>NW_020799104.1:141310-302065 GCF_003259725.1 Athene cunicularia
AGGTTTTTCACAATGAGAACAATCATTCACTGGAATAATCTCCCCAAGGAAGTGGTGGATCCCCCAACACTGGACACTTAGGATTAGCTGGACAGGGCTTTGGGTCATCTTGTCTAGACTGTGCTTTTGCCAAGAAAGGTTAGAACAGATGATCCTTGAGGTCCCTTCCAATCTGGTATTCTATGATTCTGTGAATATGACTGAGACCAGAATATTCCCTTTTTCTTGCAGAATGGAGTTTTGAAGGTCAGAGATGGGTGTATTAGAACAGGTCTGATTTTGTCACAAGCTGCTGCTTTAGCTCTTGTCACGTCTGATCAAGCTACACTCAGAACAGTTTTACTCCTCAAACAAAACAATTTATTTGTTTGGACTTAATGGTTCTGAGTGTAAAATCTGATAGGCCCATTTATGAAGTTTAGCTGTCATGAACATGGCCCATGTTTGTCCTCAGAACTATTACAGGTGGTTCCTGTATATATCAGTACATATGTCCCATTATGGTACCTGGCAGAAACTAATTGCTCCAGTCCTTGCTGGCTATTTAGGTCCATTCAAAGTTTTCAAGTTGTTGTATTGTTATTGAGCTACAGGAATGCAAGAGAGCTTAGTAAGACGAACATCCTACCTGTATCAAGTTACTGAGTGTATTGTCTTTCATTCAATTTTTAATATATTAATTCAGAATATACTGAGGGGATTAAATGGAACAAAACCCCCACAACCTTGAAGTGGGAGAAGAAACGTATATAATTAAAATGAATGTCAATATTTCTATTTATTTTAATACTTAATAATCACTTTCTGTTTGAGATTAGTCCTTGAATTCGCTGGATAACACCTGGAAATAAGCTTTATGGTGGTTTTTTGTTTTCTTTTTTCTTAAATAAGAAAATTAATAGCTACAGTAACTGATTTATAAGACTAAAGTAATGATTAATATTTTTTAAATGTTCTTGAAAACATCACATTAAAAAAAATGCTTCTGAATAGGCAGAAAGAGCACAAGAAAATTTGCAGAGGTTTTTCTTGTTCCACTTTAACTAATTCCCATCTATTTAGACTGCATTTGAGTGGATGAACATGGCACTGTGACACAGATATTCTCTTTATTATTTCATAAAAGGATCAGGTAGTGGGACAGGACTTCAGACACAGTGGCGTTTTCTAAAGCAGTCACTAAGTCTAAACATTTCAGATTTGGGAAATTTCATTTGAGACATCTTTATGCCTAGTTTTACTGTGATTCTAAGATCCTGCCACCCCTAGTACTTTAAATCTTCTCTTAGCTATTTCTCGCCGTTTCCCTGTATGGTTATGTGAACTGAAGTGCTTGAAAAGCCCTCCAAGTACCTCTTCTAGGGGAAGACTTACAAAATAATGATTTTGCATACAAATCTCTGGGTCAGGTCTTTTTCCACCCTTGCAAAATGTCTCCCAAGAAAATTGAGAGTGTTGTTAGACCACAGTCTGTGGTCAGGATTTAGTGAGATAGAAGCTCACTAACTCAAAATCTCACTTTCTCAAAGATGCTAAAGAAAATGAAGATTAAGGTGAAGGGTTTTTACTGGGTTTCTCAGGAACGTGACAAAGGATGCAGGACAGTAGAGTGACCATCTTTCCCTTCAGTAGGGTCAGTCTGTAACCTCCTGAAGCAGCAGAACATGGAATTCTTGGGCACTGTGTGGTGCCATGTGCCATGAAAAGTACAAAATAAATTGCAAATACAGGAACATGGAGTGTTACATGCTGCAGTTTCAAAGGGTTTCTTACATGAGCATTTATGCACTTACAAGGCTCTCATCATACTACTATCCAGGAGAGAACTGGAAAGCAATTGAATTATCTATGAAGTTATTTAAATTTATATAAGAAAATAAAACAGATAACAGTGTGGTCATACCTTCATTTATTCCAAATTTTGCTAAGATCTGGTTCTTATAGCTTTAAGAATGTGTGACAGCTGTTTTACAAATTTTGCTTCTCTAATTCAGGAAGTTCTGCTAATTTAGGGTTGTTAGTTTTGTTTTGTTTTGATTTGGTTTGGTTTGGTTTGTTTCTAGTCCAATTATCTCCCACTTTGTATGATATCCAGAGGTTTTTGCATTGATTTCTGTGGAAATGTTTAAATAATAATAATAATAATAATAATAATAATAATAATAATAATAATAATAATAATAATAATAATAATAATAAAAAGTCTAGTGAAGTTGAAGAGTTTCCAATTTAGCCTTGCACATCTCTTCCTTTATTCTGTTAGAGGCACTTAATATGTGTTGTGCCTTGTGATCAGTCTCTGGGGAGGTTTTTGATTTTCCCCAGCTCCCAAAAGTGCCCGGAGAGCCCTGGTGTGACGCTGTGACTTGCCAGTGCCCACAAAGTAGCAGGGCACACTGCGTGAAGCGGCTGCCACAGCTGTGCAAAAAAAGTGGTGAGAGAAGCGGTAGCAATTTTGTATTTCTGCCTCCCTTCTATAGGAGGCCTCTGCAAGTGTGAAGTACGTTACCTGACTGGAGATGCTCCCTTATTTGTTTCATGTTAAGGAAATGATGATGCTGTTGAATAAAGGGTAAAAAAGTCCTGACCATATTGTTCTTAGGAGATAGCTGAAGTATTTCGTCTCTCTATCCCGCAGGGTTTAGCTAGCAGGATTTTACATGGCTTCACAGACATGACCAATTTTTTTTTCTGTATGGAAAATATCCAAACTGAGCAAAAATCAAGGGATTAAAGATATTTTAAAGCTATACAGCAAGGTTTGATCCTGAAACTTTTATTTATATATATGCATGCATACACATATACATATGCACACTTATACACACATACAAAAAAAAACCTCAAAAGAGGTCTAGGTTTGTTAATGACTTTGGGAGGTTGAGTCCTGTTCTCTAGTCACTTGACTGTTTGCTGTGCATGTCTACAGCAAGAAAGAGTTTTTAATATACCGAGAAGACTAAGCAAGAGAAACAGGAATCTTTCAGGTAAACACAGGTTCCTGCATGGTTCACAGCTTCACATAACTTGTAGAAATACACATTCTGAGTTGGAAAAACAAATAAGTTGTAGCAATGCACCTTCCAAATTGGAAAAATAATTTTATAACTTGGTTTGTAGCTTTGCAAAGACAAACTTCTATATTTTTTTAGTTTTCTTTCCAAGCAGATGTTTCAACTGAGATAAAAAAACCTGCCAGATTAACACCACGTTTCAGAGCTTTTTGAAAGTTTATTGTCCAGGTTTGCAATTCCCCACCCGTTTGCTACACGTTGGAATTTGGAGGTGCTTATCCAGCTCCACAGCATCCATCAGTTTATATAACTGTTTTGAATGTTTTGGACGCCTTAGAAGTGGCAGACCAATCTTTTGCGTAACCATATCTTGCAGAAAATTAATTATATTATTTGGTTTGTGGCAATTTTTAAATTGCAAATTAATTAGCTCCATCTGGTCTGTAATTTTCCATTTAGCAGGTAACAACTTCTGAAGCATCTGTTGCTTCTGAGACAGATAAGACAGTATTGAGGAGAGTAATTCTTATCCCTCAAAGTTATCTGGTTAGACAGTGCTGATTTTTTGAGATTTAGGTTTTTTTAAATGAGATCTTCAGTGTACTGAATTCTAAATGTCTTCATTTGCCTTAAGTGCTTCTGGCTCATTACTTGCTGCTCTACTTGCTGCTGATTAATGCAGGATTTTTTTTTTTTTTTTTTTTTTTTTTTTTATATTTTTAATTTAAAATTGAATGACTGATAAACCTGCTTTATATACAATTTTCCTATTGCTGAAGAATCTTTGCTACTGTACCTGGTGTTGAGGTACAACTGAGGGGGGAAAACCCCCTGTATTTCCTAAACATAAATATCCTCATCCACAAACGATAAAGTTAAATTTTACAGCGATGTCTTGGTAGACCTCCTGATGAAAAGACAAAGTTTAGTGGAAAGAAACCAGGTTTCTCCTTTGTCTTTAGCACTGTTCATATCCACAAATCTCTGAGACAAATCCAGACCTTCAGTGATCAAGTCTGTCAATTCTTTCAAAAATCAGATCTTGGATTTTCCGTGTTTATAGATATATCTTGTTTTTACATCTCTCTTGTAACCACTCTCTAGTAAAATGGTTGCTGTTAGGGTGTATATATAGCAATTCGTCTTTTGGACCGGAAATTTCATAGCAAGTTACGACTCCATATTTGTTGTAGGCAAATCTGGCCACTGATGTTGATTCATTTTATAGGTCTAGATGCAGATTTTTGCACAGATGTTTAGGAGTTCTCTCCAAACCACACTAAAACTGGAATTTATGGATGTGTATTTTCTACAAGTCTGGCAAATATCTCTACTTTCCACTGTCATATCTGTTTCTTAACCCTTGTTTGATCATATTTTCAAATATACCACAAATTAGTTCATCCAAACAACTGTTCTTATTGACAAAGCTGAATTTTTGGTTTTGAGGTCTGTGACAGAAGTGTCAGTTGGTTCACCTGATGGCTTCTCTCTTGCAAAGAAAATAACTTTCCCAAAATGCCATTCATGCCAAGATGAAAGTGTTCTTTCTATTTTTTGAATGTCAGTGTCTGGCATTATCCTGGCCCTAATGAAATGTATCATAAAATGCCAGTGCCTCTCCACTGCCTGTGACATAAAACAACAGAGGGATTAATTTATGCCTCTGTTCACTCTAAAGTACCAAGAATCTTGGGAAACCAGACTGACAATTTAGGTGTCAAGTAACCAAGTTTCCTATTTACACATGTACAAGACTAAGTTACAGAGCACATTGGTGCACTGCAATAAAAGGGGCCACCAGGAAATTTCAGACTTTATTTCTCTGCCAAATTCCTTTACAGGTAGCTTGATTTCCTCCTTTACCATAGAGTTCTCCTCTGACACCTTATCAGAAGTGTAGTCAGAAGCAAAACTGTATTTAATCTCACAAATTTGAATTAGACCCATGATACAGAGCATATTTCTGTAACAAGAGAGTGCTTAGTAGTTACTGACACTAGTGATCACATCATTCAATCTTCATCTCATAAATCCAGGGCAAAAGTGTGTTGGATCCAAATACCTGCACCAGAAACATCCCCTGTCTCAATGGGCATTACTTTGTTCCTCTGACATCATTCACCAGTATGATTTAGGATTAATAGCACATTAAATTCCTTTCACATCTTGGGAAATAGTTTCTACCTCCCCAAGACAAGGCATTTTGGAGAAGCTCATGCTTTAGTTTCTCATGCTGTTTGCTTTGACCTTATTAATAATCCTGAAGAAGTTACAGTTCAGTACAGCCAGAATGTAGCCCGTATCAGATCCTCACTTTAGCAGCATTTTAAAGCAAGTCTGGACATTTTTCTCTAATATGCATCACTGCTCTTTCCATCAAAAAACTTGATCTTTGGGAAGACTGCTGACCTAGAGCTAGTTTGCAGTGAGCTGGATGGTGTCTGTATCCAATATTGCCACCTTCAGCATGAAAATACGTCTGCTTAGGTATTGGTGACATTTCCTTAGAACAGATTGTCTCTTGCAAAGATGATGATGATGATGATGCAAACTCTTACCAGTACTAAGAGCTGATGGCAATCTCCTTTTTCCCATTTGGTGAAAACCCCAGCACAAGAAAATCACCACTATGATTCCTGTTTCCTTAATCAACTGGTGGTTGAAATATGTCACACTCCTTGTGTGAAATCATGCTATATGAGAAAAGACTCCATACATGTCACAGAATAAATTATTTACCTTAATATTTTTTTTTTTTTGGTCAATACTGTCTATGCACAGCTAAGCAACTGATATTCAGAAAAAACACGTGAAATCTGAATCCAAACAGAATCACGAACATTAGAGTATGAAGCAATTTATGCAAAATTGCAAGAGTGGTTTTTTCCCAATAATAACAAAACCAAAAAAGCACACCTCACTTGAGTCCTGCCAGAAAACATTAAATGAGCTAAAAGGATTTTATTACAGACATTTCAGCTAGGAACTTTCCTTTGCAGGCAGCTACTTTGAATGGATAACATTCTTGGAGGTCAAAACTGAGACTGCACATCATGCCAAACAACTGTAGGAGTCGTTTAGTTTTACTGAAAGTGACATGTGGAGCAATACACATTCAGGTAATTCTAAAATGCTCATCAACCCACTCCTATTTCCCTACTGCCTAGGCAGCTAAAAGTGGATCCATTAAAGACCATTTCCTAATCATAAGAATTACCTACCTGAAGTATGGGGCACGTGACATAAGAAAAGCCCACAGAACATATTTACGCAAAATATTTGGACAAAATGTTTGTAGACTTGCTAAAAGCTTAAAAATAGCTTAAAATTGTTCAATAGGCACTTTTTCAGTTCAACTACTTGTAACCAGAACAGGCAGAGAACCTAGCATTTGTGAAGCATTTGCAAACAACAGTGTGAAATGGGAAAGAGCAGCATTTTTGCCGAAGCAAGAAGAATGTTTAGTTCCTTTAGAAATATTCATAAATCGGCCTTTGTCAGGAGAAAACCAATAATCATAATTTCTATGATAATGTAAATGTGGGAAGTACCTGAAATGCAAGGAAATTTGAATATTGCCTCTCAGGAGGTAAGTGACTAATGTGTGAAAAAAAAAAAACAACACTGTTTTTTTCTGGGGTATACTCTTTATGAAGACAATGTGTCAGACATTCAGTTATTCTGATCTGTTTTTCTAGTTTTTAAAGACGACTCTGTTCTTCATGTCATCTTTGATAAATCACATTATCTCATACTTGTAAGCCTCACTCTTCCTTCCCCAACTGGCTGCTTTCTGACTTCTTTTATTTTTGTTACATGATGTGTGAAAACAGGCTACAGCCTGTTCCTGGAAGCACAACCAGCTCCTTGAGATTCACTCAGATTTTATCACCCTTCATAACAAAAACCATCCTTCCAGCTGCACTTGAAGACATGGGTTTTGGGTGCTGTTCTGTTGACTAAAGGTATATAATTTCCTCTAAAAATAGAGCATGTAAGAGTGAATAAAAGCAGTGCTCCCTGAACAGCAATATTATTTTCTCTCTGAAGAAGCAAGAGGCCTGGATTTTCACCGGACTGAAATAGGACAATAGAAGTGCAGATCTTAAGTTTCCATCGATGAACTCAACTACCAGGGAAGTTCCAGTAAGATTGATTATGGAACTTATTTTCATTCGATTTAAATCTTTACTTTTATTCTCAGTATTTTTACTGCCATTACCAATGTTCTTTTCCTTCACTTTTGGACCCTGCAAAGGCTCCAGTCTCTCCTTTGGAGAGTTTTCACTGTTAACAGGGAGATAACCTTAGACACTCTTTTGAAGTACACTATCGTCAGCTCCCTTAATATGTCTGGCTGAATGACTGAGCAGTTTGTCATGTCTCATCTAATGATCACGCACACTCTGAACACAAGGTAACACTGTGCTGTGCTCTTAAGCAATTGCAAAAATACAACTAGCAGACACCTCCTGCATTTCACGTTTTGATATTCAGTGGATCTTAAGGTTCATGTATCCATAACTGATTACTTTCTGGTGTATATTGGGTGTCTGAAGTGTCCTGAGGAACACTGGGGGCTGCCAGGCTGGAAGGGGTGGTAGCTGGGCGACATACTCTGGGTGCAGTTCATCATGTACCCTCTGAGATGAAGGTGAATGACTCCAGTTATTACATGAAGAACGCCGTTAACATTGAGTTAAAGGATAGAAATCTGCAACTATACAATCAATCCGCTGTGTGAGATCAGGATCTCTTTCAAGCACAAGTGTATTTTAAATAGAACTGAGCACCATGGTTTGTGGATTTTCTGCTACTAACCAGTCCTCAGAATGCTACAAACCCTAAGGTAGGTTGTAAAACTGCACTTCATAAATACTCAAAAGGTTTATTGTACATGTTTTGGAGTTCAATAAAGTAACTTTATCACTGCTTAAAGGCCAAATTCCTATGGAACTTGAGGACATCTCAGCAGAGGCACACTGTACACTGCAAGTCTACTTAAAGCCAGTAGCAAAATCCTGAGTTCATCCTCTGAGTTTACAAGAAAGTTTAAAGAAACTGAGTGTCTGTCTCAGAACAGTACCTCTCTTTGAAGACAAAGACACCTTGAAACACTCCGAGACACATATCCATCTAAAGAATTTCCCTGGGCACAGAAATGCTTTGCTCCTGTAAAACTGGCAGAGGTGACAAGACAAAGCTGTTTCTTATGCCAGTTACCCCCCAGATTAGATGAGATGGTCAGCAGAATGCTTCTGTACTTTGATTTTCTTCATGAAGAGGTCTTTCTGGAATTTAGGTTCTCAGCAGAAGACAAATGCTGGCTGCCTGGCCCTCAGGGTATTTGGGGCTAGGATTAGTTTGAAGCAGTCACCAGCAGCCTCCTGCCTAGTTAGAACAAAGGATCAAGAAACTTTAGCTTCAGAGGTCAATTCAGATGGAATTGGCTAAAGAGCATGAGGTGAAGGATTAAGCACTAGACATAAGGAGCAGCTTTTTGAACATCATGGACAGAGCAGATGTGGTAGCCCAAAGAGACAAAGTGGATGAGCGGGGAAAGATCTTGTGAGTGAAAGCAAAACAAAACCAACTCATAATCACAAAAAAAGAGAAGAGTTTGATAGAGGGGAAAAGGACTTAAGGGAATAATACAAAGAGAGTTAAAAAAATTATTCTAGAAACTGTGTATTGGAGGCTGGTGTCACTGGTATTTGTGTCAAGGAAACAAGCAGGTGGGAAGATGATAGCTGTTGAGATTCAAGAGGACTTTGCGAGAGAATGGCCATGTGAGCAATCCTGTGTGAGAACAAGACTGATAAGAGCCTCAGCCGAGCAAGAATGCGATAAGGACGTAACCCTGAATGAGGGGGGATAAACCCCTGGAAGGGGTTGGGACGGAAGAGGAAGTTACACAAGGCAGGTGCCTGGCAAGGCTGATGGGGCACTTCTAATCCAATCATAAGAAGGTTTAAAGCGCGGGCTAAGTTAACTGTCCAATCTTGAGGACTTGTACTGCATGTTACTCACGTGTGCGGGAGAACATTATAAAAGGGCTTTCTTAGTTGTAATAAACGGGCATTGCTTGATCTCATTGCTCGTGTGCGTGCTCAGCTCTCCCGCAGATAGCAAGCTGGGATAAAAAATGATGATCTGTCAAGACAGTGGAATATCTCCATCATCACAAAAATTTAATTTATACACATTCTTCTGTCTGAAGTCTTCCACATAAGAAGTATACTAAATTTGCTTACTTCTAATGAAAATGCTCTTTGTTTTCAACAAAGGCAGTTTTACACTTCCCCCTTCCAAATGTGGAGAACTCTCCAGTACAGAACAGAACATGTCCTTAAAAAGAAGCACCATTATTTCCGTGATGTAACTCTCTTCCATTTAGATATTTGTTTCTTGGGGGATGGGGAGGGAAAGCACATTTCAAGAGCTAAAGAAAACTGTAGGTTTCTTTGAAATCTACTTTCATTCCTCTAGCATTAAGACTGTGTGCAAGTCAGTTGCAAATAAAAAGCTGCTCTGAAAATTCCCAGAACCCAAAGGTGACTTAAAGAAACCGACATTCAGCGAGGACAAAACAACCCCGTCGTCCCCTTTGATCACTCTAGCCAGCTGCCCTAGGCAAGTCTGGAGCTGCCACGAAGCTGCCTGGAGACCTCAGCCAATACACCAGATGTCACCCAGAGACAGAATAGAGAAGACAGATGGGGGGAGAGAAACTTTCAAGCTGAATATTTGAGGCTGACATTCTACGGAGGAACATCAGAGGGTATAAAACTCATCATCTTTGCCTATAGGAACAGAAAGTGAAGGGAGGAGAAAGGGACAAAGCACTCAGAGAGACAGCTGAGAGCCTCAAGAGAAAGGCAATTTCTGCGAATAGCTCCTTAATGTTTGGCTTATGTCTAGGTCAGGAGAGCAACCATGAAATGTCACCTTGTCACCATCTGTAGTCATCACAGAAGTTATAAGGGAGTATTTGGATCCATCCACAATAGCCCTGCTTCCTTCTTATGCAAGATGTACTGGGTTTTTTAGCTGTCATTTTATTTTCTCTTTCCTGCATCCATTTATTTAATTTTAAAGTCACTGTGTTTATTCTACATCAGCCACTTTCTGCACTAATTAATTCCTCGTATCCCACTGCCTTGTAGCTAGAACCATATTGGTTTTAGTTGGGAAACAAAACCGGGTAATTATGAAAAAGACGACATTGCCTATGAAATATAAAAGGAAAAATGATTCTAATATGCATTCTTGGGAGACAGACTCAGAAAAACTGTCACTTTCCCACTCTCTTTCCATAGCTCCTTCTTCAGAAAAAGTTTTCATAGCATGTGTCATGATCCTAGAGCAAAAGCAAACTCAGATGTCATGGCTGAAATTGACATTTTGAAGAGCTAACACTTGCACTGGAACAATTTCTACCATCTCTAATCTGTTTGAGTCAGAGTTTAGGATAATCTATATCTAGAAACTGATGTCAAAGATAGCTAAAGGTATTTACAGATGACAGCTGTATTCAGAACACTGTAATTTCCTATGGTTTGTGACTGAGATAATGTGAAACATGCAGTGTCTCCCCTCCCTACCAAGACCAACCAGAAGGTCCAGGAACTGCTTTGGTGGCTGGGGTAGAAGGGCGATAAAAGGTGCACGTAATGGTAAGGACTCTTTACAGTGAGAATAGCCTTCATGCAGGAACACCTACTATTCAGCACTACAAAAAGCTCCTGCCAATTTAGATGGTATCGTCACAGTTGTGCAACTGGCCCTTGGCATCCCTAGAATTGGAGGGAATCGAGACACTATCTGTTTCTTTCTTTGGTCTCTATACTACAATATCCCCTTGATTCTCCCCATAATCAATCCTGGAAATGCAGCACTCCTGGACTCCTAAAAGCTATTTGGCAGTTTTGCGCTCAGTAAACTGACAGTTGTGAAATACCTCTGCTACTTTAAAATTTCTTCTATCCAAATAAGGGACTAAGCAGGATTCAACTTCTGATAAGTCTCACTTAGAAATGCAGAAAAAAAAATAATTAGATCTTTGCAAGTCCTAAATGGCATCTTTGTTATCTGATTATCAAAAATTTCATGCTTCCACGAGCATGGATTGGGCAAGCCAAAATTTCTGTTTTCTGTTTTTAAGATATTGCGCAGGAGAAGGTTTATTTGTCTATCCGCATAAAGCCTTTACCAGTGAAGGACTCCCAGAAAAATTTTCTTAAAGGTCTAACTTTCCTGCTGTGCATGTTGGATTATTTTGCTCTTTCTATACTTGCATGTTATTTTACCTGAATAGCAGCCACAGCAGCGTCTCTTTCAGGAGCAGACTCATGCTGGCATATTACGTCATCTCAGCGAGCGGGCTATTAGTCTGGCTTATCTTGAAGTGTTGGTACTGTGTATGAGTATGTGTTACTTGCTAATTTCCCCACTTGGGATTCCAACAGTGAACAAGAACTCAGATTTCCCTCTCTGATCCCTAAAGGCACTGTGTGGATGATTCAGAATTTAAAAGGACCCTGATGGTGCTAATTGCTAATCCCACTAGATTTTCTTATTGAATTTGCTACAAAGGATTTTATATTGATGCTTCATAATTAAAGACAGCACAGGAGAAATCATCTTTTGTTTCCAAGCCCTGTCTGACTCTGTTCCATCCCCCAAACTGTCGTTTTGGTTTAATGGCTTTAGATCTGTGTTTTCATGCTAGCATAAAACAGTGTGTTGCTTGGGTTACATTTTTAAGAAGTGATGTGACCTATAAAACTGGTCCAATTTCTTCTCACAAAGGATTACTACAATAGCCTGATGTGACTGGCAATTCGTATTGCTAGTCTTATTGCTAAATGGCTAGAGCAAAAGTGAGTCTGTTCCTGGAGTTCCTGTTCCTGTTCACTGGAGAGTACAAGGAGGGATTTATAGAGGGCAGATAAAAGAAGGAAGGGCAGAAAACCAGAGAGCAAGAGCAACTCCTCACTTCTTAAATATTATGGGTTTTCTTAAATAAAAATTCAATTTTAATTGTGTTGACAGCTGCTTCATCTCCTCCTGTGACCCTGCCCTTAAGCTCCTCCTACTGCTCTCAGCTTTTTCCTTTTCTATAGCTTTTCACCTAGAGGTGCTTCACTGGCCAGCTGCAACTGCTGGATCTAAAATACATGCAAGCTTCAACAGAAACTCAGATTTCTGACATGAAAGCAAAGCTTGCTGTGGGCAACAAATGCCCAAACAGGCCAATTTATCTGAGCACTGCTTTCAGGTCACAGATGTAGAATTTCAACAGGCCTGACTTAGACTGAAGCCCACACGAAGTCCCCAAGTTATCAGCTCCTACCCACAACAAAGGCATATAAATACTACAAGTATTGATGACTGGGTGGAAAATGAGAGAAAGTTAGAAATGCAGTCATAACAGTTCCGTCCTGGAGTCACTGAATCTTGTTAAAATAGGCTTTCTGGGATTCATTGTGTCGATTTGAATTGAGAAGTGCCCTCTTTCTCTTCTTTATTATGCTATGCATCCTACAGGTGCTGATGTCTAGTCACATCCTGTACTAGATACTTCCAGCAAGATTTCCTTGTTGTGAACATGGCTTTGTTTTACCCTGAAGAACCACAGTAGCTGTACCAGGCTGTGCCATTTGTAGCATAATTTGCCAGAATGACCTTCAAGGAGGAAAATTCATTTCCACACAGAGCAAAGCTGTCCTAGGCATGACCGTTAGAACAGGCAACACGTAATTAATGATTGTGGTGAGGGCACTGTGAGGGGCCAAGTTCACTTACCTTGACATCAGCCACATTTGAGTTTGTTCTTTATTTTTAATCACACTCACATAAAAAGAGAGTATGTGAACTGTAGAAGGAATTCGGCTATTGTTCCCTGCAAGGAAGTTTATCACAGTCTCTTTGGAGGAATTGTGATGGAACATACTTTGAGCTGTAATCTTCATTAGAGACAGTCACATGTAGAACAAATGTGTCTGTACTCTATAGCTTCTGTGAAGCCCTTTTGTGTGCAATGGATGGAATGACAATAAAGGTATTAGCTTTCAGATATTCCTTAATCCAAACTTCTTTATAGCCAATTCTCATTTCTTTTTTTTTTTTTTTATTCTACTTAACTGCCTTCTGTTGTCATTTCCTATCACTCTGTCAAAAAACAGGTGTTCTTAGCAAATTTAAGAGTGGCACAGCACTATGTCTTCTTTTCTCCCACTCTTTCTCAGTAATCACTCCCTACTTGATGGTTTTCCAGTGTCAAGTGGAAAATCAGCTGAGCATTTTGGAGGAGTGAGGTATATGTGAGAGACTCTTCTAATGATACACTCCACCAAGCCAGCTCCATTCCAACACAGTTGATGTATGAGCTCGTATGAGAAAAATAACAGTTTAAACTTTTTTTCCTGAATCTGCAGGTTTTTTTCTAAAAACTAATTTTTAACTAAGAGAGATGAAGAACTCCTCTTTATCTTACACTTCCTCCTTGCAGCTGCCAGGACTATGTCCCAGACCATCTAATAACTATTTTTTTTCTTGCTGAAAGAGATGTGATAAGTTAATCTTTTCCATTTATACACAGTCTTCCATCTTGACAGAAAGCCAAAGTACACTGGAGAAAAATATAGGGACTTCATTTTGGACTTGTGGGAGCCTGGCACTTCAGAAAATTAAGCATGCACCCTTCCCTCTTGGTCCCAGAGAAAATCTCCCTGTAGTAGACAGGGAGCTGGAGAGAGTGGGTGAAACACATGACTGCATCCAGTAATGCAATGCAGCCATTTAATATGGCAGGCGGAAAACAGCAGCTGTTTAATTTCTTGCAACCACTCTGAGCAACTGATTAAGACAGGAAATGACTAGGACTAGCATATCTGGCCAAATGCAAAAAGATTTATGTAAAAAGAATATAATTACCCAAGAGTTTGCCCAGATGAGGGTCTAACCGTGTACAAAATCCCTTGTCGTCTTTAGAACTTTTGTATAGCAAGAATGGTGATGTTGCTTTTCAATGTCAGTCCTGTAAAATGTGATAGCTTAAATGCTGGTATTTGAGGCTCTGCTTTCAGTGAAAAATTGATCATTGTTAAAAATGGGAAATAGCAATGGCTAAGGCAATTGGGAGAATTCCCTGAAACCTTATCTGCATTACCCAGATGTTGCCAGCTTGACACATTGATATTTCAGCCACGATATGCATTCAAAACTTAATTTACAAGTTTACAATTTATGAGTTTACAAGTTTAATTTACAAATTTTCAAAATAAAATATTTCATAACTCACATATGCTACAGGGAACTACTAGCACTTGTAGTGGTTAGCATAATATTAAGTGGCACAGTTTCTTCCAAACTGTTTTACTTCCCTATAGAGGAAATGGCATAAGAAAAAGTTTGAGTCTTTTCTTGAGGAATTTTGTACTACAGATCTGTGAGCATCAATAACTAGTAAAATATGGGAGTACAAGGTCTGAACTGAAACAACAGTTACAAAAATTAAACTATCCCCATCTTTTATGTATTTTCCCACTTAGTTTCTTATCTCCTCTCTTTGCTAATGAGTACTATTATCTGAAAAAGAAAAAAAAAACTCTGACATATGAAAGATTCTTAACATTATTTAGAGTCTTAAATTTACCAACCTTTCATATGCTGTCTACCTGCCTCTTTGCAGGGTCTGCTTTATTTATTGACCATGTGTTCACACACATACAGTATATATATATATATATATATATTTTTATAGATGACTTCTTTTGAAAGATATTGCTGATGCAATATCTTTCACATAAATGCAAGACATTTTTGTGCTATAGTTCATAATTGAGATTTAATGTGAGATTGAGCACTAAAGATAGGAAGAATATAAAAGATACACAATTAGAGCTAAATCACCTTAAAGTTTTGAAAAAGGATCATTCCTTCTTAATGTGAATAATATTCATATTTGCAGTTAGAATTAACATAATTAGGATTAATTAGAAATAACATCAACTGGGAGACTTGATGTCAGATCAGGGACATGGAAAGATTATTTTACCTGCTCTTTCTTCTGGTCTAGAGGCAGCTGCCAGCTCAGGAAACGGGGCCTGGAACCATGTCTCAAGGGACTGCTCACACTGTTGTTCTGGGTGTTGTATCCTAAATATTCTGAAATGAATGTTCTGTTGGTCATTCCTTGAGATGACAAGTCCACTAGATCACAGGTCTAGTCCAGTGTGGCAGTCTATACCCTTCTGAAGGATTCGACATTAGAGATTGAAACAGCAGGGACCGTTAGGGTTTTTTTTGACAATACCTACACTAGTGTCATGGAGGATGTGAGAGCAAAACAAAAGAAATTGCTTTTGTATAAAGGACACTATAACATTCAGCTTTCAGCCCTGTCTGTTAACAAAAGATAATACGCCTGAAATTACATGTGCAAAACACTACTAAATAATCCTATTTGTTATGCTACTAATACAGTGATTTCTCCAAAGTGGTTCCTCATTGAAATAACCTTACTGGATACATCTGCCTTTCACAAAAATGTATCTCTGAACATTTTTTCTGCTTTGGTTTGCTTCTAAAGCCCCAAGGGATAAGGCTTCTGCATCTTCCCTTCACAGTCTAGAATGCTTCCTTTTTCAGAAAATTCTGTAACTATTCAGCGTAGGTTTTTCTTTTCTCAATCTATTATCTGCACTTAGACACCCAGATGTTTAAAATTAATTTTCTTTGTTGTTTTTCATACTCTTGAAATACTTTCAGGCTGCTTTCTCACGACATACTGCAATTTAGTTGGGAGTTTATATATCCTGAGTAGCCATCTCCTTTCCTATCTCCTATTGGGACTGAGATTTCAAATTTTAAGAATTTCTCTCTCCATAGGAGTGGGGAATGACTACAGTTCAAAGACTAATTTAAAAAGAAAAAAAAAACCCAACTTTTGTGTTAATTTTTAAGGTCTTAGAATCATAATTAGTCAAGACTTAAAATGCTTAAACAGGCATATAGGAAAGAAGAACATTTCAAGACTCAGAAGGGAACATCAGAAGCAAAAAAGAAAAGATATCTGGGAGCTTTGTCATGGACAAGAGAAGTTCGCCAGCACCATAAGATGTTTAGCTTGGTATTCATGTTTTAAGCCTAGGTTTATAAAAAATATTTGTCATGCATGGCATATCAGGCAATTCACATCAATATAACATCAGCATCTTTTTTTTTGTTTCTTTTCTTTTGCAATCTGTACCTCCAAATATTTACAGAGGTAAAACAAACACTGAGGGAGCTAAATAATAAATAATGGCAGAGGAACTGTGAGTTTAAAGGCAAGCTATGGAAAACAGAATGGCCAGACCCTCAGCTGTCATCAGCTGACAGCCTTCTACTGAAGTCACTGAGAATTTATCCTTCATTCTTTTCAGCTGTCATTAGAAAAAAATGAAAGCTATTGGAAAAATGTTCTAAAATGAGAATAAAAACTGATCATATACCTTAGAAATGAGCAAGGCAGAACAAACAGAACTGAAAAGATTCTTGTATGGTGGACAGTGAGGTCATATGGAAGACCCCAGATGAAACCAAATACAACTGAAAGTCAAAATGGGCAGAAATATTATCTTAATATTTCCTTTTCCTTTTTAAAAGCTCTTTCTGAATGAAGACACTATTTGATGTGCCAATTCAGCAAGAAATAAAAGTGAAATAAGTTACCATTAGTCTGTCCACAGCTGTTGAGTGCACATCTCTTCAGTAACTTATTTAGGTGCATCACATGCAAAACATACTCACACCTGATGGCTTAGCTAGTGTAGGAGACATGAGAAACACAGAGTGGTTTATATTACATCCGAACTCTCTTTGCTGATCTCCCCAGAAAGTGAGCTCTTGGACCAAGGCTGGTTGGTACAGCCTGGTTTGTTCTCACAGCGCGAGTAAATTGCCCATATCCACAGTGTTACAGTCAGCCCTGGAGACTCTGGGCCCTGTAAGGCATCCTGAGGGCCCTGAGGCAGAATGATTACCATCTGTGCATTTGTGTGCGTTTCCATTGCCAAGTGCCAGAAATAAGAAGAAAACTTAGTTGCAGCCATCAGAGTGGTATTTTTAAAACACGCTGAGACTGTTGATAGTGTTCTGGGATGACAGTGGAAGACTGTTCTATGTAGAGGTAGGTAAAGTCAATATAGTCCATATTTGTACAGTCTGTCTGGACGATGCCGGAGAAAAGAATCCTGTGTGTTGTGCACACTCTTCTCAAGCAGGAGACAAGCTGGGTCCCTCCAGAAGGAACCTGGGAGCAGTCGAGTGTATGTACAGAAGAGACAATATGGGCTCCAAGGCTCTGGACTGAGAAGGGAGGAGTAGTACGTAGACAGCACACACTCTACTTTACACTGCGCTCATCACCGTGCCATCTGAGTTAAACACTAATTCTAAACCAAGCTAAAGGCCAGTAGTAGCACATTGCCTATATCCAGCTTGCAGCTTCATTCATTCAGTTCATAGACTGTAGCCTCGTGGTTCACAGGCAGACAGACCATTGCACACATATACTAAAATAAGCCTGATCTATTTTTCATTTTTCTACTATTCAGGAAATGTTGTTTTGTTTTTTTTTTTAAAATTAAAAAAATGAATAAAAAATATGGTCACTTCACTTTGGGTGATCCTTTCAAATAAATGCAATAGTCATGCACAAATACCTTTCAAACAAATGCCTTAACATCACTATGGCCAGCTTGTAACTCAACAGTGATCCAGTCCTGTTTCTCAGGGTGCAGAATTTTTCTGCTAACCTGGTGTCCAAATGAAGCTGACATGAGACACTAAAAGCAAATCATTAATGTTCAGTGGATCAAAAAGACAATAGTTTGTGGTTACAAAACAAAAAACTTCCACTAACAAACTGGAATCCAGAACACCTCCAGAATACTCAAAACAGATCCTGGAAGAAATAAGTATCAGCTGAAGAGCCAGGATATATGGCCACTTAGCTAGGCTGAAGTCTGCAACACTTCAGTTGAGCTGCCTGAGGATACTTTGCTATGTTTTTCCACTACCTTGAGGCTTCTTTCAATAAGCAATTGATTTAAGTTTTTAAGTCTGTCAGCACATAGTTCCTTTTGTTAGCAACAAAATGCATATAGTGATCTTTAAATTATCCTCATGAAGAGTTTGGGAGCTTGCAGACCTAAGTGTCTCTCTATCAAAGGAAAACAGAATCCTGAAGTTATTTTTTACAGCATCAGGTGGGGTGTTTATTAGTACAAGAAAAAGTAATTTTTACAAACCAGTTTGAAAGCACTTATCTCTGTAGTTTACTGCTGGTAAAACGACAAACAAGCTGTTAATTTATATGCCTTGTAACTGTACAACATAAATACAGGATATATTTATGTATTACATTTTTTTTTTCCTTAAAGTGAGTATCCTTTTTCTTTATTTCATCTGTTATACTCATTACACAAAATAACTCAATAGAAGGAGGGTTCCAAACTTTATCTGTATTTGGAGGGACGATTACAGTTGAGTAAGTTTGATAGCCATGGCAGCAGGTAATATTTCCAAAGTGAGAAATTCACAGAGGGCAATTGTGGAGCCAAGTATGGCTCTGCTGAAACCTTTTATGTTAAACAAGGCCATGCAGTGTCTTGCTTTATATTTCAACTATGACTAAACTCGGTGCATTTCTGTAAAGAATACATTGACTAAAATAGTCATACCGGTATTAGGAGACTTCGGTTTTCTTTTTTTTACTAATGCTCCACTAACCTCCAACATCTATTCTCTCTGTGTGCAGCCAGCACCTCCACTAATCTCTCCATTCTCTTCTCTTCTAGGAGGAGCAGTCATCTTTAATAAAGTTGTTCTCTCTCTCTCTCTCTCTCCTCTACACCACCAGTCTGGTCTATGAGTGACCATGCCATCGGGAATCAGTAGTGATGGCTAGGCACTGATTTTGATTTGTTTCAGCACTTCTCCACACTGAAACAGTGTGCTCACAAGTCCATTAGAAGCTTTTTATGTGAACTGATCCCTCCAGTACTGTGTGGGAAAAGCCTTAACAATCTTGAGGTGCAGCCTAAGGCCACAGTCATGAATATTTGGCTGAGTTTGTCACTAAGTGGTAGTAGAAGCCAGAGACTTAGAAGCCCTCAAAGTACTTTGTCTCATAACTTACATATTTTTTTCCTGATGGTTCCTAGACTGCTGACAAAGCTATGTAAAATTATTACTTCATCTGCTACCTAAATAATTTTTCTTTGAAGCTGAAGGCAGCAGGTAAGAGTTCACAGCACCACAGTGCACTGCAAGAGGTATTGGAAGGACATAATGCTCTATGTACATTGGCAAATCACCCAGGCATATAGCACTTTGTGTGAGAGAAAAGAAACCTAACTGGGTTTTTTTGTTGGTTTGTTGTTGTTGGGTTTTTTTGTTGTTTTTTTTTTTTTACATGCTGTAATGTTGCTGTCTCTAGGTATAGTGTGTTGATGGCTTTAATTGCCAGTACTACTGTATTGATGGCTGTACTACTAATACTACAGTTTCTTTATTTCTATTCATGAAACTAAACAGTACCCATGGAAGACACACTCTTGAATGTTGCATCTTCCTCAATTCAGAGGCAGCCCATTCTTCAGGGACAGAAACACAGACCACCCTGAAGAAAAACTTTCTACTTTCTGGTAAAATTGAACATCATGCATTTGCTGCCCTGCCCTCATGAACTTCCATAAACAACATCAGTATTACCTAATGCCTATGAGATGTTAGGACTGTCTTCTAACATCTGACCTAATATCACTGAGGGGAACACAGACCTGAAAAGACTTTCCTACAACTCTTAATTCCAGTGCCTTTTTTTCCTCAGTGCCTTATACAAACATCTTCAGTTATGTTTTTGGATGTTTGTCTATTAGGTATAAACTAGATTTCTGCAGCTGCTGGCCATAGATATGTCCAATTCCCTGTATTGTCTTGATAATTCAGAGAGATGAGATACCGATGCAGGGTTTTTTGAAGAGGTAATAAAAGATAAATTAATCTGCCAGATGAAAATAACTCTTTGTTGTCAGTGTGTCTCTGAATTGGTAGATTAAATGTATGCTGAATTCTGAATGGAAAACATGATTACACAATGCTGTGATTAATGGCCACAGCAGTGCTATGTGCAGTAGTCCAGTGCCCCTAATATTTCTAAAGGATTTTAATAACCCTAGGCAGCCCTGAGTTCAAATCTGAGATTCAAACTTTGCTTGCCTATGAGATCCACATGCAAACCAGACCTACATTCTTACAGAGTCTGGTCTTTTTATAAGAGGTTGAAAAAAGTATGTGTGATCTTGTAGGTAAAGCACAGGGCTCTGAGTCCAGACACCAGGATTTTATTTCTGTTTCCCCTACAGAACTGCTGGATTCCCTAATGCAAATAATTTCTATGTTCCAGTTTCCTAATGGTTAAAATAAGAAGATAACAGCACTATTCGATAGATGTCTTGTGAAAAAATGTATTCGTACGTGTGCTGTATGCAGTTGTTATATGGGCAGTCATGTCTTTCATTGGATCCGGCCTCACGCCAGGTGCACCCCAAGGACAAGGCTTTGGACAGCCTGTCAGCACCCAGTTGTTGGGTAAGGAAGGTCAGAGCACCTTTCTGTGATGCTGGAGATATCACTTCAGGGAGGGCTGTTGCCTAGAAACACTCACATGCCTCAACTGCTGTGGGAGATCAACACACAAATCCTGCTTAGGGCAGACCTTAGAATAGCCCTTAATTGCTACAGGGATCATTCACCTGAAGCCAGCTGCTTAACACTGAAACACGGACCAGTTCAAAATACACCTTGTAGCTTTAGTATAACCTTAGCATTAAATCAGCAGATGCATAAATTGAAGGCGCATTGACTGGGCATCTTTTTCAAGTAAAAGGCAGGAAGGTGAACAGCAGCAGTATATGTGAAGACTGGCAGTGAGCCAGCAAGTGTTTAGCAGCTGAGGAACCAGTTCAGGTGTGGATGGAGGATGAATAAGATTTTCTGATGTGTTTTCAGTACTTGATACAACACTCCCATTTTTAAATTCAGCTGTCTCTGAACATCTTCCCTCTAGATCTGTGGGAACATTTCTCTGGGAAGAAGCTGATACTCAAAATAAGCTTAATGGCAGGATGCTCTTTTGCCAGATGGCGGGCTGGTACTGCTCTGAATTGCTGAGATCCTTACCAGGTCTGCGCTGCACATAGCCAGTGGTCAGCATCAATGTAAATCTGGACCACATTTTCCACAATAACTGCTGCAGTGGTTTTCTTGATCTCTTCATGCCTCTTGCACTGAAGGAATCAGAGGACAAAAACTCCCAGCCATGCACTGCACACTGGATAACATTAAGACTATGAGGAGTTTCCAAATGAATTTTGTGAGTTTCCAAAATAGTGAAAAATTATTCTATTATTCTAAATTCTGTTCTACATAATCAGGATACTGTAATAAATCGATATCTTTCGTAGCTGTTTGCTATTTCCTTAACATTCAATCACCATCTTTTTAGGTCTAAATGAAGTGCATAGTGAAACACACTTGATACAAAGAGCAGATCATTGAAAACTGCTGGTTACTGAAACAAAATGAAGCTCACTCTGCACAAATTGAATCACTTCTTTGTCTCCTCCCCAGCCTCCCCACAACTGTAACAGCTGTTCTGTGACCAAGTACCCATGTCTTGTCATACCAGTGCCTGAAACATAGATCTCTAAACAGCATCAGTTTACACATGGCTTGTAGCCCAAGACGTAGCCAAAGCAGCCAATAACTACAGCCGAAGCACAGGTTGGAAAAGACGGTTTGGTCCTTAGTCCTAAACTGTGATGTAGATGATGGGAGTCCAAGAGACAGCAATCAATTTCCTTGTGCACACATGTGAGGGCTGCCTGCTCATCCTGAGCAGAGGACTGCTCTCACCATTCGCTCCCCATGCCTGACGTGACCACCACTGCTGGTGACCTCTTGGGCACGTGGCCACCTTTGCTGAGCTGTGCCAGGAAATCCTTTCCATTGCAGCTGAAAAATAGTAACATCCACAGTCCTCCACCTTTGGGCACCGAGAGAGCAGACAGGGAATTGAGTTTCACAGCCTTGTCATAAAACCTGCAGGGATGGTCTTGGGGTTATACTGAACCACCTAAGCTTTCCCATGGTGGGGAAAGCTCAGTCAGAAAAGTACTGTTTGGTACAGCTTTTAAGGAAGAGTTATGAAAATAATTTATTTTTTTTTTAGTTCGGCAACCAAACTTAAAAAAACACTTCACATTGTTTGATCTGAAAGATGTGTAGCATGTTTTCTTTTCTTATTTTCACTTAGACAGCTTCTGCCCTCCCTGATGGAATTCCAGCCAATTTAATTTTTTTTTTTTTTTGTGTGTGTTGGCAAAACAACCAAAAATCCAAACACTGCCTATTTTGTACTTTATTCTCCAATAGCATTATTTGGCAATCAGATCAAATGACACGGGGAACTCATTTTTGACATTGCAAATAGCCTAGGGATGTTGATTCCAGCAAGTTTACTATTACTAAAAAGAGAAAAAAAAAAAAAAGAACATAAACCAAACCCCTGAATAATTTTGTGCTTTTTAGAGTGGAGTCTGTGCAATGCCTCTGCTGTACAGTGGCCAAAAAGAAAGAATCTGCAAAAGAGTATCAGGGATGAGCCTATATGTATATCCTGTGTGCTCTTATCAAAATGCTGATTGTACGTTCCAGATACCCATCCTTTTCCCTCACAAGAAAGCAAGTTCTGAAGACACAGAATAGATCTGAATCATCAGGGGAAAGTAAATGTGTGATGAGAAAAGGGGGAGTGAGGAATAAACCGGATTTTATAAGTTTTCTCTATCTCGATAGCATTTTCAGGTTGAAAGAAAAGTCAGAAGAAAATCTCAGTGCTTTTAATAAAGTTTCCCACAGAAGCCAGCTTGTTTTCAAGGAACCAGGCAAAGCAAAACCAGCAAAACTGTCTCCAGCAGTCTAACATATCATGGCTTGTCCAGCTTGATCACAATGAAGGAATGGAAAAGGCACTAACAGGAAATTCTTTCTTTCCTTTCCCAATTCTGCTCTTCCAGCTGTAACAGTCCGTGTCACTTGTCACTTACAGAGAATGCTCTGACACATGACGTTCTCGTCAGTGATGTTTGGGGAATGGAGTTGGCCAAGTGTCATTGTAATTGCTGTGGCATTGGGGTGTGCAATGCAGATCAGAAGCAACGATGAGCTACAATCCAGCACTGTGACTGAACACAAAGACTCTAATTCTACTTTTACCTTAAATTACCCTATTAAAATAATATTAATTTATGAATGTATAATACCGCTAACACTTTCATAAGTACTACACTTTCTCAGTTATAAGATACCGATGGTCTTATGACAGATTTCTTGTGAAAGAAAATCACCTAGCCCTTCTGAATTTATGTAAAGAAAGAAGTCTCAGTTGATTCTTTTTTCTGTGGAAAAAAAAAAAAAAAAAAGTGTATTTCTGTTATATGACAAATTTAAGACACCCTTTGAGAAAAATACGCCTCTTTTTATCCTTTTCCCCAGTATTGCCTGTGGTGAAATTTTTTATTTTGGAAAGCTGGAACAGTAGGACTGGAAAATCTTCAGAATTCTTGATTGTCAACATACTGGATTCTTCAGAGTCTTTTTGCCTTGAGAAAGAGCAGCTTTCTAGAATATGAAAATTACTCTGGTGATCAACATCCTTTATTTCAAAGTATCTCTTTATTGCTAAATCACCACATAACTCATTAATTACTCCTTTTATCATAAAAAAAAATTATTTCTGGTAATCAAGGTCTTTCCTCATCCACTGTAAACAGCTGTCATCGCTGAGTAACACACAACTGACAGGTGAAAAAGCAGAATTTAGGAAGAAAGGCTGTTTCATCATTTCCCATAAGATATTTCTGTTCTTTTTAAAAGTTCCTTAGAAATGAAGTGAGTGATTGGACTCTGGGAAGTTATAAATATCTTTTAGGAAGAACTGCTTATTCAAGCAAATAGCTAATATTCTTCAGAATAAACAGCTGAATTGTTTTATTGATTATGCATTTATTAGGAGAACAACATGGGAAACATTAATTGCCAAAACCAGAAATATTCTGTAGTCCACAGCATGGAAAAACCGCTGTCCTGCAAATATGGTGATCCAACACAAGGTAACAGAGAAATTATGGCGAATGAGTCTGTAATTCAGCTATACATGGATCCAAAGGCATATCGCTTAAATCACTTGCCTGCTCCTTCATTTCCCAGCGTGTGACTAAGCATAGCTGCTTTTGCTCAGGAAAGGATAACCATTTGTAGGTATTACTACTAGTATTCATTACAAAGCCCACTAAAAGTTTCCAACAACATTGCCATTGTCATTCTTCAAATCAAGGAACACAGGGAAACAATTTTTACAATAGTTTTTTAAAGAAGCTTCAGAAATTGAGGGATTGAAATCAGATATAAATATGAAAGACACGACAGAAGAAAGACATTTGATCCCATTTTTGTTGTGCATCCAATTCCTTGGATTCGCTGCCTTTCAAGATCTGAACTTTTGTCATGTTCTGGGAACACTCAGAGATGCCTTTCTATTATTATTCATTTGCTTGCTTGCTAAATATAGATATTTTGATTTTTTAGTTCCAAATCCAAATAAAATAGTAAAAGAAATTCCTCCTGGAGAGGTGCAAAATGAATTTTGTTTTTGTGTATTTGATAAAATGTTTCATTTCCAATATATTTTAAAACTGACAGAACATAAGTTTTAAAAAGTTGGTTTTGAACATCTTTAAAAAAAAAAACACATTTATAGAAAACATACAGATATTCCCTAACATTTTTCCACTTGAAGGGTCTTTTTGTGATGAATTAGTATTTGAATAAATAAGTGATTATTTTTCCTTTTGTTGATCTTCAGCCAGTAAAAAATAATCTAATTAGAGTAAGGTCAGTTTATACTTACAGAGACTGCTGCTCTTGTCTCTAAAGAATTTAGCCCACAGATCTTTCCACAGTCCTGTTTATATGTAGCTATGAGCATGCCTGTGTGGCAAGAATCAGGAGGGAAACACAGGCGCTTCGACTATTCAAAGCATGAGGAGAACAGTTTCCTCTCAAAGTGTGCTCCTGGACTGCTTCTAGAGAGAGCAGGGAAACAAGGAACAGAAAAATTTGTGTAACCATTTTACATTTGAATAAATAATAATAGTGTGATTTGACTGTTGGTGTACTGTTCAGACAAGTTGTTGTTTCCCAAACCCTCTCACCAATTCACAGCAGATTAACCACTGGCCTTGGTCTACACGGGGCCCTCTAAAGTCAGTGTCAGGCTCTGTTGACTGCAGTGGATTTTATTATATATCCCTGTAAGAAGCTGGTTTGATAGAATCTTTGAAGGCTGCTGGTTTTTTGCAAGGCAAAATACGAACATCACCACAAGAACAACCTCCCTCATTTCTGAAAAGAGAGACAGACAATATATGCTTCAAAAGATGACTGCTGGTAAGGCATCTAAAGTCATAAGGCATAAAGTCAGGGAAGATTTTGTTTTAATTCCCTTTATTTCTTCTTGAGGGGACAGAAAGAAATCCTGCAACCTTTGAAAAGATCAGGGGAGAGTGATGGATCAAGATTGAAGTAATACTTCCTGCATTTGAAAAACAATGTCTGAATAGTTCTCTGGAGTATGTGTTGTAAATTCTCAAAATTAAGTGCTTTTTTGAAGAATGTTCTTAAAAGTTTATTTTAATCTTTCTTTCTTCTCATAATTTACTGCCTATTTTTCATACTTGTACTTCCTGAGGGCTCACCATATATATTCAGCTCACAGGAAATCTCATTATCTTTCAATGCTAGACATCCCATCCCATTGTTGTGCCAGCAACACAGGCTACTTTTGTATGATCCTGTATATATGTTATTTCCTACTGCTGGATGTACATGAATCATTCAAGCAAGAGAATATAGCAGTTCCTCCTGCGGCCCATTTATTTACAGAAGTCAAAGTTTTGTATATCAGCAACACAGCATATGATGTGCCTGGGAAAAATCTTGGCAGAAGCAAAGAATTACAAAAAGCATTCAAAATGGGGAAGTTTCTGTTCAGCACTTTGAAATGTGAACTCTCTGTGATCTATTCAATTTGTTCCAAGACTGAAATGCTTTCAAATGAAAAAAAAAAACCCTGTAAATGGAGCTCCAATCACCATAAGTGGCAGCAGAGAATCATTAAGAATGACAAGTGGAGTATTTTTACAGTGTATTTAGAGAATTCTTGAACATACACAATACTTTCCAGCCTTTTTTATCCCCCATATAACTGCCAAGTCTTGCTGATGAGGCTGCACACTTTACTATTCCCTCCCTAGTGGAGTACGTTGAATGGAAAGAAAGTAGCTTGAAGGTTTTACTTCTGCTCTAAACCTTGTCTTGGTCCTGAACGGAGCAGCAGCACAGATGTGTCTACTGGCCAGTGACCAGACACTAGAAGGGTGCTTAGATGGATACTGGTTTCTCATCTGCTCAGTAAATGGGACACATATGTCAGTACTATATTACCACAATTAGACTAAAGTAGGGCTCCTTGGGATCTTCATGGAATAACCAACCAGATAGGCAGCAATGAGTGCTCTCCCGTGAACCTCGGAGCTATGCTGTGCACTGCAGTACTGTGCAATAGACCTAGCAGACTACCCGTCAAGGTACCACACTGTGAGCTGATGTAACACAAGGAAACTGGGAAAGTTGCAGTAGAAGGCATACAAGCCAAAAAAACAGACTTTAAGAAAATGAAACGACCTGTAGGACTGCTAGGCAGTGACGCTTGGAAAGGTGTTCACAAAACAGCATCGTAGTTTACCACTGTAAAACCATGCAAAAAACCAAATTTGTGAGTGAGCTACATCCTCTTAAAAAATAAGGAAGAAAAAAGAAAAAGGTATCAACTGTTAGCATAATATCTCTCATAATTTTCTGATCTGTGTAACATTCTGTAGATGGCAGTATGGGTAAACCATCTCTGAATTCATATTATTGCAGTGCTTGGCTTCTTTGCATATAGGACAGCAATAGCTAAACTAGCACAGACAGACTGTCAGTAAGAAAACACAGGGCATTTTTAGAAACACAGATCAACTTAACATTCATATAGCAAAGATCTCCTGGGACAGATCTGCTTTCTAAACTGAAGCTAGGTTAGATTCAAGTTCTTACTTCCCCTTTTACGTATCATGACAAAACTAATTTTGAGTCATCTGGGATACACCTAATATTAATACTTGTCCTTATATAATGTCTTATAGTGCTGCACAATGTTAGGAATAACTGCAGAATGTCTTCAGATGGCTGCTGCTCCCTTCCCACTGCTTGGGATCAAATTCGAGGCACAGCTCTGGAGCTAAAAGTCTCTTTGTCTCTGAACTTTGGAATTTCATCCCCAGTTTATGGCTGGAGATCAGGTCTTCTCTTAGCTGCTGATGTGGGATTTCCAGACACATAGATGGGATTCATAGCCATGTACTGGGCGTATTGGCCTAGCCCTGACCAGTTTCAGGAGAAAAAATCCAACTAGTTTTTGTTAGGTTTCCTTTCAGAGCTATTCCCAGATACTAAAATGATGCCCCACATCACTTTCATTGCTTGGGATTAAAACTGACATTGCAAAATGAAAAAGCCTGATACATACTGTATTTCCATCAGGAGTCTGACGTGAATGGTTTAAATCTCTTTTTGCAGTGTACCTATATCTTAGTAAACCTGGGAGTTTTGAAATGTCCAGAGCCATTTAAACCCACAACTGAATTACAACTTTGAGACAGAGGAGAAAGCCTCTTTCTTAATTTCTTTGCCAAATAAGAGTCCTCATATTTTGGGAACAATTTTGTTGGTTTTTAAAGATTATGGTAATCTTAGATCAGGTTTGGGGGCCAGACCAGGAGTCCGGGGTCAGGCAGCGTCCCAGCTGTGAGGCAGCGGGAGTGGAGCTCTGCTGGGCCCCGACACCAGAGCCCTGTCCCAGAGCAGCTGCAGTGGGATGGAGCCCCCCGGCCCCAGGCCTCCACGCAGGGCCGCCAGGGAGCCTCACCCCACGGCCACCATGGGAGGGGGCAGCCCCGGCTGGGGCACACCCCAGGAGAAGGGGGATGTGTTTGGGGCTCTGACCCTTCAGGTACATTCCTGGTAAAAGTCAAGCCTATATAATGTAGCCCTTTCTTTCTGAGCAAATAGAGAATGTGTTGGTTTGTGTTCTTTGGTTAGTCCTTCCTCCAGTAAGCAGGATGCTAGAGAGTGGCATCCAAGTTTTTATTTGAACTCTGAACAGTTCAAGGATGAATGAGGCATGTTCTGCTCCTTGCTCCCTAGTCTGGCTCATCCTTGCTTTGTTTTAGGTTAATGCTGACCTGACGCTGATTTATCAACGAGAAGAGCGATCCTCCACCAACCCAGCATTGATGGAACTCAAAAAGTGACCACTTCTGCGATATAAACACAGGCCATCAAATCCTTTTAAAGGAGAACCCATTCATAACATGCAAGAATGTGTGCCTGAAATGGATTGATCTATAATATTTAGTGATGATGATTGATTTCTACCCAGAGGCAGGAGACAATTCATCAGGCTTTGTATCACCTCATGTAGCATCTCCATCCTATTCACGTCAAATTGTCAGGCAGGATAAAAATGAGAACTTTTGGTGCTTGAAACATAGAAATACTTTTCGTTGACAGCATGCCATTTTCTTTTCTTCACAAATTCTTCATTAAAACGTGTAACTTCATATATTTAAAATAAAAAGGTGAGATGAGGATTTTGAGCTCTAGCAAGTGGGATAGCTACTAGTATTGGTATATCCTGCCTATGAAAGTAGGATGCAAGTTCCCCAAAAAGAGATTTAATCTGAGATATGAGGCTTATGCTCTGTCCTCATTTTGTGAAATATATTCAGGTGACTTAGCACTCTCCAGGCTTCAGCTTTCAATTGCAATTTCAAGTTGGCATATTCATCAAACCAAGGCACCTTGTGCATTGATTCCCTCACTGACATTCATTCAACCCAGATCCACCAACATTTCACCTGGTACTTGCTTCCCACACAAAATGGGCATCCAAAGTTGACCTTAGTTACAAAGCGTTCTTGGGATGTCAGACTTGCTGCTTTTGTGGGGAATGGACACAGCTTTCCCCCCTACTAGCATTATCTTTGAATTTAGCTGCTATGTTTCTGCTGTTTACTGATTTAAAACTCACAAATATCACAGGCAGGTTTTTTTTTTTTTTGCTCTTGTTTTATTTTTGTGGCAAGTATTCATCTAATCCAATAAACAGAAGAATGAAGTGCAGGGGAGAAAAAATGTTAAAATTTTATCTCAAGTTATTTCTTACTCTTTTCCTTTAACATCCAGCAGGAAACGTTTTAAAGTATCTTTATGTATAACTCACAGAACACAACAAGCCTACTCAGTAGGCTATCTTACAATAAAGAAATTTGTACATATTTGTGTAAATAACCTTCTCTTGCTAGGAATTCATTATATGAAATATTTATCAGAAAATCCATTCCTTCTACTATATGATTTTCCCATAAATCAACCTACCTGTTCTTCTTCCTCCAGCAAACTTCCTAGTCCACTTCTACAAACATTTTTTCATTTATCTTTAAGAAATTTTCTCTACCTAGATATTTATTTGGTTACTGGATTTCTAGTTGCTCACCCCTTCCTACCTCCCTGACTACAGGGAGTTTTGCATAGGGAAAGTAACAGAGTGGAGATTTGCTGGAGAGAGGGCTTGCTGAGGATACCTTTGGTTATGTCACGAAATAGTGTCCCTTCCTCTACTTCACCTCATCAGACTGGTCAGAGGCATGTTTGATTTCAGCTGAGGTTGCCTCGCACTGTTAATGACAAAATTCGAAGTAGTTTTTCTCCTCAGCATGCAGTGGTTCAGAGGTAAGCTGTTGTGATGATACGAATCCCTGACACTGGGAGAAGGTTTGGGTAAAACATTATATTTGTGATGTCTCTCTTCATTTAAAAAGAAGCATAAATCAGAAATACAATTAATTTTGCAGGGTTGTACTCAGGATTTAGCAGGAAAACATTGTAGACATTTTAATAAACTGTTTTTGTCCTTCCTTCTGACAGTCAAGATCTGTATCTCCGTACTTAGCACAGCATTTGTGGTTGCTTAGCTTTAAACTGACACTCTGCTTATTGCCCCTGGAGCTGACTCATGGTATTTTTTTCAAAAATTAAACCAGGTGGTTTTTCTATGTTAAGATAAGTTTTTTAGCCTTGGTGTCTTTCATTTTCTAATAGTCGTCTGCTCACGTTACTTCTTGTTGAAGTTACTGAGTCAATCATAAATACAATAAACGCTTTTTAAAAAAGATCCAAACTATATATTTGTACAGACCTCTTCATTTCCTGTACAGAAAGAAATTCTAATGACACCTGCTAAGGCTCTCTGCTGGAGATAATCAATACTAAATATACAAATATAAAATAGAAGCAGGACCTAAAATTTTCAGTTAAAATCATGACTGTGCAAAGTGAACACTCAACTCCTATTTTAAAGCTGAAAATTGTCTGACCACTATGATTTTTAAGGGCTGTGGATCATGTCCCATGGATTCTCCAGATTCCCACTGAAAACGTAAACTTAATTTTAGTTTTGATGAGATAAATAGTAACTTAAGAAAGTAATATTATGGGTTTTTTTTTTGCCAAGATAAACAACAGATTTTTTTTCTGAGCAAAACTTCCTATCTTCCAATGGCATTCCTTTTATTTTCAAACACTTGTGCCAACTGCCTTGAAGTTTTCATTGACTTTGTGAAGAGCAGGAGTGGGGTTATAGTCTTGTATTTTTTAACATTGTTACAGAAAGATCAGTTGTAATTAAAGTAATTATGCACACACAGAATGCACATATTTTAAGAACAGATTTTTTTCCTCACAGTAAAGATTTTATTGGCTTTTTAAACATGGCATTGATAGGATATATAACACTAAACCTGTAGTTGCAAGTTGAAAATATGCCTTTATTTCTAATTATTTACGCTAACAGTTTTGTGTTAGTTTAGGTGCCTTTTGTTATTTAGGTTTGAAAAAAGTGTGGGTTTTTGTTTGTTTGTTTGTTTTTTTCCTCATATGATTGAAAGTCTGGCAAATTACATATTAAATTTTTATGACTGCAGTAAAAGTTTGAGTTCTACTTATATTTCTCCTGATTTACTTACAGGAAAAATACAGCAGAGATACATCTTTATAGCAGTTAGTCATCTGCAGGCTGGGTCTTTGTAAGTTTTTTCATTAACTTATGAACACTGTCCCCAGCTAGGTTGAAATCCATTCTAAACCAACTTCTCTTAACAGTCTTCTTCCATTCCTTTATAGTCTGTACATAGTTCTTTCATATTGACAAAGACTTTATAATTGATTTTAATAAACCATTAAATCAATAGATTTACTCAGCAGGACTTCAGATTTTTAATCAGGAAGCAGGTTCTCCATAAACTTGTAAACAAATGAAAAATCAGTACATCAGTCTTGTGTACAAACTATGAATCAGTTATATAATCACTTGTCTTGTAGAGTCTTGTATTGTTTTGGAAGAAGTAAGTCTGGGAATCCATGTAAGCACTACTAGTGACCATAAATGTCAGGGCTCAGGACCAGCCTGACCTGACTTTCAGACATCAAAGAGGCAAGAGATGACTAATGTTCAAACACTCCAGCAAATAACTGAATGACTTGCTCTTCTGTAGTAAAGCTAGGATAAACTCTGCTATACTTTTCACATAGGAAAAAAATATTTTTCTTCCAAGATGATGTCAGCTAAGCCATACTGAACATTGAGTTTCTCACTTACAGCAAGCTCTATTTGGTAAGAATTATAGATGTTAAAATAAATAGATGTTCCACACAGCCATTTCCTTTGGGTCAATCTTCTGTTACCCGTTAGTCAGAATGATGACAAGTTATTTACATAAATACCCCTATTACCCATATACAGTGTACCTATTGCCCATGCAAGGCTGGTCCTTCCTGACTTAGTCTTACTTGCAATTTATATCATGTTCTGGTTTTGTTTCACAAATAACATCTTCCATCAAACTGACAAGTTCTTTTCTCTAACTTGCTTCCATAATAAATATCCCACCTCTTAAATCTGTTTTCATTAGCAAAGACCTGGGTGAGGCAGAAAGGGCTTCTATGTGTGTAGAAGACATTTTCACTTTCTGTAGCTATTGTTCAATGTTTTTATTTGTGTTTTTACATCACTTCAGCATAATGCATCTTATTATGACTGACAGGTCTGTAATGGAATTTTTTTGCTATTGTCATCAGGTTTCAGAAAAAAAGAGACAAGTTTTACAAGTTTTGACCTGTAAGCATTTGTCAACATTGTACTTATGAATTATTGTATATCTTTCAGCTACCGGTTTGTTGCCAGACATAACTAACTGCACTCACAATACTGTAATTGATCCAGTTTGGATTGTTCACTTTTCTGAAATTATTTCCTCTGTTTAGATCTTTAGTGAAATTCCTGCTCATCTGGCTTGAGACCAGAGACACAATTTCCACTTGCACAATGAGTATGCTGTAAGAATTTTTTTACCTACCTCCAGACTTTGTTTCCTTTTTGATTCCATGGAGGTGATCTGGCTTCCACCTTATCAGGTCTTCAAACAGAAAACAGTATTAACTATTACATGAAGACATTTTAAAATTGTATATTAAGTTAATAGATCTGAAAAAAAAAAAAAAAAAAACAGTGAAAAACCAGCAACAAAACCAGTTTTTGTTGGACTAGAAGGAAGATTAATAATTTGGCATTTGTAAGATGAAAGAGTCAGATATCTGTCTAAGCATTTTGGTTGGAGTTTTCTACAAAAAACTTCCTGAAAAATATAGTCTTTGCTTACATTTTTTTTCAAATCAGAAGATTTTGGTTTTGATCATGTAAAATGCTTTGGAAATTTGGGTTGGTTCAGATTAGAATGAATCTGAATACTATGATAATATTACAGTAATACTACAATAATATTATTTTCACTGCGTTGAAAAAAGTAAATGGCTTTGGACCCGTTTCCAAGGAATAGACTTTTGTATCAAAGAGAATCCTTTCCTCAATAACATGTGGTTAGTGTTCTTTAGTGATTTCAGCAGGTTAGCTAAGGACTGAAAGACAGAATTAGAGATGAAATGACTTTTACCGGTGGCGGCATTCTCTCCCAAGCAGGCTGAAGCTACAATGGGAGAGAAGAGAAATTTGTAGAGCTGCCATTTATGACTGAACAGTTGTGTTGTTGAAGAGAGTACTCTGATTTCAGGTCTGTCATTTTTATAATCTTCTTTGATGCTAAATGGATTTTTAAAATGAAGTTAAAAAGCCAAAGACCCTGTTTTGTTACCACTAGAATATCTGGGTGGTTGATGATAGCTCCACACTGCTGCAAAGACAAACTCAGATGAGAAAAGCCCAGTTCCATATCTCCATTGTGTGCTTTGTCTGTCAGGTTGTGTTTCAATCAACATTGCCCTTTGCTTTAAACAGTGTAATTAAAAGTTAATTACGTGACAAACAGTAAGTGATACAGAACAGGAATACACCAAATGGGAAGGCACAATATCCAATTATTAGGAAGCTGTTAACTGCATTAGATTATCCGCAGCAGCAAATAAGCAAACAAATGATCAGTCAAGTGCTTAATCTAAAAATGCAAAAGTCCTGCAATGAATGGAAGAGTCAGTGCTTTGTGCTGCTCCATTTCCAAAGGTAAAAAAAAAAACAAAAAAAACAAAACCAGACAACAAACCAAAAAACACACACTGAGGTTAATTTCAGACACTACCGAAATACTACATTTTTCAGACTGGAGAGAAAAAGTGGGTTGACACTCACTGAAGCTGCAGTCTGTATTACCACACAGAACATTTCAGGAGACTAGACATGAAATCAGCCAGGAAAGAGCTGAATATACAATGTATTTCCAAAAAGATGAACCAGAATTCTTGCATTTTTGTCAAAAGTGACAAGAAAAAAAAAAGAAAAAAACAAACGACCAACTTGTTTTCTTTTGAACAGCTACCAGAGAGATAAAACAGAGCAGGCACACTTCATACCACCTTATTTAGTTTTGTCCAGCCAAAGACAGCCAGACAGTACTAGCTAGTTAGCAGCTGTACAGCTGAAGTGGCTGGTTGTTCATTAATACCTGAAAATACCTGTGTGAGCCATATGATACCACCTGGAAATTTGCACGACATTTGACTTTAGAAATGTCTATAACATGACTTGTAAAGATATATGATGCTATTGCATATGCTTTATAGAGTTATAAACCTTCTACTTGGTTTTGGATTAGATTTTGCCAGGTAGGCAGAAGGATTATGCACAAGCATTTGAGAAGCATTGCATGTAGAAGAAACAAGATTTCTTAGCACCAACCATTTGGTCAAGGTTTTATAAGTCAGGCTGCTCTAGTGCTCTGAGAAGAAGTGAATCACTACTTGTCATCAAGACCTGACGCTGCAGTATATTAGGCTGAGAAGCTGCCCAGACCCTGTTACAGAGCTGGTGCTAACAGCGGGGGGAAGTACAATTGGAACCTGCCTTCCTTTTCTCCCCCTATAAATCTATACTTACGGTGTGTATCAGTCTGCATGCTCACTTTCAGACATCAATGACTTATGAAACAAAACTAGGATTTTTCATGCAGTTCATATTTATAATTTTGTGTCAGGGAAACCAAATTTCTTTAAAGAAACCTTGGCCCACCTCAAAATTCACAAGACGGTTGATTGGATGGGTATATTTACCTAAGAGGCTAAGGCTTTGGAAATAGTTTAATTTTTTAGGTGTATGTTGTAATGTAAATGGTTTGTATATGCTTGTTCTTATAAAAATATGCTCATATAAATGGTTCTTCCTTGCTTTTGCCAACGACTAAATGCATCATCCTGACAAAGACTTTATTAGGCAACTTCATGTGCACAGGGCAGACCTCAGTGTGGTTGACACTGACAGTGGGAGATTCCTGCAACTGGCACACATATAACTGTACGATTCGAAAGCTTTCCCTCACCCTCATAGTCACTAGATTAGAAAAGTCAAGATTTTAAATTAAACTAGAATATTAAGGTTCCCAATCTGCATAAAAATCCAGAAAACCTGCACCAGTACATGTGTCCTTCCCATCCCATCTCATTCCCAGATCATTCCAGTTAAAATTTATTTCTGAAAAAACTCGTGAAGCTGGTTGTATTTAAAACCTCAGCGAAGAATACAGATGCTATAAACTAGTTTAATAAATTAATACAGAAGATAAAAACCTCAATTCATGGTATATTTCTAGTATTTTGAAAGTCACAGTTAAACAAACAGCATGTGGGTTTATCTGGGAGAAGCCATGATTAATATTCAGTGTTAAGACTGTTAAATGACAAGTGTTTGTCTCCTGCATTTTTCCTACAACTCAGAAGTTTTTACAGCTCATGTAACATTCAATTAAACATCAAAACAAATATAACATACATAAACCAGCATAAGAGGAAAGGGATAAGGTTTACAGGTGTAGAGTCTAAAAGTGATATCTGTTACACTACTTTTCCAATAATGACTTTTTAAAAACTTATGATGAGAAATCATAGCACATTCCTTTTATCTGATCATCTTTCTTCCTAGATCAATCACCCCAAAATTAATATTTTCAAAAATTATTTCAAATTTATTACTTTGATATTTCCAGAATTAATTGAAGTTTTTATTTATTTAAAGTTGGAAAGAGGATTCAGACTTATAGAAGCTTCAAAAAGCCACACAGGCAGAATCCTGTGTTCATATTCAAAGAACCTATATGAAAAAAAAAAAACAAACTAGGAGAAATCTGCCCTTGATATGTGATTTACATGAAAAAAAAAGAGAAAGTGTAGATTCTGAACACCATGACAGCTTTAATAACAGTTTTGATAATTTGATTCTTCCCCTGCTTACACTCAAACAATGTTGAGCCCACAGTCTTCCCAAATAGGTTCATCTAATAGGAAAATATCTCTGTTGTCTATTCTTTACAGTTTTATTGTATGATGCCTGTCACTGTGTTTGAGTTTCTGTAATGTTTGGTAGAGCTGAGCGTTAAGACTCTGAGGAAACCACGTGGCGTTAGAATGTATAATTCTACTTAAAGCAACTACCAATTCTGCAAAACAGAATCAGTAATGTAAACATTTTGCTCTGGAGAAAATATATCCTGACAGGTCATATTGTATTTTGAAATAACTTATTTCAAACACTTTAATATTTTATAATGTCATGTGATGGTGAAAAGGGCCTAAAATATTTTGGTCGAGAGGAATGTTGTTTAAATTTTTTTTATCGGGTAGTGTTGAAATGTACAGATTTAACTTTCACACATCTCGAAGTATGACTCTGAAAGGAACATGTCTGCTGTGGAACGGAATTTCATCCCTTCACAGTTTTTATCCCATGAGTGCTGGATCCAAGATGTGTTATCTTAGCATGTTCCTTCTGACTGGTTAGTTTTTTAAAATTTCAGAACTACACATTTTTCTATTGGTGAGATACTATACTTAATTTCCTAGAAGAAATAACTGTTTACTTAATTGTCTTTTATACATACACATATATGATTTTGCTTTTTGTGCCTTATAGAGACAAAGTATATCAGAGAAGACTGAGTTCATCTCCTTATAGGAGGTAACTATTTGGCTTTGGTATTAATGCTGATTAGTAACACATGGAGTGAGTTCAAATCAGATGGCAATTTGCTAACTACCCTGACAAACAAGAAGTAATTGAATGAACCATCTATTTCAGTGTTTTCCCCATGGTTTGCAACATTTGGTTCCCATTTACTAAGCCATCAAGCTCAATTAGGATTATTCCTAATAAGAACCTGTCAGTCAATCTCCTGAAACCTCCATATCTGTCACAGCGGCCTCCTCGCTGATTTTCAGTCTATTCTCTAAGATATGTGAGTGGGTTTCAAAGCACTAATGTTGATATTTATTGATAATAGTTTTTTTCTTTTTCATTACCCATAATAATATTGTTGGCTTCTTTATCCTGAAGTCCAGCTATGTTCTCTCTGGTATTTAATGCACTTTGCCTCACTTATCAGATTCAGCAGGAAAGGTGTGAATAGAAGTGTTGCATTAAAAAAAAACAAAAACAAAAACAAAAACAACCAAAAAAAACCAATACCAAAGTCTTCTTTATCTAGTATATGAATAACAAAACCTAAACCTGGTACTCCAACAGGAACCAGCCTAACTACAGTTGATCTACCAGCAAATAAAATATTCTGAAATTAAGACCAGTGTCGCACTTAAATTCAGAAGTGCATCTGTATAGCTGGACTCCATACTAGACTGATACCACTTGGTACATGTACATGCAGGTGGAAATGAAATGAGGCAGAAGAATCCAGCATAATGATGTGTGGAAAAAGCCATATCCCAAAAAAAGATGGCAATTAGAGGAAGAGATTGCCTGAGGAAATGGGATAACTTTTTTGAAGTACAGTTAATTGATCTTTATGAAAGATGTCTTCTTTGACATATACAGCTTCAAAACATAGCAATAAAAGTAATAACTGAAGAGTAATTGTGCAAGTACAGTATCAGCAATGACAAAACATGTATTTTACTTTAAAATACATTAATTTATGTAAAATACCTTACTTCATTACAATATGTGATTGATGTTAACCAACTGGAAAATACCAACCTAAGGGAAGTGTAACAGAAACATACAGGACAGTGTAAGACATAAACCATACTGATTAAATTGGTAAATTTACCTGAAATTATATGAATAAAAAGAATATTAAGTCACAGAGATATTATTTCTTGGATAATTAAATATTTCTTGGATAATTAAATGCTTCACAGATGTGTGAAATCTGTACCCGATGATGACAAAATTTGGAAAATAGAGAAAAAAGGAATGAAATTGCTGTGACATAAGAAGGCGTCAGTGGGAAACACTACAGGGAGAACATAATGAAGTGCAATTTTTGGAGAAGAATGGGAAACTATGAAGCAGAGAAGTAGTAAGAGTTGCAGGAAGTAAAAAAAAAAATAAATCTCAGTTTAAGATTTATTGAAGCACTGTAAAATGAAATTAAGCAGAAACTTTCAGTTCAGTCAGAAAATCTTAAGATATACATAGAGATGTAACAATACTACAAACTAAGTAGTTAGAAAATGAGATATTTTTTTTTTTTTTAGAGAATAAGGATGAGAAAAAAATAGATGAATAAAGTTAAATAAATGAATAAAGTTTGAGTTTTTGGAAAGAGCTATGATAAAAAGGCACCACATAGTCCTTTTGCAACATAGATTGACCAAAAACAAAGTCTGAGTCTAGTATGAATCTTAGACTGAACCAATTGGAAATGTACATGGAGATACATGAGCAAGACTGAGAAAAATACCTAACTGGAAAGCATGGGAAAGTAACAGAATTCACAATTACTGATCAAAGCATTTAACAAGCTTTCACACTCATGTCAATATATTGGCAAAAATGGTAGAATATGTACCCGACTGGATGGCAGATGTTAATTAAAAGAGCATAGGAAGGAAAGCAGCTGATCCTAAGACTTACTTTCTCTTAGCGGAATTATGGAATTATTAATGCAATAGGTATTATTAAAAAATGTGAAAGACAATACAGGAATGAAGTATTTACTGTCTCTGGGATTATGACTAGAGGAAGAGATGATTATGACTGTAATCCCTACTGCTCTCATATTGGTTGGAGAAAGAAGCAGGAACCAAAAGCCACAGTCACAGCCCTTGGGTCCCTGGTCAGGAGGGGAAGGAAGCAGCAATACACAAGTCTGAGAAGCACTGCATTGATGGGGTTAGAAACCAGACTAAGGCCCTGCAAGCTAAGGAATCAATGTTTACCAAGTCCAATATGCAAAGCAGGAACCAAATGGAAAGCCAATGGGTCAGAATGCTGAAAAACCCAAACAGAAGGATCTGAGAATGGAAGCAACTGCATAATACTAATTATTAGTGTTATGCTAGAATCTTCCAATGCGAATACTGCACTGACACTGCATAAATTGAAAACTCATTCAGTTACAAGATAATTGCTCCTTCACCAAAGAACCCTTACAGTGACCTCTCAAATACTGAGGAAGATAAAAAATCTGTAAGCTCACTCTTAGGTGAAGATGGACTTGCATTAGAGGTTCGCCCACAGATTTCTTCTTCCTCCTTGCTCAGATCCTAGCTGATGGAGAGAAACAGTAATGATGTCACTTTAGATAACAATAATAGAAATAATAACTTTTCTGGCAATATATAAGAACTCTCAGAAACAAAATTTCACCCCAGGCATCAAAATTGCTGTGTTTGATCAAAATCCAGACTGCTCAAGAGTCCCATTCACCAGTATAATCAACTACGCCAACTACCTTCTGTGAAGAACCTGGTTTGCTCTAAGGAGGGCTCCCAGGTTATGTTTTCTGCCTGACATCACCACAAGACAGTGCAGGCTGTATAGCATACAACTTGAGTTTTCTTCAGGGAATTTGAAATCAGACACCCTGGGACCAGCCAGGGGACACTTTTGCAAGTATTAATACAAGTTGGCTAATAATTTGGCCTTGAGCATGTAATGAGACAGCAATGGATATATAACTAAAAGCCTGAGTTAAGCACAGAGTCTTCTGTTTCTGATCATCTCAGATCCTCCTTGCTGGAAGAGTCAGTCATCTATCTATAGATACATGGATAGGCATCCATCCAGCTCATAGCTACTCCATGGTGAGCTAAGTTACTTTTATTTTAACTCAGTTTCTTAGATATCTCTAGCTTTTACAAAAGATGTTTTTATCTTCCTTTACTTAGTTCAGCTACCTTCCAGTCTTGCATAATTTTAAATGAGAGGGAAGAGGCAAGCTGTCCAGGACATCCTTGAACAAGACTGATGGCTCTGCACTTTTTTGCTTGTAACAGATGCCTACTTGCTGAATAAATAAACACTGGAGAGACATATGTAACCAAAAGGTGGCTGATTACCACTTTGAGTTTAAAGTCCTTGTTTAGAAAGACAAATCCAATTCCACCTGGATGTGCTGACTGACATTAAGTTGTCTTCTGCATCATTTACAAACTTAATTATCTAGTCTTGGAAGTTCTGCCTTAAGGAAATGCAGAAAATCAGAGCAGTTACACTGGAACAATCCAAAGCGTCCCATGATGACTGAAAGGCCTTAAATTACTTTCTCTTGTACAGTCTGAAGTGATGTCTTTTTTTCTCTCTGTTCAGTGTTGCAGTTGTGACCAAATCTTACAGCTGTCTTGCAACTTGTGACAAATCTGCATGTATTACATCTTAGACTTTATCTAGAACTACACAATTTAACAAGCAAACAGGTTACATGGTACAGAGGATTCCCTATCCTCTCTCCATCTGGCTGAATGTGGTGACTTAAGGGACAGGGGGAAATGGTGACATGTTCCTGCCTGGTGCAGCAGGTGTGTCTCCCCTGTGACTACCCCACCTTCCCAGGTAGGCCAGTGTAATAGGTATGAGGCTCTGCAAGCGGAACTGAACAATGACAAGAAGGATGGTTCGCCCACAATGAAGGTGTCACCGAGTTAAGTTGGCCCATGCCCTGCATCAAAACTGCTTCCATAAATTAAAAAAGAGGGGTCATTGTCATAGGAGACTCCCTTCTGAAGGGAACAGAAGGCCCAATACCCAGACTTGCTGCCTCCTGCGGGGCCTGGATTAAAGATGTGAAGAGAAATCTTCCTACGCTAGTATGGCCCTCAGATTATTTTCCATTATTCATTTTTCAGGTAGGCAGCGATGAAATTGCAACAAGAAGTCCAAGAGAGATTTCAGAACCTTGGGATGACTGGTTAAGGGATCAGGAGCACAAGTCGTGTTCTTCTCCATCCTTCCAGTTGCAGGGAATGATGAGGGAAGAAACACAGTGCTGAGGGATCTGTTGTAGCTGGGAACTGTCAGTGTGAGGTCAATGGTTGGACTGGATGATCTTCAAGGTCTTTTCCAACCTAGACAATTCTGTGTGAAACAGGATGACCCAAAAGATCAATACCTGGTTTGGAGCCCGTTGGTCTACATGACACCAGACCTGCTAGGGAAAAGATCTTTGTGCAGGAGTTAGCAGGGATCACTGAAAGAGTTTTAAACTAGATTTGAAGGGGAAAAGGGATAAAACCAGGCTCGCTAGAGATAAGCCTAGGAGAGGCATGCCAGTGTCTGAAGGATGGTGTGCTAGTGAGGTCCTTTGGTCTGCCGTTCCAGTGGAAGTAGGGGATGGAAGTCCCTGCAGCAGCAAAGAAGCAAGAGTTTTGATGCATTAGAAGCCATGGAAGCACCTGAGAATGATCATGTAGGAACTAGGGCTTCTTGTCCCAAAAAAATGTGGCAGGATCAATAGCCCAACTGAAGTGCATCTACACCAATGCATACAGCGTGGGCAACAAACAAGAGGAGCTGGAATCCATTGTGCGGCAGGAAAACTATGATATAGTTGCTATCTCAGAAACATGGTGGGATGATTCACACAACTGGAGAGCTGCAATGGATGCCTATAAACTCTTCAGAAGGGATAGGCAAGGAAGGAGAAGCGGTAGGTTATCCCTGTGTGTTAAGGAACATTTTGATTGAGCTTAATGATGGTGACAATAGGGTAGAAAGTTTATAGGTTAGAATCAGGGAGAAGGCCAACAAGGCAGATATCATGGTGGGAGTCTGTTATAGACCACTGGAGTGCTAGGCCCTGAATAATAGGTCCTGAAACAAAGTTAACCTCTAGATGAACCTCACAACCAAACATTATCTATTATTAGTATCTGCTAATTAGAAAAATATTTATGACTGTCAGTGTTTATTAATTAGTATCTGATCATTAATGAAGTATGTATGCTCACTAGTGAAAGATGTAGCTTAGGCAAAATGTAATCAGTAGTGAGGATGAAATGCTGTGAGGGTGTGTATCCAGCTTCCCTTGTTCAGCCTTGTTCAGGGCTGAGAACCCAAGTGTTTGGCCTTGTTAGAAACTCCCTTGGTCTCCCCCCCGAGCCCTGGCCAGGCTTTGGGTGGAATCCAACAGGAGGATGAAACCAGACGTTTCCGCTCAAAGAAAAGTGCAGGTCATTCTGACTTGCTGGTTTTTGGTATATAAGGCTGGACCCTCCTGCCGCGACTTTGGCAGCCTCACCTACAGGTGGATGTACTGCATGGGACTTCCCACTTGCAGGGAAAGGTTCTCCAAATCCTCGCTGCATCTGGGGCTCTCCAGCCACTGTGGGTCTGGATGTTGGTAATGTATGCAAGGGGTGATGGATCTTTCTTAATCACTGTTCTCCCCATCATGTAGTAATGATTAGATGCATTGCCTTGCTTAACTGTATGTAGCAATACTTAAGTGTGCTATTCTGTATTTTTCTTACTATATATTTTCTGTATTACTTGGTTATATCCTTTAATTATTAGCAGTAAAATCAGCCTACTCTTTTCACTCTGGTGTCCGAGTTTAATTGGCATCCTCAATCAGCAGAATAACCACCCAACCAGGATAAAGAGGCAGATGAAATATTCTATAAGCTGGGAGAAGTCTCACAATTTCTAGCCTTTGTTCTCGTGGATATACAGTACAACAGAGAGGAAACAGTCTAGGAGGTTCCTAGAGTGTGTGGAAAAGAACTCCCTGACACAGCTGGGGAGGGATGCAAGTAGGGAAGGTGCCCCATTGGACCTTTTTTTTCATGAACAGAGAAGGACTTGTGGGTGATGTGATGGCTGAAGGCTGTCTTGGGCATATTGATCACAAATTGATAGTTTTCAGTTCTTGGAGAAGTAAAGAGAGGGGCTAGCAGAACTGCTACCTTGGACTTCTGGAGGGATGAATTTGGCATCTTTAGGAACCTGGTTGACCGAGTCCCTTAGGAGGCAACTCTGAAGGGCAGAAGAGTCCAGGAATCTTGGATATTCTTCAAGAAATAAATCTTAAAGGCAGAGGAGCAGGCTGTCCTCGTGTGCCAAAAGACAAGCCGACAAGGAAGACGACCAGCTTGGCAGAACATAGAGCTTTGTCTGGAACTCGAGAAAAAAAGGAGAATTTATGACCTTTGGAAGAAGGGGCAGGAGTCTCAGGAAGACTACAAGGGTTCCATGAGGTTATGCAGGGAGAAAATTAGAAGGTCTAAAGCCCAACTGAAAATTAATCTGGCTACTTCTGTAAAATACAATAAAAAATTATTCTATAAACACATTAACAAAAAAAGGAGGGCTAAGGAGTATCTCCATCTTTTATTGGATGGGGGAAACACTGTGACAAAGGATGAGGAAAAAGCTGAGGTACTTAATGCCTAGAACCTGTTCAATTTTGGGCTACTCACTCAGTCAAGAAAGACATTGAGGTGCTGGAGAGTGTCCAAAGAAGGACAATGAAGATGGTGAAGAGTCTAGAGCACAAGTCCTGTGAGAAGCAGCTGAGGGAACTGGGGTTGTTTAGTCTGGAGAAAAGGGGGCTGAGGGGAAACTTTATTGCTCTCTACAACTACCCAAGGAGGTTGCAGCGAGGTGGGTGTCAGTCTCTTCTCCCAAGTAGCAAGTGATAGAACAAGAGGAAACAGACTCAAGTTGTGCCAGGGGAGGTTTAGATTGGATATTAGGAAAAATGTCTTCACTGAAAGGGTTGTCAAGCATTGGAACAGGCTGCCCAGGGAAGGGGTTGAGTCACCATCCCTGGAGGTATTTAAAAGATGTGTAGATGTGGCACTTAGGGACATGGTTTAGTGGTGGACTGGGCAGAGTTAGGTTAATGGTTGGACTTGATGATCTTAAAGGTGTTTTCCAACATAAATCATTCTATAATTCTATGATTTAGGCCCAGTACCTCTGCTTAATTTTATTCTTAGTGTGATTCTCACCACATATCCAAGTTAAGAATCTATAGCTTATGCAAACCAATATGGTTTTGATCTTATGAAACTGTCTGCTCTCCTCCAAAGCTGGGTGCTTTGCATTTGGGAATGCTGCACACTCCTCCAGAAGCAACACAGGACTCCACATTCTCTCACAGAGATTTTACTTTCACCATTCCGTCTCTAGTAGTCCTTAATCTGAAATAAATTTGATCTGTTTGAGAGGACTGTCAGAAAGCACAGCAATCTACCAATGTAGATTAGGATAAAACATAATAAAAGGGAGCTAGCAATGGTATCTATCATTCATCGAAGCACTGAACATTAAAACACCCACTAAGTTCACACTCTGCATTATGACTGCAGGTGGCTTTTATTGGTAAATCTTTGTCTTCTTTTTCCATTTAAAATTCCTCTCTTTCTCCTACTTTACTGAGTCATTCAGGAAGACAGAGGAAGGAAATTTCTCATTAGTTTTATTCGAGGTATGCAAAAAGAAGACAGAAGACTTAGGAACTACTCTCAGTTTAAACCAGTTGCATATTTTTGGACAAGTCACTGATACCATTTCTAGTATATGAAAGTCTTTACTTTTTATATTTAACCTGAGACATCTTGAAGTGAATTTTTTTGAACTTGCCTGAATTCTCTTACAGCTGTCACTGGTTTACTTTCCAAGAATCATGAAGGTTTGCAGAGTCCAAAAGAGTTCCCCCGCACAAATGAACAGTCATATAATCCCTGTATGTTTGGGGGTTTTTTTTAACCATTTTGTTCTGGATTTGCACAGTTATAAATAAATAAACTTCCATAAAACCTTTATGTGGGAGATGTTCCATAAAAATTTAATACCATGCAAATACATACCGGTTTTCTTCAGTGGCTAGTGAAACGTATGACCATAAAGTATTAACATTCATCTAAGCTGTAGATAAACAATAAAGCATCCTAATTCTTCACACGAATATGGTAAGGCAGTACTCCATGGATCAGTTCTGAAAAATGTTCTTAGCATTGAGTTACTTATCTAGAAAATACTCACACTTTAATAAGATGGTAATTATTTATATGCAGAAGTTAGGTAGCTACATAACAAAAACTTCATACAAACAATCTTGCACAAAGTGACATCATTATTTCTGCCAGCTCCTTTGTAGAACAAGGTTAGTAATTACTTCTTATCTGTAGTGATCCACAGAAACATGAAAACTAATGATTTTATATTCTGATATTTACTTTGAAAAACTTTATGAAATTGCAATGTCATTACAAAGATTACAAGATATTTCTGCTCTGCAACAGAATCTGAAACCCACTTTACCCAAGGACCACTTACATCACACAGCATCAAAGATTTTTTTTGTTCTTTTTTTACAAAAGCAGTTAACTCACACTCTTGATGTAATTTGACACTTTTAACTTGCTTCACGTTGCAATTATGTCAGCACTTTTGCCATAACAAATGTTTACCAATATATTGGAGGCAGCTCTCCAAGTTTTAGGAAACCAGCTGCCAGCTGTGGGGTGTGATGTTCCGACTGGTAACCAGGTCCCCACATTTCCCTGAGCCAGACACAGGCAACAATAAACAGGTGGAGTAGGTGGCCACCAGAGAGAGGGAAATCGGGGACTTGTTTCGGTATCTGTGCTGGAACTCTGCTGTGAAATTCTTCTGGGCCATCTAACAGAAGGAGTCTGTTTTGTCAGTTCCCAGAAGTTGTGCGTGCACGTGTGCACGCACATACCTAAGCTGGAACGGTAAACTGCAAGAAGGGAGCTTGACTAACATTTCACTTGGGAAAGCTAACATGTGGAACTTGTGCTGTGATAGCTGTTGGCTATGATAACAAGCTTTGAGAACTCTAGGATGTCACTTACAGGGCTGTCATTACTAGAATACTTGTAATTACTGGCACACACAACAAAGCCTTCTGAAAAGAAGCAGAAAAATCTAAGTGCTTTGCTGGAGGCAAATCTACTGGAAGATGATGACAGGTCTTGGGCAGCTGGAGAAACTTGTTACAGATGAATATGGCTACAATGCCTTTATCTGTTCAGGTTCTGTTTCATTTTTTAGAACAATACTTTTTATTTACATAAATTCTGCATTAATAGATGAAAGAGCGGTTAACAAAATGATAAGGTGTACTATTGCATTTTGATGTCCTCTGTCTTACAGACAGGGAACCTGCAGCAAAAGGTATTGAAAGTAAAATTCTCAATGATACCTAACAGGAATGTCTACAGCATGAGCTGAGCATCAACCAGAGACTCTATGTTGGTGCCAAATGAACTGGCTTGGGAACTCTAGGTAATAACACAGGGCTTAAAAACACCCTGCTAGGAGACAGAGCTAATTATCATGGAGCTATACTTCAAGAATGCAGGGCAGATTCTCAGTTTGATCCCACATTGTGGCTCATTTTATGTTGCCTGTCGCACAGATAATTCAGTTGACCCTAGCACTGCACTGTGCTTTGTGGATATATTTCAGGATATAACTTTTGAGAATAAGTTCATCAACAACAGAAAAAAAAATAAGTCGGGAACCTCTGTGCAAGAGGAAGTGAGGCTTTCAGTTCACTAGGAAAATTTGTGACTTCGGTGCTTTTAACAACATCCCTTTAAAAGTTATTTGAAATGCACTGAATTTTAGGCCTAAATCCTTAAGGAACTTTAGATTATTTACCACTTCTAAAAGCTATTACCCAGATGATAAAAGAAACCACATAATGTTATTCCCTCACAAAATGGAAGATGGAAAAACCTCCTTAATACTTTCACCTAACAGTAGTTAGCAGTTCTCTGACCAAACCCTTACATGAAAACTTTTATGTATAGTTCCCTCAGTAAACACTAGCATATTCAGACACATGATTAAGTAGAATTAGAAAAACATCAATCCTGAGCGTGCAATCACAGTGTGCACATTCCATCTGTGATTCATCTTACTGGAAGTTTTACTGTAGTGCACCTGGCTCTGCTTACATCTACTGTACTCTAGACATACGTACATTTGCAGCAATAATATTTTCCTTATGGCTTCCAAATGTCTAAAAAAAGGTGTTTGACAAGTCATGTGTGCAAAAAAGAATAGGAGGCACCATATGTTCTCTTGTAAATAATTCATGGATTTTTTTCCTTCTGTTCTTCAGCTAATTTGAGTTGTTTGCAGAATTTTCCTCTCTATTTAAAATGTACAAATGCCTCGCAAATCATCTCAGATGTTACAGTATCTGGAATCATGCCAAAGGATCACTAACTAAAGTTGGTCTGCTTGCTGATTCAATAATCTTGGGATATAGCTGATAGGAAATCAAGGATTACACATAATAGTCTTTTGGCATCTTGACTTGCTCAGGGATATCAGCTAATGGGCTGAGATGTTAAATTCCATGGTGCGCAGAGTCTTTGATGTGGTGGATAAAGTTAGAAACAGCTAATTACTGCAGGGGATGATACTGAGAGCTCACAGTCACTGATTTTTCATGGCAAGAACTCAAGGGAGCCTCCACATTGCTTCTTTCACTTGCTGCTCAGCACGTAAATCCATCAGTCCCTATCAAAGACTAAAAGCCAAGGAATGAGCAAAATGTTTCCAAAAAGGTGTTAAGCCACTGTATGGATTTTGTTTTGAACATTCCATTACATGATAACTTTGACTACCGAAAAGCTGCAGCTTACTGAAGACTCAAGTTTGCCTAGAAAGTTGTTTTAATACCTCAGAGCAGTAGTTACCAGAGAAGTAAAATGTGTATTCTCATCAATAATACTTAAAAAAAAATACTGTGAATCATTCCTAGAAAAAGGAATAATTTATCTACCAAATAAAAAAAATCTCTGAAGTTTATCACATGTGATGAAATGTGAACATTGAGGGTTGCCATGCAGCACTGCAGCTCTAGGACCTGTGATTGGTTTCAGGACTGTCTGGGCAACGCCACACAAGAGTCAGGATGAAAATGACTATTAAGTTTGTTGTGGGTGTAGTAACAGAGGAGGAAGCCTATACTTTATAGTTGTGGTTATTACAATTTAACAGTGAAAAGTACCATGCTAAGCTCAGAAAACCAGGAAAAGACCCTAAGAACTTACAATTGGAGTTCTAATTGCATATGAGAATGCATTCAAGGTATTTTACATGAATTCTTACATTAGACCAGCAGTTGGAATATCACTCTAGTTTTGAAACACAGAAAAGTTTAAACTACAAAGAATATTTGGAGGCCGTGTGGTCTCCAGTTAGCTAACAGAAAAAGCTGACGTAGATTCCCTAGATATTCTTAAAACTAAACACAACCTGGGGTCCTTGCCCTTCCTTTTTGTTGCCATCACCAGTTTGTTAATCGAGTTAGGTGTTACAGGTCCTATAAGAACTACCTGTATGTTACACCGATACTATTATTCAGCTTATTCTGAAGTGCTGTGCAGGGCAACTGTACGCATTGCCAAATACCACACTGAAGAAGCTCAGCCTCAGTAGAAAGTGTCAGGAATATGTGCATGCCGTGGATCTGCATACAAAACATGGAACAGTAGATCTACCAGGGAAAAAATGCTGGTTTGACTTAGTTTGGAAAATTTGGAACACTTCATCTGGTGCCCTGGGCTGTTAATATGTTAGAAGCACAAGTCAAAACTTGAAGGTTTTAAATATATCAAGGAATTTTTTGGTTTTAGGAGTGCTAAGGTGGATCAAGCTTCTCACCCTAAATACTCCCCTAAAACCAAATCCTAAACATCCTAAAACAAGTAAGTTAATACAGAGTTATAAAAGTTGAGGTAGCACAAAAACATTATTACCTAGTAGCAGTTAGCTTGCCTTTTAGTTACTAAATACTTAAATTTTGGCTACTAATATAGAAAATTCCTGTTCAGAATACAAATTTGCAAAGATAAGTTACAATATGGTGCACCCAAAGGAGTTTAACAGCTTAAGTGTAGATATAATTTAGGAGTTCAGAAAGAGCAAGTGATAAGTGATGTCATTTTATCTCCTGCCAAAATCTCATCTAAACCAATAATCCATCCAGTAAACAGAATTCACAGAATCTCAAACATATATATCCTGGCTTGTATCAGAACTAGTGTGGCCAGCAGGACTAGGGAATGTGATTGTCCCCCTGTACTCGGCACTGGTGAGGCCACACCTCGATTACTGTGTTCAGTTTTGGGCCTCTCAGTCAAGAAAGACATTTAGTTACTTGAGTGTGTGCAGAGAAGGGCAATGAAGATGGTGAAGAGTCTGGAGCACAAGTCCTATGAGGAGCAGCTGAGGGAACTGGGGTTGTTTAGTCTGGAGAAAAGGGGGCTGAGGGGAAACTTTATTGCTCTCTACAACTACCCAAGGAGGTTGCAGCAAGGTGGGTGTCAGTCTCTCCTCCCAAGTAGCAAGTGATAGAGCAAGAAGAAACAGACTCAAGTTGTGCCAGGGGAGGATTAGATTGGATATTGGGGAAAATGTCTTCACTGAAAGGGTTGTCAAGCATTGGAACAGGCTGCCCAGGGAAGGGGTTGAGTCACCATCCCTGGAGATACTTAAAAGACGTGTAGTTGTGGCACTTAGGGACATGGTTTTGTGGTAGACTGGGCAGAGTTAGCTTAATGGTTGGACTTGATGATGTTAAAGGTCTTTTCCAGCATAAATAATTCTATAATTCTATGATTTGCTAGATAATAATTTTTTCTTTTTTTTTTTTCTTTTTTTTTTTTTTTTAAAGAAAAAACATAAGAGCAATGAGAATTTAATAATAAAAATTGAAGCACTAGAATCAGAAGAGAAATCCATTGTACAGGGCAGTGAAAGAAAAGAAAAAGCATTGTGTATTTTAATTGGAAACAACAGGAGTGAAACTGGCTGCTGCTACCAGCAGTAAACAAGCTGGTAGAGTCCCCAAAGCTCAAAGGTGCATGTAGGGAAGAGTCTTCTCATCCTAGAAAAGAAAATTTCAGGCTATGCAATTGAATTAAGAAATTAATGAGAAAGCAAATAAGTTCTCAGGAATTCAACAGAGGTCCAATAGGAGGAAATGCTTAACTGAACAAAGGATGCCTCTGTGATTCAGCTTCCTTAAGTGGTTACCATGTTCGGCTTACTGTGAGTTAGCACTATCTGTGCTGGCCCCAGGGTCTGTGAAGGCACTGCAAACTGAGCAGCAGAGCTGCACTTGGCATAGTGAAAAGACAGGTCTTCAACAGGGGGGGAAAAAATAGTAAGAGATATAAACCCAAAATATAAAATATTAATAGCACATGAGCTCTGAGTTTTTCTGCATAACCTGCAAGAATTTCACTACAAAGCTTGGATCTGAAGTGCAGCTGCTGACCAAGTCTTCGTGAGACAGGAGCTGGAAAAATTTTGCATCCACTGGGAAAACAAACCAGATCCATCCTGCTTGAATAACATGGTCAGAATGGCATGAATGCCACCACGGTGCTGTCAATTTACTACTTTTTACATTTACTAATCTGGTTTTGTCATACTTTGGTTTTACCTTTTTGATTAATGAGGAAAATAACACTTATTTGTTTAATACATAGGGCCGCTGAGATACTTTATTTCAACATATTTTGCCTTTTAAAGTAGTGTGCATGGGAATACTCTTCCAAGCAATTAATCTTCCACTTCCTCAACTTCAGTGAAAATGGGCCACCTTGTCTCATTACCTCTGCTTCAGCCCTCGGAGCCACCTCAAGGTGGTTATGACTGCTCCACAATAGATCATGAGAAACGGTTCCATGCCCTCTTGGGGCTCTGAACTGATGGCGATAAAAGCCATGTTCGAACAGGCAGTCATATACTGAGATGCCTAAGGTAGCTGTCCCTGCTCTAACAAAAGAAGAGTGAAAAGGCAATAAAGTAACAACTACCAAAGAGTTTTCTCTCTCTGATATTCAGCAGCTTTAGGACACATTAATTACTGCCTTTAGATTTCCCCAGATGCTGGCTTACCATTCCAATTACCTGGCCTCAACTTTTAATGATAGTGTCATATGACAGAATGTAAACCCTAGTTATGCAGTTCTCAGTTTGCTCAAAACCTTGGGGGCAGGTATAAAAAGACAAGCTTTTTTGTCCCTCAATGGCTCCATTTCTCTCTCAGCAAGATGATTTAAATTATGGTCCATTATACCACAAGCAGCACTGTCCCAGGACTCAAAATACCTCTCCTGGAGTACCAATTCCTCTTACAAATAATAGAATCCATACTATTCCTCTCTGGCTCCTCTTGGACTGAATGTCATGGATTTTGTTCAGTTCCTGTCACTAATCTTTGAACGTCGACATGTTTTAACGATAGGCCAAAAAGTTCCCAGCAGGATATGGAACTGTGTGTCTTTATGGAGCTTTCAATAAACTTTTGATTTATAATGAAACTCCTAGATAAATGTAGAAAGAGAGGACAGTAAGGATAAAATTTATGTCCCCTACAAGATAAATACACAATAAAGCTTTTTATCTCTGATATCCACTAGGCATCTTATCAACTTGATTAGTAGATGGCTTATATCCTTGCTAATCTTTTACTCTGAAATGATAGGATTTCTTGAAGCTAAATATTAAAAAAATAAATAAATCTGGCTTTTTCTCTCCTTGGCATTTCTGGTCAAGGACTTTCATTATAGATAGATGCTTCAGCACTCCAGACCTATTCATTTATACTCTGTGGAAGACGGAAAACCAAAGAGGATAGTTGTTTGTACTCTTTGGTCTAACATTAAATTTTACTGTCTATATTAGGATTCTTTCAAGATGCTAATATTCTGGATCAGAGTCTGTTGTAGTGGCAGCTGTTCTCAGATCCTCTTTAGTGAGAGCACAGAAAAGAACACAATTTCTTCAAGGTATGCATAAATCCTATTAGCATGGTCAGTTGGCCTCACTGATGTTAATCAGTGAACAAGCCTGACAAACAATTGACAGTAACTGTCTTGTGAAGACAGTCCTTTTAATGAAAGAAAGATGTTATATGCATGGCCTGAATTTTGTTGAAGTGGAATGGCATTTGTTAAGGGCAACCTGACACAAGACAGAAAATCCAGACGGACTCTGCTACACTTTTGTTTTCTCGTAAAGCCAGTAGAAACGGTTGCATGCCCACATAAGTCTTTTATTAATGAAAATAAAACACAGGTTACAATGGAAAGAAATGTTTAAGAGCTTAGAACAGCTGCACATGTTGTCACCTTAACGTGTTCAGATGAGCTAACTTTACATATATGGAGCTAAGACAAGAACTTGCCAGCTATTTCACACCCAGCTGATGCATATTCCTTCCTGTGACCATGGCAGCCCTCGGGCTTCTCTAACAGCTATACTCTCTGGCACGGAGACTAACTTCCAGTGTAAGAAAAGTTCTCATGTGTTTTAACTTCCCAGAGCAATATACTGAAGATGGCTGCACCCGAGAGTTGTTTACAAAACTGATTTTCTACCAGTTTGTGAATCGTACAGCATTTAAACCATCCACACTTAACAAGCCTTTTTTTTTTTCTTTTTTTCCCCCCATGTTTGCATAGATATGACAGAATTTCCAAAACTCATTTGTACACCATTTGTACTGCGATGTGGTCTTTACGCCTTGTTTTGATTGACAGTTCAAATAAAAGGTACATCATTGAGGAACAAACGAGAAGGAAAATCTTTTCATGACATGAATGAATAACATGACCTAGATTCTAAATGTATAAAAATGAGCAGATTAACATCCTCCTACCTTCCTGAGGTGTTCTCAGGCTTTATAAATCAAGAATGTGCTATGGAAATGTCAAATATGATGTGGGATGCTGCAATATAGATAAAGCCACTCTGTTAGTTATATACACCTGCAGGATAACTCTTATGTTTCTTTATCTGAACATTTCTGAGATTTCAGTATCTGAAGCCAAAATCTGTCCACGTATGACTTCTACAAAGCCAGTAAGCCCTTTCAAAAGTTAATGAGCTATTCCTGAAGATTTTCTTTACCAAATACAAGGCTTTGTTCTTTAGAAAGTAGCTTTTTAAAATTTTTTTTTTAACCTCTGGAACTGATATGTGTGAGGTAAAAAAACAGTGAAGAAAATACACTTAGTTTTCCCAGAAAGTAAAATCACCAAGGTCAATCCCTAGATAGGACCGAGAAGAATATATCTATATTAACAGAAAAGATAAGCTCTAAGCCTCTTATTTGATGAAATTTTACACTGGGAAGTAGTGCCACTGCAAACACCTTCATCATGACCTTGAAGAGTCAATATTTGTATTATTTAGAGATGTTGACTAACTGTTCAGCTATGTACATCCAGAGGGTAAAATGTCCAGAAGTCATGGGTGCATATGAATTATCTATTTAAAAATCAAGCTCATTCTAGCTACAGAAAATCAAGGAAGACCAAATTTTTAAAACAATCCTCTTTATGACTGGAGATCAACTTATTTGTAATAGAAAACAACTTGAGGAATAAAAAATACTTTCTCTGAGCTAATTACTGTTGTTATCGTTAAATTTTCTGAGTAGTCTTCACATACCTCATAAATGAGGTCCTTTACTTGCACATGATTTTTCCTTAAAAAGTTTTAGGGCTCACTTGTAAGCCCTGGCTTGCTATTCAAATGTACTGAGAGAATCTGTGTAGTCACTGTTTTCTTTCCCAGGTAATTGATTAACTACATCAGATCTCCTGAATTCCTCAGAGACCAAAGGCCTTGGAGAATCCATTTAACTATTGTATATATTTTAGTTTCCTAATCTAGTAGGAAATGTTACTAGTATAGTAACATTAATTTGCCTCAGTAGTCTTCTGTTGACTTGATTCATACCTGCCCTGTAACCCCTGAATAAAAGGGCCTTTTTTACGAAGAGAAGGCATCATCAATTTTCTGAAGAGCAGAGCTAAATTCTTCTGAGATCCACTTTTTTATTTTCTGTACCAGCACCTATTTAGAGAACTATTTTTAACTCTTCCACTATTGATCTATAGTAATCTCCTTAGTACACCTTAATTCAGAGAACTTTCTGACCGTATCCAAAGGGCTAAATCAAAACCAAAGGCTCAGCTGAGCCTTAGCATCATAAAAGTACAACCAAACCCCAAATCCTACCTTTAGTCCTCAGCCTGTTTAGACTATTTTCCTTTCCCTCCCCCTTAAACCTTCTAGGCTTTGCAAAATCAGCTAGGAATACTGCTAGAAGAAAAGGAAGAAAGGAGAAAAGCTCTGTTACCCCCCTCCTGGTCCAAGGAGTTTGTTCATTATTAAAGTATTAAAAATAAAACCTCCTCAATTCTTGATGCCATTCCTGCTAGCAGCTCTAATGCTTCTTTCACCTAATACCGTATTGTTCCATATTGTTAGTTATCGGTCTTTAGTGTGGCACCTCAAAGGGTGAGTCTAATAGTTTCATTTTATAGTACCCAGCACAGGCATTTTATGAAGACGTATTAGGCAACCTGCAGCAGATAACAGCAGTAGAACAATTAGCTACATTCAATCAAGATTGCCTGAACAAGGAACAGCATGTCAAACACATTTCTATTCACATCAAAAGAGAAAATATATCTCAATACGTAAGTTTGGAAGACTTGTTAGACTTTCATACCTTGACAGCGTTATTTTTTCCTTTCATTCTACACTCTGATGAATTGCCGGCATGGAGTTATTTCTTTCAGTTCTGGAATCTAATCAGGTTTTTTGCAGTCAGGTGTCTCCTGGCCTAGTGACAGTAGAAAAGAAATTCATTACAACAATGTAGTGTTCTAGCAAGGGGGAGGGGGGGGAAATGCAAGTATACTGAAGAGAAACAGTTACAATCAGGACCTCACAGGGCTGGGATCAGTGAAGGAAGTCTGTTATTTATGAATCTTGTGAGTCTCCTGATTTTCCTCCTTTTCTGAAACAAAATGGTTAGGAATGGAAAACCAACATCTGCATTTCCAAGCTACAGCTCACCCTGTAGCAATAAAAAAACTTAATCACTTTTGCATCACACCCAATTAAAGGTAGACAAATGAAAATATAGTTAATGGTAGTGGCAATTTTTTTTTAATTGCACCTGCACTTATTGATGTGAGACACTGAGGCAAGGAAGTATTAGGCTCAGTCCTTGTTCACCACAGGCTTTCTGAAGGCTAAGCAAATCACTTTGAATTTTGCCCTGAAAAATCAGGACATTGAAGGCTAGCAAGAAATGAGAAATCCCAGTATTCTAGTTGCAGCCATGTCAATAAGAAATTCCTGTGGTCGTCCAGAATAAGTTTTAGAATGATAGGCTTATTTTTCCCAAATATATCAGATTCATCACAGTTCTTTAATGTTCTGGAGCAAACACTAAATTTACCTTAGAAGAAATTATTAATAGGTCTGTAGTAATTTCTGACAGACTAATAATACCTTGCCAACTGACCAACCGTTCCCATGAAAAGCTTGTTAAACTCATGACACCCTCCATCATATTTGCCTCCAAAACAGCAGTGTAGTAAGTGTTAAAATCATGAAGATGAAACTGGCTATTCCAAAGTAGCTCATCACCTTAGTAACCTCACTGGGAAAACTATTTTAATAAGGAGGATTATTTCTACAACTCAGTAGGTGCAAAACAGCACCAAAGCGCTGCTTCTAGCAGTGTTTATTCTGTAAGGTAGCTGAGCCAGCTTAAAGTGGGATGCTCAACTATCCGAGTGATTTTAGTATGATTGATAGTAAAATATGTAAACATAAAATTCCATCTCAGTAGCTTTTAAAAGCAATATTAAATATCAAAAACTACCAATTCAAGTAGCAATTACTTGTCACTGGCTTGTGTAGGTCACATAGAAAACTGGCATCAGAAATAAGAAAACAGTTCAAAGACCAATGTTTTCACCACAGTCTAGTGATATTCTATATAACAGAGTAGACATATGCTACACAATTAAATGAAGGACACAAATACCGTCCTTATCAAAGGGAGAAATAGCTGCACAAGAAATATCACTCTGAAATAAAGAAAGCACCATGGAGACATTAATGTGTGCCATTTACTTTAATTAGTAGGTGGCTATCTGCTGTTCTAACAGGGAAGACACTTCAGCAAAATAAAATTAACCTACATGACTCCCCTGGCAAATGCAGAGCAGAATAAATTTCTTATTAAAAAGTACAAAGAAGGCAAAGACAAAAAGCATAAGAAATGCACCCTCAACAAAATGTTCTAGTAAGTTACAAGGTGGATACTGTACAATTATAATAATTTGAGAATACAGACAGTTTCCCGCATCAGCAGCTCCAGAAGGGTCATAGCTGGGAAGTGCTTGCTAATTTCCCTTTCATTAAATATTTTAAAGATAGTTTTTAATTTTTTAAACAGCAAAGAACTTTATTAAAAGAAAAAGTGTTTTACTTGCTAAGAACTTCAGGCAGTTGTACTGGGGATGTAATTTAATATTCTTAAAAACAATCTTAGTTTATTATCTTTATTCTCAGTAGCTTTCCTTATGATTTTGTCATACTGGAAACATACTGCTTGGCAAAGTACAGCTACACATATATACTAAAGAGCTCCAGTTCCAGAAGGCAGAGAGCAGCCACAGCTCACTGACTTCATTTCAGTGTGGAACTTGCCTGACAATGTAAGGGACAAGAGTTTTAAGACTTTGGCCTTGACTTTTCTGCCTACAGCATCACATCATGAGAAGTGCTTACTCTCTTGCTTTTTGAACTTCACACTGTAAAACTAGATGTTACTTACACATTCTGTTTTTAGTGTTTGCTCTTCTCAGTCTTGGAGCTGAGAAAGAACTCCAGTGCTTCAATTCACATTTCTGTAGGGAATGTTAATATTCTTTTCCTTTATTCTTATTTCAATGTCTTTTAAACCATAAACAATTTACTACAATATGACTTAGTTCTGTTGTTATCCATAGTAGATTCTATTTGTGCTTGGAGTAAATAGTGAAATCAGAACTGTTGTCTCCCTCTCAGGACTGAGTAGTCCAAATGTTCAACATTCAGTCAGATAGTTATAGTCATCTCTTTGATGCAGGATCTTGAATTTCATCCAGGAATTACAAAGGGGAGAGACGAGTGGAGAGGTTGAAGGGAGCAGTCCATGGAGTCAGTGGGAAAGCTATTGATTTACATGATTTACTTGTAGTACACATAGGCATCCCTGTGATCAGAGAGCCCTGAGACAGCACCTGGGAAGACTGTCAGGAAAAACTAAAAGAAAAACCCAAGAAAATAGCTGACTCATGCAATTTTCCCAATCTTAATCAAGACTGAAACACTGAGTAGATCTAATAGAACTGGAAATAGGTGCAATTGTATTTCTTCTTTTAGGACAAGAGAGAAGTTCCTACCTACTTTCAGAGGAAATGAGAGAATGTAATGATGCCTTAGTGGCAAAAGGCTCCCAAAAGTGTTATCAAAGCAAGGATGTTGGGGGGGAATCAATTGACTTAATCTCACTTTAATTAATTCTATAATGAGCATATAATTTCACCCTCTTGCAGTACAGAACATATTAATTATGAGTACAAGAACAAAAACAATAAAACTGAAGCAAAATTAGAACTGTTATTTCCTTTCCTTCAAGTGCTAAATGGGAAAGGAAAAATAAGGCAGTAGCTCACTAGCTGGTGCCTGATTAAAAAGAAACCGTACAAAAAATCCTGACATAATTAGTGAAGCATACAGCACATTAATTTTTCTAATTTAAACCTTTGCTAGTTGCTTTGGGGTTTTTTTTGGACACAGATTTCATTATCTTAAAAAAATCTCACATTTCAGCCTTTGCTGAAAATGTCAGTCTTGCTTCAAGGCAAACAAAGTAACGAGATGCAGAGGGCCTGTACACATACAGAGAAGTTGAAGAGGAAATATTTTATAAGTGTTTATTAGTTTGGTACAGACCAGAGAATAGACTGGGCTAATTGAATATTCTCAGGAGTCTTCCAGATCTAGAGAAGAGAGACTTGAAGCATCTTATTTTTGTGGAACTTCTTAAGCCCAGCTTGTTAACAAAGATGGAAAAGAGATACTTTTCAGACAACTGGTGTGACCAGTTACATCAGCCTCTTATATTAAGATAACATCTGTTCAGATATCACAGTACGCTTCCTCCTTCACACACCCACTGTCTATCATCAACAACATACTTTTTTCCCCTGCTTCTTCCCCTTTAGATATAAACAAAGATGCCTAAATCCTGGACAAAGTAGTAAGCACGGATTCTGTTGGAATGGATCACAGATTCTGCTGTGCAGCTCTGTGAATAATTTCCCGCAGATGGTATTTCCTATATAGGTGCATTATATTATTACTTAACTAATAAATGTCACCTGAAATATCCCCAAGGAAGCAGAAAACCTTTCTTGTCCAAAGTCATCTGTCAGTCTGCACAATACTGTGACAAAACTCTGGTTGCCTAAGTAGCTACTCAAATCTCTGCAGTAACAAACTGGTCTACCCATGGCAATGCTATCACCTGCCACATCATCACTGTTTTTTCCCCATCATAATTCTCCTCCCTCACAACTCCCCACAAGTAAAGAGATTCTCTCCTAATTTTCACCGAAACAAATTTATGATAGGCAGCACCACACTCCAGGAAAAAAAAAAAAAAAAAAAAAAAGGATGACTGAATGACTTTTCTTAGACCCCCATTAATCTCACATGTGTGACCCTGCAATCTACATGAAGATAATAAAGATATTTATTCTAGCAGTAGTGCTGACAAATATTAAAAACCACCAAAATAAGTTAAATTAAAAATTATATCAACACTTATCACAAGTTTTTATTTCCCGAATGTGACAAATTTCTTTGTAACTTTCACTTTGCCATTATGGAAAGGAGGGGAATACTGCTTTCCTCACAGTTACACTGCTTTGCTTTTGACCTAGGAAATTATACTGTCAACAATTACAGATGACATGACAGCACTTTGCCTCTTCTGTATCTGAAGAGTGGGAAAGGGAAAAAAGGAAAAAATAGTATGCATGAAAGCAAAAGAAGCAGAACTAGCTAGAAAAAATCAGGAGCAGCAAAAAATCATTCACTAGCTAGCAAAAATCGGGAGGTAAGACAAATAGATAAATGTATCTGCAAGATTTGTCTTGTTATTGTGCAAAGATTTGATTCTGTCTGCTGGGCTGTGGAAAGGGAGGGGGTGAGAGCTGTGCTTGTTTTTTTTCAACATTCACCACACAATAGCAGACACTCCTGTCACCTAGTATGGGATATATTGAATCCAAGTGACACAGCTGACAAAAAGAGTTATGTAGCTCCATGTGCTTGTGTACTTTATTGCTTACATTAGCTCCTGGGAAAGAGAAAAAGGGATCTCAATGGACTGTAAATCTTCACTGATGGTCCTCACGGCACTGTCTCCTTGTGTTAGGGAAAGTGAAGGTGACATGTGGTACCTGCCTATCAGGAGTATGGCCAGCACGAGGCGTTTCTGATGCTCAGCCGTCTGACACCTGTCATAGCAGACAGGCAGAATCCAAGCATGGACTGAAGGGAGCGAAATTGCCAGTACACCCTCACAGAGACAGGTCTTACTTCTCATTACCCACACGGCTAAAGGAAGTCTAAGAGAAAGGTTTTTAATTCTTTGCAGAGTCATGCTAAAACAAAGGGCTTGGGCTGAAAAAACATCAAAGCCTAAACCTCATTGTTCTTCTCTTTGATAAAGTCATCTGTAAAGGTCTCTGACAAAACCTTACACACTAGCTCTATTCAGTTTGCCTTGCAGTGGCGGATCTAACAGCCGCCAGGTCACAACACTGCCTCCTACCAATGACTGCACTGCCAACGCACGTGTGTCAGAAGGTGGAAGTTAGGCTGATTTATCCACAATGGAGACATCAGGCAGGCATCCAGTTACCAGTGTGAGAAGTGCTGTGGCTAGATTGGGCAAGTTAGCAGGGACAAAAATACTGATGTTTTTAGGCCTCCTGTGTCAGAATTAATAACTTGATTTTAGGTGGTTTGGACCTTTTCTTCTTTTCTTTGGTATTCCTGAAGTCTGATGCCATCATTTCCAACTGACTGCAAAATGGATATAAACAAAAAAAACCCCATCAAGAATTAAGTACAAAAAGCAGATTTCACCATTTAAAAGTTTCTGAACATTACCTGTCACTAATCAGTGTCTCTGATGGCACAGAATATACTTCTGCCTCTATATCCGTATCTGACAGATCATCATAGTTCTAGTTGTGGTCTCAAGTGTCCTGGCTTCTACTGAGTTAGTTTAGAATGACTCAGACTGAGTAACTCTGGTATTACCCAAACTCCTTTTCACAGCTACTGAGGTCATCACCTTCCTGTTATTTTGTAGGTCTGGGGGAATAGGACTTTATCTTCCTTGCTTAAAAAAAAGGCCTCAAGACATGTCCTGCTTCTTACGATGCACCCTTTTACTGGTAAGACCTATAAAAGCAGGATATTAAGGGGGGCAAAACTGTGTAGCCCTGTTGTGTCCTGTGAGATGGGATTGATTTAAAATGATTGGCCTCTCGCACATCCCTGTTAGCAATTTTGTTATTTCCACTTTAGGTGTGTTTGACTACTGTGTCACTAATGCCATTAGCTCTGCTGCTGGAGCATACTGTCATGCATGCCATAAAGTTTCATACACGTATGGCATTACAAGCGTGACAATTTGACATCTGCACAATTTAAAGCAGATTTACAAGAGATTACACAAGCCAGGAGAGTTTATCCATCTTTCTTTCAGAGATTAGATTTGCTAGGCAAAGCCAAGAATAAATGTATCCTATGCATAGGGAAAGGCTGTCACTTGTTTCAACAAGTCCACGTACAGTTGTTTTCTGACAGCACTGACTGCTTAAGCTACAGCTGTATAAGGCTGCTGAAAACAAACCAGCTAATTACTATCTATGTGCAATGCAGCCTTCTCCTCTAGAAGATAAAAAGTATTAAAGTAAAAGCAATTTTGTATTTCTACTTATCACAGTAGACTTGCTGCGGTAACAGCAAGACCTCCTGGTTCTGTTTAGTACTGTTCAAAGTAATTCTTAACGTCATTCCCATTGTTCCTCTTTCTACGGTATTGAAACCGAGGCACAGAAAGGTCATCTTTAGTAGGATTATTAATACAAAAAAGAACAGATTATCTCCTTAGTCCCGGTGAACTACCATAGCCATTCAGTATTGTTTTTCCAGTACTCAATGCACATTGGTTGACAAACCTCAGGCTTCAAAGTTCAAAGAATATCAGAATATGAGCATCAGTACAGCTATCTAAAACATAAACAAACCTTGTGGTTTCAGGAAAAATGATGTTACTCCCTGAGAATAACAGACTTTCTTCTGCAATGTCTAGTACTTATACCTTCTAGCTACGAGTCTATCCTAACTCTTTCTGAACACTAGTAGAAAAGGGCATCGAGACTACTTTCATTATTATTATTTTTGTATGATTCATTTCACAAAAGCTCTATTTCAGGCAATTTTAAATGGTATAAACAGAGTGCTGAAATAACCAGATGAAACAGATGTAAAAAAGGAACAAGCTGCAAAGCAATGTAATTGTTCATGTCATGCTTAGATAGCTCCTATTAATGAGGTACACAACCCTTCAAAGATGTTAATGAACTTTGCAATTTCATTACAAGATAAATAAATATTATCATCCCTAGTTCACAGACATGAATCCACACCAGGAATTTCAGATACTTGTATATGCTTACCCAGAACGTTTGTGGCAAACCAAGTAACGTCTCACCTAAAGACTCTATACTCTGCTTAGGCAGGAATTTTAGAAACGCAAATTAGGGATCACAAAGCAGGTTTCTGCAGCACACTAACCTCTCATAACTGGCATCCACACTGTATTCTTTGGATGTGACCTCTCTTGTCTCCACATCTTCCAGCTTTCAAAGTACATTCTCATTGAAATGAATGGCCTCAACATATTTCTTGCAGGAGAGTGGAAAACGAGATCCTGAATGAGGCTAGCAATAGCATTCTGTACATATGGAAGCCTGGAGAGCTAGGATTTTGACAACAAAAGGAAGATGCAGTAGTGATGGCAAGTGGGAGTAAAAGGGAACAAGAGTAGTCACAGTGCAAGCTCCAAACACAAGACAATAATAATTAAAAAAAAAAAAAAAGTGGTAAAAATGTAATACATATGTAATTTTCTTAAACCAATTTGTTTGCCTCGGTGACTAACATTACCTGCCTGCCAGCAACGATTGGTGGGTGATTGCAAGTCCAGGTAAACTTGAGGTTTACCGTTGTTTCAATGCGTTACATAACAAAATTATGACATGATAATAATGCTAAGGTGAGCAGCTCACAATAGTCCTTTGTTCCCTTCATACTCGGTCAACTGAGTTCTCCCCGAGAGACAGTCACGTACACCATGTCATTGTACCTCTCACCACAGCTTGGATCACTCAGTCTTTTTCAGGAAAATCCTTATCATGGAGTACACAGAGATAAGTATGCTTTATGCTTGATCTGCGATTTGGGATATTACAGAACATATTCCAGGCATGCTTTCAACAGACTCATCCAGGCTCTGCTTTGTACAGCTACTGCATGTATATTTTATGTATATATAGATATATAGCGGTGAATAATTCAAAGAACAGGATACATTTACTACGATGGAGACATGATGTACTCATTTGATCTGCTTTGGTAAAATTATTTTCCATCACAAAATTTGCAGCAACGATGTTCATTTTAAATATTTAATACTATGCAGAGACATCCGCATGTGCTTTCCTTTGAAAAAATACTTAATTGTATCAGTTTAAAAATTATGATGTTAAAGGCAAAATTACTTAAATTAGGTTTAACATGGGCTAGGAAATTTTTGCAAAAATTAATTCTTTTTCAGCACCCTGTATATACTATATTCTCTACTCACTTTAAAGTACAAGCCCAGTTATAAAACCCAGTCCATATAAATAAGCTTATGAAGCTCTATTTCCTCAAAGATTCTGTGTACAGTTTGGCTGCATTTACAAGTCAGAAGATGCACACAGACATGCACACATACACAGACACTATAACTAACTGTGCTGCAAATTCTATGTTGTCACTTGGTTCTTCATCTATGATCATCCCTTCCCCCTTCAGCAAAGTAACAGCAAAATTGAGCTCTATTTTGGTGATAACTCATGAAACAGGTGAAACATCTGAGTCTCTAACCTGGAATTAAGATTCAGTGTCTTTGATATCAATATTTGATACACTAATTGTTATCACTATTCAGTGATCTGATGGGACTTTTAAGGGCAGCTAAAGACGGAGGGCTTGTGATGTGTGTGTACAGATACGAATTCCTTCTCATTGCATTTCCAGTTGGTAATGTGAGCCAGCCCTGATCCAGAAGCCATATACAACCATATTATCAGAACACTGTGGTGAGAATATGCATTTTCTCTGCTGTATTCTAACAGGCACTTGAAGGTTGTAAATAAAATATATTTGCTCAGACACTCTACTTCATATAACTCCTGGATGACAGTTAGGTTACACCTATCCTCTTTGACTTTTGAGCAGAACAAACTAATACAAGTGTATTTGTCAGTGTAAATCTGCACGAAGTTTCATAGGACCAAAATAAATGAATCATTACATTCCTTTAATCTAACTGCATAACACAGACAATAGAGCTTTAGTGTCTGCTACATCATTCACGTATCTTCTGGTTGTTCCTTTCTTCCTAGCTACTGCAAAGCCAGTAGAAGTGTGTAATCATACTTTCACAGTATGATCTTGTTCTGAAGTCACTAGAGGTATCAGCACACACAAAATCTTAGAATACAGTGTAGCTGAATGGAAGAGCTACAGACTCACTACAGTCGGAATCCCCCAGCCCAGTAAACTCATTAACAACACTCTTGAAAATTACCAAGTGCTTAGAAATAACCTAGAAACTAAACATGAAAAGTGTTGTTGAAGGCCATATCACTTTTCCTAAACATAAGAAGAAATGATTCCAAAAGTTACAATTTCTACTGTTACCTGATTTTAAAAGTCCAGAGATAGAAAAACTTTAGAGTTTCCCACAACTAAAAAATTCCTATGGTTGGGAAGGTTCCTTGATGTACAGGATAGATCTTTATCCTAAATCTCTTATTTCTGCTAGCCAAACCTCCTTAAACCACAACAGATTGTTCTTCATCTACTCCAGTGTACAGAGTGTTTGTACATAGCTTATCTTTCAACCAGCCCATTTTTTATAGTCTCCTTTTATCTTTCTTCCTCAATCTCATGCTACCATTCCACATTTTCTATACAACACTGACAGAAGAGATCACAGAATAAAAAGTATTTCCACTGATGCAGTTGACATGTGGTTTGGGCGTATGTTATTCTTCAGCAAATAGAAAAGAACTAGCCTTTTCTGTCACTACAATCCAATTTCCAGCCAAGACTTCCAAAATCATTGTTGTTTCCTGAAGAACACATAGGAAAGGATATCAAGAAAAGTAGTTCTTTATGGGATGTTTCTCCTTTGCCTCATAACTAATTCCACTGGGCTCCCAGTCTTCACTGAAATTAATGTCCCAAGTAAATATTGAACCTTTATGCTTGGCTTAAAAAAAATAAACAAAAACAAAAAAACCCAACAAACAAACACAAAAAAACCCAAAAGCCAAAATCAGTCTCTTGCTTTGTTCTTCAAAAAGTTCAGACAACAAGTTTTTGAAAGTTGACACTCACTGTCAAACACCATTCTCCTGAGGCAAGATCAAAACAATACAGCTAGATATATGTGCCTGAGCTGCAAATAGAGTTTGTGGATCCAGGCACTATATAAACAGAGAAAGAAATCACTAAGTAGCAAAAAGTCATATTAAACCTTCGAAATCATTACAGTTTATCCCTTCCCCTCCAGAAAAAAAATGTATTGTCTCTGAAACACTGAAATATCGGTGTTGGAAACATTTGTTTCTCTCTAAGAGGAGTACCGGAAAATCAACATAACCGAACAATTTGGTTAAGGAAACAAGTGCTACCAGATTAAATGGGTGTCCAAAGCCTTGGTTCCCTCTTCTGCTTCTCCTTCTTATAGTACTAGATATTTGCATTTCATTTCTCCCTTCAAGCATAAGCAATTCAACCACTTCTGGTGGGAGGGGCTGGAAATCATTTGGCAAAGAGCAGAATTATTCCACAAGTAGGGAAAGACCAATTAGGTCAAAAGGAGTCGGAGAGGATCCCACTAACTTTTGGCTAAAAAGAAAAACAAACAAACAAACAATAAACCCAAACAAACAAACAAACAAACAAACGGAGGGTAAGAAAAGGTTTCAAAACCCAGACTCATAATTTTCCTGGTATAATCTGCCTGAGCTGCGACTTGCTTCAGTCTTTCATCATCATTCTGGTGGGCTGAAGACATTAAATATTTTCTTACCTCTACATTTAACATTAACAGGTGAAGAAAATCAAGTGTATGAGCAAAACATGACTGAACAAAGTTAATTAACATCTCTTCTTTGACTGCTGTGTATGTCTTGAGACATTTGCAGATGATGAAATTGTCTATTGTTAAAACTATTTCTGTGGCTGAAAATTATGGCAGAAAGTTGCTTCTTATGACTTCCGTTGCCTGTGACTGTATGATACATTTCTTCAGGTTGCTAGTGCTAGTGTGTAATAACGGACAGACTCTTCTAGAATGGCTACATAGGATATATTCAGCTACTCTCAGTAAACCTGTGGGAGAACACAAAGCCATTATTTATGCCTCATAAAGCTGCACAAGAATTTATTTTGTAGAAACGTGGTGGTTACGTTTGGTAAATCCTGGTCATGAGATCAGTCCTTTCACAATGTCACAATGCACGCACAGTGCAACAGCCTGCATCTCTGTACCACAAGTTATGTTAACAGCTGAACAACTCGTCGAAGATCTACCTTCCCTTTCCAGGCCATTAATGAGGCCTCTGTCCTGGCCTGGCATAGTGTTGCTGGAAATATAATCGTACATGTAGTAATTTCAAGAGACTCAAATTGTACAGAAAGATTGGAAAGATTCCAGTCAGTTGGAACAGCAAATGTAGTGGGAGTGAAAGATGCTGCATCAGACCCTCACGATGTGATGGGGTCAATTTTCATATTTCATTTTTCATTTATGCAGGTGAAGCAAATGTTACCCTGTGGGAACTGTGTAGTTAAATAAGGTACATTCAGTAAAAATAAAAGTACCAGATGGAGAAGGACCAGAAGGTACCAGTCACTCAACAGTATCAGAGAATGAGGACATAGCTTGTTCTAAACTGCCCCTCTAACAGTTTTATTCCTAAGGTGACTCAGACAACTCCACAGGAAATGAAAGGATGGAAGCCTTTTTTTTAATATGCTTTTTTTTTTTTGGCAGGCTAAAGGCTGACAGTTTAAAATTCAAGAAAAATGTAGTGTGTGGTTTTGGGTTTTTTTTTTGTTTTAACAGAATGTTAAGAGGAAATAAGGCAGCCAAGCAGGAAAGAAGAATTTGATGCCTGATGAAAGAAATAGCTGAGAACACTGGGGATCAGAAAACTATTCCATAACTGAGGCTTCCATCCCTGTAAGAGAAAAATCAGACATGAACACACCAACTGACAAGCAGAGGTAGGATAGTGAGACCCCCCTGCAGTGCTGCGTCCAGCTCTGGGGCCCCAAAGATCAGAAGTACATGGAGCTGCTTGAGCAGGTCTAGAGGAGACTACAAAGCTGCTCAGGGGGCTGGAGCACCCCCTGTGAGGACAGGCTGAGAGAGTTGGGGGGGTTCAGCTGGAGAAGAGAAGGCTCTGGGGAGACCTTAGAGCGGCCTCCCAGTGCTTAAAGGAGCTACAGTAAAGGTGGGGAGGGACTCTTGATCAGGGAGTGTAGGGATAGGACAAGGGATAATGGTTTTAAACTGAGGGAGGGTAGATTTTGATTAGATGTATGGAAGAATTTCTTCCCTGTGAGGGGGGTGAGGCCCTGGCACAGGCTGCCCAGAGAAGCTGTGGCTGCCCGCTCCCTGGCAGGGTTCAAGGCCAGGTTGGACGGGGCTTTGGGCAACCTGGGCTGGTGGAAGGTGGCCCTGCCCAGGGCAGGGGGTTGGAACTAGATGATCTTTAAGGTCCCTTCCAATCCAACCATTCTATGATTCTATGATACTCTCAGATGAATTTTTTTCCCAGCCTCCATAACCAAATTTGCACATCTGTGCACAAGAGAGAAACAGAAACTCTTGAGAGTATGGGCAAAAGAGAAAACAGGAACAAATCATTTAAAGCCTTATTTACCATTGGCAATAAAAAACCAACAAGTACAGATATCTTTGCCATCGAAGAACTCACAGTTACAGTACATTTCTTTCAAGCAAGAGGTAACTAAGAAGGATAATTAAACCTCAGAGGCATTTCTTTTGTCCTGGGCAATTTTTCTTTGAGTAGAAAGCAAACTTTGAGGCTGCCCCAAGACACTTTTAGCTTTGCTATAGCCACAGATGCAAAGACAACAAATGAAGGCACTCCATTGATCTGCTCTTCTGTTTTAGAAGAGAAGGCACCTTAATATTCACTGGGGACAAAGCACTGACAAAAAATAAAAAGAAAAATATAAGAAAAAGCTGACATTTCTATACTTAATGGAATAAGAATATTTTCAGGAAATGCAGTTTTATTTTAAATCATCAGCTGAAACAGCCTGTCTTGCCCATGAATATGTGTATTTGTATGAATAACAGCTGCTTGCTAGCTTTCATGTGGGGAAAAATTCCTAGGGGTGTTCACACAAAGTGATGCAAAAGAACTAAACCAGAAACTAAGTAAGATATATGTAAATTATGTTTTAAATGCTGTAAATGCTTGGCTCTGAAATTAGCAGCGGTACAGGAGAAGTATTTGATTTTACAGTGTAATTTCCATGCATTTGGGATGATCACCACACCTCACAGTGTAAAAGGCCTTCCAAGGAACTAAGCTAAAACAACTTAAAGCCCCACACTGTAAAACCTTTGTTGTTAGACAGACTTTCTTCTGTATCCAAGAACCATATAACCAGTCAGGGAGGCACACACACTTCTTCCCTGGAAGGCAGCAACAGTTCAACTGCGTGTAAACTCACAATGTTTTACCTTGGCAGATATATTCTGCAACCAATATAAAACATTGGCCCCATTTAGGCCAATGTAGCGTTGCAGCATTGTGGCCTTTGGGGGCTGGGGTTTCATGCTCTGAATCACTCCAAGTACATGAAAGTCCTTCCACCGATAAAGTTTCTGTGGGTGCTTCATGGCAAGACAGACTGGGATCATGCCACTTCACAGAGTTTTGTTAGAAGGGGACCCAGGAATATGCCATTTACTCTCCTCTTTTGGGGTTTCTATGAAAGGAATTCCAGGGCCAGAGCCTGCAGAGACAAGGGGGAGAGAGAGGTCACAGGCTGCAAAGCCTTGCACACAAAATAATTGCAGCCCTTAGTAATTTTAATGTGCCTTGAATCAGGTCCTTTCATTGAGAACATCTTTTGACATGAATCTTATCCTTTTTCCTTTAAGAGGTGTGTGAACAATTCTGAAAATGGTGATAAATAATATTGGTCTTGAAGTCAAGACAAATGACAGGTTTTAAAAGGTCTCTCCACAGTACAAAATGGTGTTTTATACAAAATATTTCTGAAAGATGTTAAACAAACCAAAAACTGCCTTCAGAAAGGAATATGGATACAGAAATTCAGGTAAGCAGGCTTCATATTATTGTACTTGAATGGTAAGTCCTGAATTTTGAAGTGCTCTCCATAGACATCTTCAGGGGTTTAGCATAAATATACACAGTTAGAAGAGAATCTTTGGGACAGTATAGTCCGTTTGTGATTGTCTTGTAAATTTTAAGCTATCGTGTTTTTTTCTTTTGTTAATTGTTTCTGTTTTTTTTTGTTTGTTTGCTTATTTGTTTGTATTATTTATTTATTTATTTATTTAGTTATTTATTTATCTCTCTATTTTCTCCAGGAAACAGTTTTCAACTTTTGGAAGTACAGAGATAGCCTGGGGATTCTTTCAGCTGTGCACATCCCCAGCATCAAAAGGATATTATCATGCAATAAAGTTGCCAGGAGGTAAATATTATTTATGACCCTCTGGTCCTATAATGCTGAAATGATAAGAAATGTCACTGTGGCATACTGTGCTGAATAATAAACATTCCTTACACTTTAAAGGTGTAAGAGCTGAGGCTGCTGGTTATCATTAGAGAAGAAAAAGATATTTTGCCTTTTTTTTTCTTGGAAATGCACTGAAAACCTTTCTGTTTATTATATCTGTGGTGGAGCAAAGAGTGAAAAGTTCTGAGAATATCTACATTATGCACATGAAATACAGTTTGCCTATTTTAATTAAATAAGTTCTAAATATAACACACTTCAATTCCAGAAACTAATTAAAAATGTAATTAGTTAACATTGCTCTGTGACATCATTAACTAAATTGTTCATGCAAAAATGCAAAAATCCCTGTAGGAGACTCGGTGTGTTTATTGGGATCCTCCTATGATGTTAATGATGAACACTACAATGGTGCTATGCATGCAAATAAATATGCGCACTGGAAAACTTTTTGGCATTTTCAGATGGTATTGCATATATTAAAAGTTACAATAATATAAGCTAGGGGAGTAATAAAGCTCTTGAGTTATCTTGATAAAACTTTTGCTTCTCCTAGTATGTCTTTTTTTTTTTTTTTCCAGTTCATCTTGTATGACTTTGGGAACACCCTAAGTGAAACAAAACTGAAGTGCCTATACAGGGAATAAAACTAGTTATGAATGATTTACTGATACTACAGTGGAGTCGAGATTCTGAGTGTGGTCAATATGAAATTACTCTAAAGTTAATATTTGTTGATATCATCCCACCAGTCACTGCATCACACATGCAAGACATAGCTGTAAGAGAAGTCCTGTGCTGCTGTATCTTTTACAAGTTTGCTAGTTCCTGTTTTCCTTCATTGGTCTGGGCTGTGATTGCACCTCTTTTCTTCGCTTGTGTTTCTGTCCCGAGCTATCATCTGCCTAATACCTCTACTCTAGCAGTGCTTCTCTTTCTGCCCAGAAGACAGCTGGTGGATGGGTTGATGAAGCACCTAACTCGGAGAATGGAGAAGGAGACATTCCAAAGCTGCTGTGCTCTGGGTTGGATGGAGCTCCTTGCACGCAGTTCTGAGTCCAGCAGACAAAAGCCAGTCAAGGCAATGTGTAATTTCCTAGCTTCAATTATGCCAGTTTTAACATCTCATAAATACAAACCCTGGCTTCAGTTGCTGCCAGTATCCTATTCTTTCTATTGCTTTTTTTCTTGTTTGCCTTTTTACATTTGTACAAAGGCAGCACCATAGAGCAAGAATTCCTTATTAACATTATTCACTCATGTAAATTCATTTTTCTACAAACATGATATGAAAGCAACAGAACAGAGACAAATAAGAATTCAATAGGGTGTATATATACACCCACTCACATGTAAAACAAAGATATGTTTATTGCTCTTTGTAATATGGTGGCTTTTTCTGCTCAGAGATTATACAAGCATTTGTACAAGCCATACTCTCGCAGTCAACGCAATCTTCCGCTTCTGTACATTGTCATATGCACAACTTGGAAATTAACGTTACTTCAGTTTAATTACAAATTACACAAATGTATGTGGAAGTGAGCTCAAGAGGAGAAGGCACATGAATATATGAATCCATTCGAAAATACGAATGAAAATTTGTGGGAAATTTATATGCATTATTAGCTCAGCTCCGTTCATCACAGAAGTCATTCTTGAATACTTCTAATCACTGTTTTGTGAAAAGAATTATTTTTCTTACTAAAACCATACTCTGCTTGATGTCATGTTCTATTTTACACTTTCTTATGAATTCATTTAGGTAATAAATATGAGGCAAACTAGAGAGAATTCTAAGAACTGTGATTTGGGGGAGACAGGAAAGGTGACTTTTCTGAAGAAAGTTTATTATGAGAACAGGGCCAAATTCTGAGACCTAGTGTTGCTGCTTGACGTTAGGCGACCTAGTTAAAGAGAGAGGACATTATCTGAAGTGGACAGCTGTAAGTACTTCTAAATGAAGTGGTACGAAGCCTTTCAGATGGCTGTTAGGCTGAATGTCTTCCTGGATACATTCGGATGGTGAGAATGACATGTCAGAAGCATACGAGAGGAGGGAATATAACTTCAGAGTATTCACTCCCAAAATATTACAAGTTGTGCAATGAAATTGAGCTAAGATACCTTTAGGAATATTATTGAGAAAATAATCGTAACTGTGTGAGGAAGTGTAAAGAAGACTCTTCCAGAGGAAGGATGGATGGTTCATTATTTGGGTGCCTAGCACAGGTGAAAAAAACATTGGAATTCTCTTAAAGGGATGGGGAATAAAACGAAAATAAGAATAGAAATGAAAGTAGAGAAAACGAAGAACCTCACACAGACAAAAAATAACCAAGAAACTAGTATTCATAAGGAAAAACATTGTTTAGGGTGCTATGCTGTCGAAAGTGAATGTAGGGTATTTGATTCCTGAATGGACACGAGCAGATGATCTCAAGAGCTCCATTCCAACCTAAATAATTCTGTGATTGTGTGACTTTAATCCTTCTCTAGGAGATGCATTTCATTTCTGAGATTCAGTAGGACACAGCACTGTATGATGGAGAATAGGTTATATTATGATCATTTAGTCACATGGAGAATTAAGCACTGACAGACATCTCTGTCTAACTGCTTTGTGCATGAAAGAAGACTAAATAGCCACCAATGAATTCAAATGGGAACTTAGGTGAAACTTAAGCAATACTTAAAATTATTACAGAAGCTGAAGTCATAGTAGCTGATTTTATTTTCCCTCATTTCTAGAAATAATAATATGGATGAAGCATGGGAAGTTGCTGATTTAGGGTTATTGCCCATCTTTGTAAATACTCAAACTACATTTTGGAACGACATTTGAGATCATCTTTGACAAAGCCCTGAGTACACCAGCAGGCTCTAATTGCCCTGACCAGCCTGTACCTACCTCCTTCTTCAGTCTTCCTGTGCAACTTCTCCCTGTTCCCACCACAATCCCTGGGGTTTGCTCTGCTAGAGTGCTTCCTGAACTAGGCTTCTGTGAAAACAGCTAAGCTGTGAGAAAAACCCGAGAGCAGCTCTGCTGTGAGCCTCCATCTGTGCATCATACACCCTTTGGCTCCAGAGCGGCACCTGAGCTCATGCCCTGGTCCCTGGTCCTTGCCCGAGCTACACTGTCCGGTATGTCCAGCCACCTACATTGCCAGTCCTGGCCTTGCTTTGTTGACCTGATGCTCTGGCTTAACCCTGGCCCCATACTGGATGGTGCCCTTGTCAGGGAGATCCCTGTGCAGCCTTGCTGTCAGCTCACCTTCCCCTGTGGGACAGTCACCTTGCTGCTCCCTTGGTAGTTTTGTGTGGAGAGCAGAAAACCCAAAGAAATCTAGGATCTTGACACCTGTCTGCTAAAAAGGTGTATTTCCGTAACAGTTAAGTTCCATTACATTAATTTCAACATTGTCCAAAGTCAGGTGCTTCAGTTTTTTGGCCAAAAATTTCAAAAGAGGGAAGATTTCTTCCTCTGCAGCTGTTCTAGACTACAACCTGTATTCTTACTACCTAAACAGATGGTGGTTTATGTTTTCACAAGTTCTAGTCAGGGCTAAAATAACTCTTGTTCATGGAGAATAAGTACAGAACTTTAACAACCATAAAATCACAAAGGAATCATATAAGTGGAATGCATGTCATCATCACAGCCATTAAAGTAGTATGTAGAACGTTCAGAGATTCATCTTTTTCAGGAAACCTGAAGTAATTCTTAATTTGATTGACTATCTTAATCATATATTGCTCTGAGAGGTTTTATTGGTTTTGATGTATTTTAACTGTATGTTTGTGAGGTAATTAGAAGGTTTTGTTGAACAGCAGCATAAAAATTAAATGCATTCTTATGAAACTGTTACATCTAGTGCTATCTAGTGAAAGCTTGATGGGATATTTTCATGAATCTCTCTGAAGGTTTCCAACTGACAATTAATCACGGGGCTGTTTCCTCAGTTAAAAGATGCCTGAAAACTTCCACTGTTTAGCAGCGGATATTGTGGCTACCACACTCATCTGAATAAACCACCAACTTCAGAAAATAGCAACACTTGGATGTATCATATCTTTCATGCCATTTATTAATAACACCACTCATTGTGTTTCTCTCTCACTAATCAATTTAATTATCATAAGGGGTTTTTTAATGCTAAAATAAGTCATAAACAAGATACAAACATACTGTAGGCAGAATCAGGAACTGAGTTCAATGATCACCATCCCTATATAGTTTAAAAGCATTGAGACACCTCCCTCCTTTATAGGTGTATGATTTTTTTCTGGCACTACTCTAAGTAAAAGTGTAATGCATGAAACACATCTATATATTTCAGTATTTAGAAACACTTCCCAATTATGAGGAACTTCCAGTTTTACCTTCTGAGATACAAAAGGGGGACTCTGGTTAAGAACAGTAAATATTTTTTCCTTTGAGACAAACTATCTTCCGGGAAGAAAATCTTCACATAATTTTTCTGTTGGTGTTTCTGCCTGCAGTCCTGTCAGCAAAGCAAAGTTTGCTTTCTCCCAGGGAAGCAGCCATGAGATCCATCCACCACACGTCTTGCAGTTCCTTACAGGTAGGTCCTGTCAATGTGTGTACAAGTCTCTTGCTTTTCCATGTTCTCTCTTTCCACAGCTGCTTATATTTGCTGCCTTGGAAGCCTTTGGTGTGATCTCTGCTTTTTTCACATTGATTTTTCTAACATTGCAAGTGACCACGAAAGCTGGACAAAGTGTAAAATGTCTGGTGGTCCATTTTATTTCAAATCAGCATATGAAAGAAAAGTTCTCCTGTAATGTCTTGCCTACACATCATTATAATGCAGACAACATAGCTGTGCTACAGTTTCTCAGCACCTGTGGGCTGAATAAACTGTATTCATATGGTACTGATAAGTAAACTTACACACTTGTTAAAGAACAAATTATATTTTTTGGTTTTAATTACCTACAATTAGGATAGCAAATGGAAATGCATAAACTTTTGTGATACTAGGAAAAGGCAAATTAAGAAAATGCTATACAAACCTATCTGTTCTCTTTCTGGACAGAGTTTTAATCCGATTGATTCCACAGAGAAAACAGATCCATATATGCATATGAATACTATCTGCTTTCCTACAGTCATCTGCTGAGGGAGAGTCAGATTTGTCCTTTGAAGCTCTCTTGGAGACAAAATCAGAAGACATTTGGACCTAATGTGCCTCCTACATGGAACACAACACACTATGTAAATAAATAAATCCCAAACAGTATGATATAACCCATTTGACTAATAAAAATAAAATCAGCTAATGGCTAGGGAAAGAGACCTACAGAAAAGAAGTTGATCCAGCTTTTCTGGGTGTAATACTAACTAGATAACAAGGTCTCTCAAACCTGGTAAATCGTAGCATAGCCTGGAATGCTTATTGGTGGCTGCAGGGTAACTGTAAAATGATTCATTAAATTGTAATGTTTTAAAATCTAATAATTTCTTTTAATCTGTTTTCCTCCCCCCTCTGCTCTGTGTAAGGATCCTGTTACTATGTCTCCACTGGAAGAGTGAGTTTGTAGGTATTAGCATATGAAAGCGCACTCTGATTGATTCTACCTGTTGCAGGGAAATGAAATTGCTTTATTAAGGGGATTTATGGATTTGGGCAAGTTTAGCTGCTTTGCTGCATGTATCTGACACAGAGGCGATCCCCCTCATCCACCCCTCCCTGCCTTCCTTTGCTTCACTGCAAAATGGATGGAAATGATGTAGAAAAGGATGTGATAATCGATCAGATGAAAGGAAAAACATTCCAGGAGGCCACTGAAAAATGAAATTTCTACCAACAAAGATTCACTCTGCTACTTGTTCTTTGAAATAGTGCTAGAAGTCATTTAATGAGATTTAGTTTTTATGGTAAGAAACCTTGCCATGCAATAATCGTCAGTTATGTTCACTAGAATATACAGATATTTTCATACCTTTTATATAAGCTCTATGGCCTCCGAATCCTCTGTACTTTTTGGTTTCAACCTTTATAATACACGTTAAGCAAACATTATGCTTAACCTAAGCAGGGTTTTTTGCTTGCTTCTTTCCTTAGAGGACCAAAACACTGAAAATTTTCTATATGGAGGAAATTCAATCCCTATCGTGTCAGACTAAATCTGAACCTGAATTCATCCTCAAATATTCATACATGTAGTGGAATGGGCTCACTGATGATGTTGTACAAGCAGTATTTATCTCAGTTCTAGGATATCAGTTTCAAAATCTTCAAATAAAAGCAGGATTATTATAGATAAACTTTTAGCAATTAAGAAACTGAAACAAAGAGAGGTGTGATCCTTACCCAGGTGTTGAAAGTAGAACTCAGGCTTTCTGAGCAGAGCTACTTGAATGATTGCCTGCCATGCAAGAATATTCTACCTTCTAGGAAAGAAAGCTGTCTGTATCTTGAAGGATTTGAAGGAATTGTAAGAATTTCCAACTATCAACAAATAAAATTCAAACCAAAATTATAGATATGTTTCACTAGAAGTTTTGCTAAACAAAAAAAGGAGTGTGGGAACCCAAAGTCCAAGGCCTCCATACTCAACTAAAGCTCCCATTGCTTCTAATTTCCAAGCTGGTCCCCATACCTAATGGGGGGCAAAAAGACTAAAAGCTCCGCAACAAGTCCTGAGATAGCAGTTGTGTTACAACTGAGCTAGAGTATTTGAAAATCTTGAGGTCATCAGCTCCAGAGCGATGCACATCCCAGCTGCCCATCCCAAGATATAGCTCAGATTCCAAAGGTAGAAAACCTGATAAAAACCTGATAACCCACAGAGCCTCATCTCAGGCAGACTTCTGACCACTTTCAGATGCTTTGTCAAAGACCCTGATCCCTGGCCCGTACCTAGAGCTTAAGCTTCGCAGTTGAACATGTGAGCCACAGACAACAGAATCCCAGCTGCAGGAAACTAAGCTGTGATTTTTCAGAGGATGTTTCTCATTTTGATAAACCGGGATTTCTGTTTAAAATAAAGGAACTATCTTTACTCTTTGTTTCTAATTCTTTAGATTATGTACTATTGCTTACATGATCTCAGATGTGGAGACTAACAGTGGTAGTCTTTGAATGCAGGTTTTGTTAAATACAGCAGCTTGTACTTGCACCGTATCATTTAAACTGCCTTTGTGGAAAAATCTCTGCTGCATGTGAAAGAGTCTTGATTAAATTAAGAATTTTGATGCAGGGAAAGTGATAATCACCCAAGAGAAATTTATTGATAGTACATAATCCCAGACATCGACCTAATAGGATTTCTTGACTTTCCATATTTCTGTAGGAATTTATGGAATGTCTTTGGTACATAAACAATGTCAGTCAAAGTTTAGTTCTATTTACTTCCATAACACTTGAGGATTGTTGAGAGTCAACTTTTAATCTTAAAAAAAAAAAAAAAAAAGTGCAATTTTTTACTCTTGTGTCAGCAATCTAACTGCATATTACCATAGAAGGTTCTCAGGGTGGTAATCTGTGGCACCAGCAGCTGTACTTCAGAGCGAGATGAAAACAATTATCAAAAACTATTTTGATTTTTACTGCTGAAATAATGACTACATAGATCCTGCCCTCAATTTTTACCAAGGAGTTGTGTTGTTTTCATACATATTTGAGGCAGGTAGCCTAAATTTCGAGAGAACACGTTTCAAAATTGCATTCAAAGTACGTGAAGTGAGGGTGGTGTCAGCTAAAAAGGAGTCACATGATTCATAACTGGAGTTAAGCCTGTCCTGAAAATAAGCCAGAGAGTGGCGGACAGAAGTAAACATGCTCAGGTCCCTTGTGATCTTTGACAGCCTAATGGCATATTTGCCTGCTCCACTGTTGGCACTTAACTCAGAATTTTGTATAGCATCTTGGAATCCATTTTCTATTAAATATATAGAGAAAAAAAAATAAAATGTGCTGTCTGGTTATCAGTAACCAGATGCCACAGACAATGTATCCTTGACAAGGCTTATAACACCTCATATCACCAACAGCAATATGGTGGCCTTACACATGTCTTAAACTCTATAAAAGACACCACTTCCTGTCAACTGCAAATGTCCCGTGCAGGACTACATAATTCAAAAGTGATTCTTAATATTTTTATTCTCTAAAGAACATTAGTGAAAGCTATTTACATTTACAACATGAGGCTTTTTATATTACCGCTATTGTCTCCAGTCTCTAGCTGCAGCCAAAGAATGGCATAAAATGTTGTCGTGGTTTGAAATGTGTACCTCATGTCATTTAAACTTGATGAGTCCCTACAGTCTTCTAAAAAGTATTAACCCATCAAGGGTGGGAAGAGACAAGAAGCAAAGAACAGGAAGAAAGATCTTTGAAAAGTTACTGGGATGGAAGGGTAGAGTTATGGAACTAGACTCTGTGGAATAAAAGCATCTGTTCCCATCTTATGTTCATACCTTATTTAACAATGTTATTTAATAACTTTTTTAAAAAATGAAAATTCAGTCTTTTGTCTTTTTGGCACGGAGTTTGGTACTGGTCTCAGAATGACTTTCTGATAAAGATACTCTTTAAAATGGATTTTTAAGTGTCTTAATTCTTACCTCTTGGTATCACAAACATTGTGTGAGATAGCTAAAAGCCTTACAAGTGTTGTAGCTCATTGTGCTGCATTTTGTGCATTTTGATACATTTACCAGATCTCATTCTTATTTTATTGCTATCATTTCTTTTCCTGCTTTTATTGCAATTTCGTTTTAGAAGGACTTTTTCCTTCCATTAGTTTCCTATGTATTCTGAAAGAGAACTGTGCTTGAGCCTAGACCCAAATACAGAGAACTTCATGGAGGTTCAAATCCACAGGTAAACTTTGAGACTGATCCTTCCTTCACCTAACACCACTTTGGGATCGTACTAAATATGGCATAAAAATTGTCAGGGATAGAGGACAGCATTGGCAAGGCCATCTTAAAGGCCTTGGCCATCTTAAAGGGTAGTACAAGCAGCACACTACGTAAGTCTACTATAACTGAAGGAACACTGTATAGAGACAAAGGGGCTCACAGAGACACAGGAGACCTCCAGGAACAGACTTTCTTTGTGAAAAATGGCTTGAAATGGAGTATCTACACATGATCAAAGTGGTGAGGTATGTTCAGAATTCATGGAATAAGTTTAAAAGTTAGAACTAAACCTCTTTTTGATGTGTTGTCACTTGACTTCAAAGGTTTAGAAGTCAACCGTGACATGCCATCCACCCATGCCACTTAAATTATTCTTCAAAATCAAGAGTAAGCTCTTTCTGCTTTTAGCAAATATTGTTTTCTTTTTAAATTATTAAATTATCATATATTCAGTTGACTAAACTCCCCAGAGCCAAAGCATTTCTATAATAATAAACAACGAAGATCATCATAAAAGAGCAAGAGTTGAGGGTATAGAAATTATTTTGACTCAAGTCTCTGTTCTGATTTGGATTGGAAGATTATGGAGTTGGGAGAGAATTCCTTGATTTTAATTTATTTGTTCTTTTCCCTAGTGACAGAGGCTCACTGCAAAAAACAAAAACAAAACAAACAAACAAACAAACAAACAAACAAAAAAAAACAACAACAAACCAAACCAAACCAAAACAAAAAACACCATGTTGCTAACAGTTTTCTGTATGGGAAATGTAACAGTACATACTTTAGTTTTCATTCATAGTACAAAGGAATGGTGGCTAAATCTGATATGCAGTAAATGACATAGTCAAAAATATTTTTCTGCTTCATCTGCATCATTTTCAACATTAACGACAATAGTGTAGTAGTATTTGATTCTCCCTTTTTTGGGTTTTGAGTTTTGTTTGTTTATTTTGCCACACTGTGATGGTTAGGGAACTGACTCAGAGTTCATATATCCAGAATCAAGTCCCTTCTGCACCTGGCCCACAGTGGCTTAGATTAAAATCTTTGTACCAAGTGTAAAGGAATAGAACCCTGGCTTCCTGCTGTATAGGCCAACGCCTTAGCTAGTAGATGACATACGTATCTACCTCTTTTAGACAATATAAAACTATGACATTGGCTCTGAATAGATATTTTAGCATAATCCTGATTTTCGCAGACATTCCCAAAAGCTTTCTTTTCAGTTCTGCTGTGGAACAAAGCAAATAACAATTGAAGACATTGTCAGCTTTGGTTAGCAGATGCATATTTCATCTTCTTGTGCCCTTCGTTAGTAGTTCTTTGTAGGAGTAGATAATGAGACACTATTCATATGGCACTTTGGAAAGTATATAAATGTTATCTTTTATGGGAATAAAAAGAGATTTTGAGTCCAGTTTCAAATGAACATACTATTGTAATGAAAAAAAGACTTCAGTAGTGAGGACATAATGACTATAAGTCTGGAACAAATTTATCATTATGAAAAACTGCACCCACTTTTCCCAATAATTCTTTGTCATTAAGGCAACCTTTGGCATAATGTTGTTTTACCTTGGTAAATCTACCCAGGTTTCCCACCTTCACAAATCTTGTTCCCCAAGACAGCTCCGTAATGAGAGCGAAGCATTTTTATTATTGCTTTTGTTAATCATGCTTCCTGCATAAACGCTGTTTTACCTTGGAAATCTACCCAGGTTTCCCACCTTCACAAATCTTGCTCCCCCGAGACAGCTCTGTAATGAGAGTGAAGTGTTTTTATTATTGCTTTTGTTAATCATGTTCCCTGCATCTTGAAAAGTGCTTCTTATTCTAAACTGTGCCAGAATTATTGGGGAATTAATCAATATTTGTTACCAATCATGGTAACAGCTGTTAATCACAGTTGTAATTACCAATTGATTAATTAGTGCAACCTTGTTCAAAAGTCAGGAGCCATTAAATTTCCAGTACATGTAACTTTAAATTCAGCCCAATATCCACAAAGCTCTACAATTACACTTCAACCTACCATAATTTATTACACATTGCTTTTTATTTATTATAGTATTTTCCAGTAACCCAAACTGGTTTCTTAGTCTATATATAGTTTCTCATTGTATACCTACTCTAAATACAATAATTCATTACAGTTCCTAATACTAAATGATGATAAGGTCAATGAAAACCCAACCTGTACATGTTTAGGGACCTTGCTTTGAATTATCCTTTCAGTGTGATAAATGCCTTAGCTAAAGAACAATGTTTGGGTGTATTCCAGAGGCTGATACACCGAGGTTATTTACTTTCTTCTGCTAGAGAACGCAATTTATATTAGCAAAACGGCATTTCATTCTATTAACTTAGGTACTGGTTTATTTTTACCATCTAACTGCTAATTCATTGACCTTTTTTCTCTGTAGTTCCAAAGTAGAAGAAACTGAATCTATTGCTTGAAGTTTTAACAGAAGGAAAGGAGCTAAGTTACCAGTTGCAAGACAAATATATTTTCTTTATGCCTTCTTATTACTTAGAAGATTTATAAAACCTCCTGGTAAAATCACTAGTCTACCTTCTGCTCTCACTACTCCATTAAGATCGTTCGCATTAAAATTCAAATGTCAGTCATAAGGCTTTGCTTCATCTGCCTCCATTTTGACACATACTGCTACCATGCCTTACTTTTTTCCTCATTTTAAACTAATTTTCGATATGTCACATAGCCTTTGTTAAAAGGAAGGATGTAATGACATGGCTTCTGTCAGATAATCCTTCCATTATTCCACCTTTCTCCTGTGACTTGTGTAATTGGTCTGTGCAAACCACAGACTACTGTGGCACTTGCGCAAGCAGAGTCACTGCAGGAAGCAAAGTTAAGACTTCACTGATCCCTCCACCAGACCCTGTCAGTCTGGACTTCCTTTATACAGACTCTATGAGGTTCATGTGGAACCTGTTATGTCCATAGATAATCATACAGTCTTTCTACAAACTGGTGTTTGGTTTTCATGGCACCACCTAAATTAGACGATGTTTCTTCAGCCTCTCACTGACTTAGTGTTTGACTTTGAAGAAGACCTGTGAGGTCTAATATTGTAAGCTCTTATTCAAGTGACTAGTCCTTTAACACTCTGCAGCTGCTCGTATTAGAAATGACTTGATGTCAGCGAAACAAGAATCATCTGCACTTGAGTGCCTCAGAATAATTCATAACTATTTAAAACCTGTAACAGGCTGCTGCAGCCCATGCGAAGCTCCTGAAACAGGATGATCAGCCATTGCCGATCTCTGCTTCACAGCTCTCCACAATACCTCTTTGGCACAGAGATATCCCTGTCAGGAATTCAAATCCTGCTGCCTTGTGCTGTTGGTTCTGCTAACATAAGTGACCCCCCAAAAGCTTCTATACTGTAAACGTGTCTCTTCCTGGAGCACCATCCAGGAGGAATTTGGGTTGGGGTTACCATTTCGGAAACTTAAGAGTGTCAGAGCCCTGGACACATCCCTCTTCTCCTCTGGGTTTAACTGCAAGGGCTCAGGGCCAGCACAGAGACTGGGCAGCTCGTGGCCTTGAAGGAAACGGCTAAACGATGCCTCAGTCAAGGCTGACCCCCATCGCCTGGGAGCCGCTTAAGCTGAGGCTCTCACCTTGGCCTCTGCGCAGCAGGGCCTCTGCCTGCTCTGTATCCCAACACTTGGGAGCCAGACTTGCCAGTCTGAGCTCAGACCTGCCTCGTCACTGCAGACTTGCCAGGTGGTCAGGGCTCCCAGCTGGCCCTGGCTACCAACAGCGGTCGCTCTGCTCTTGGTGCTCTGGCAGGGAGGGAGGGTGCCCTGGGCCACCACGCCGCCACTCTGCTCACGCCTCACCTTCCCACAACGCCCCTGCCCTTGCGGCTGCCTGGCAGTGAAAGTGGTTTCATTTTCCTTGGGTTCACACGCACGCTATTCTTCATCTGAGTCAGTACAAACCCCAGGCAGCTATAAGAATACTAACCACTCTCTCACTACTTCATTTATCTCATAACAGGTTTATATTTGGATTGTGGAATACAAATTTATTTGGCAGGATGTGCTCATCCCACTGCTTTTCTGCCAACGACATTCCTCTACTCCACAGCCAGCTTTCTTTTCTCGTATTTCCTCTACCCATTCTTTTCTCTCCTTCATAATCATCAGTTCCTTTTTTTCTCTTATTTCCTCTACCCATTCTTTTCTCTCCTTTATAATCATCAGCTCCTTTCTGTCATCAGATGCAATCAGTGATCTTTTTACCTGATTACCATCTCCTGATAATGTTTAGACATGGGAAACTGATATACCACTGGTCATAATAGTCTTTTTCTGAAATAATACAGTATTTGAATGTATCATTACCAGTTGCATATCTTATTATCCCCAAGCAAACCACAAAGATTTTTCCTATCAGTTCCTATAACTTTTCAGTGTCAGAAGAGAATACTAGTGAAAACTAGCTAAAATAGTCTGCAGTGCCACCAATCCTGCCCAGTGGTCAAATGAAAATAATACTCCGCACATGCACATACCTGCCTGCTCTATTCACCCTGAGAAATCAAAACAGGCTCCGGTGATAGGTAAGTGCAAAATAATCTCATGGAACATATTGCTGTAGCAAATTTTTAAAAATCTATTAAATAGAGCCAGAAAAAACTTATTTCACTTTTTATTTCATATGCTATATGTTTTCCATATGCTAAATACTATTTCACCATTTAATGAACAGGAAGATGAAATAAATTTACTTTATACATCATAGTAATACCTATTTTAGCTAGGGCAAATTATTATGTATTTTATGTTGATTTAAGGATATTTAACTGTAGCTAGACTTTATCATTCTATATGCACCTGTTCGTATAAAGATATACTTACTAACTGACACACTGTGCCACTGTTTGAGAGCTAGGGAATTTTTTTTTCCAGATGTAGTTACATTATCACACAGAATGTTTTTCTCTTACCTTTCAGCTAGATAAAGCATAGTAGAGAAAACAGAATGTATTGAAAATGTAACGGCTGAATCACTTGGATTTCTTAATAGTGTTACACATTATATCCGAATTAAAAGTAAATAGCCTTAGTATGGATAACGGTGTCTTACAAAGGACACCCAAGGAATTAGAGGTTATTAGGCAGGTGCTGAACAGCTCTGCAATGTCTCTGTGAGTTGTGAAGCTGGGCTCTGTCTGCTCTTCTCACCAGATCTCTGTTGCTGCCATGGATGTCCATTCTAAGAGCTGTCATTATAGTTTGCAACTTGCTAAGCCATGCAAATTTCAGTGCTCCTGGGAGCAGAATAATAAAGGTTATGCATTGTTAAACGCGTCAGTGATTCAACTCCTATTTCCCTCAGTACAATTTTATAGCGGATGTCCATTCAGCCTCACAGGGACAAATAAAAGGGGGTGTTTTCAAGCAAAAAAGAATGAGGTGTCATGGTCTCTTGGCAAGTGACTATTTCAATGGCAGAGCAGTTTGATTTGCAACTGTTATAAAACAGATACTCCTGACCCTAGAGCATAGCGGAGTTAATTATGGTAGTAAGCAGTTTGGAGCAACTAATTTATATTGTGATGCTTTAGTTGGCATAAGAAAGAAGAGATTTGTCAAAATATATTAAGACAGCTCCCCCAGACTCTATTTTCTAACTCAACAGTAAAAATCTTCTTGCTTTATTATGACAGAGACAAAATGTAATCAAGGGAAGGTGCATCTTATCTAATCTACACACACTTGTCCTTAAGGCCATATTTCACTTCTAAAGAGTGTTAGCTGTCAGGCCAAACATGTTGTGCAGAGTCTTTCAGAAAAAGAAATATTTTTTGTTTGTTTTCACAAGAACTGCAAGTTATAGAATGACGACATTTCGGCAAAGCTAAGGAAGACATTCAAGACTAAGTGTGTATTAATTGGAGCACCCCGTCTTTTACCTGTTGCCTAGTTTATCTCTTGTCATCCGTAGGTAGAGGCACTAGTGACTTAAGACAGTTTGTTTGATCATTCTCAGATTGGCAACCCTCTTGAATTGTTAAATAAGTATGAAATGTCATTGACAAGAATGCACGATTCATGTGTGTATGCTTTACAAAGGATTATCAGAGAACATCTAATGCTGAAGGGCAGAGCAGAAACATAGATACTAGGTTCCAGCAAAATTTTCAGCAACTCACTTTCCCCAGAGTTGATTCCATTTGACGATTCCCATAGTAGTTGCTACCTACAAGTTTAGGAAATTAACCTGAGACGTATTAGGATATCATCAGGCTGAATCTGTGTGTGGTGCTCGATAGGACTTTATTTGTCTGGAAGTTTCCACTCTGCATCTTCAGCTAAGCTGTTTTCTGTTACATTTCATCAAATTCCACATACATAACTGAAATATCTGAGCCCCTCTATTTAAAATGCTCAGTGTGACACTAACTTTGAGTTTGGATGGATCATTATCTATTGTCTATATTTTCATTTGGTACCCATCTGCCAGATGAGGAAAGAAGAAGAGTATTCAGGACAGTGAAACGAACATTTGTTTCTATCAGGTCACACCCATAAGACAGATAGCTGAAAATGTGAGATGAGAAAAATGAATCAGTTCCTATCTACTTTGTTACTATTTCAATTTTCTTTTTGTTTTCTATATGCTAACTACCCGTGTCCCCATTCTGTCTTGCCAGAAGCCTAGCAACACTGTTCTTCTTGACCTCACCTACTCGTCATAGTACTATGTCGTGTATGATATTGGTTCTAAAAAGCAGAGTGACCCTTGCTGCACATACATCATCAAGAGATCTCAAGGCACTATGCGATTTTTGCCAGTGAATAAAACATAAACTTCCGTTTATGAACCAAGCCTCTCTACCAGTCTTGGTTGATGTCTGCCTAGTGGAGTAAGGGTTATGGGAGGGAAAAATAACCTTCCTCATTTTCCTTCTTAATAGCTATTTTATTTCAGAATAGTGGAATATCAATAAAAAAAGCAAAGCTATTTTGACACTGTCATTTACCAGAGCATGGTACTTTATGTTTTGCTAATCTGTATGACTCAGTTCTGACAGAACTCATCACTTCTGTTTTATAAACAGGATGGACACACATAATTCATACAAAAGATGAGAGGATCCAGATTCCAAATTCTTGACTACAGTTAGTGGAAAATAACACCGTTACTAATAGACTAAAATTTGGGTACAGACTTTGTCTCTATTTGAGAACACACAGTCTAAGCAACATATCCAGATTTAACATAGGTCTGAGCAACTTCCTTTCACATTGATTCCCAATAATTAATAGGATCTGTGAAAATGAGACAAACGGTCACCTCTCCAGCAGCTGAGCTGTCCAAGTCACTAATTTCATAAACATGGGCACTGATGACTTTCCAAGGCTGTCTTCAACCCAGTAGGTATTATGCATATATAAAAATTTATTTTAACTTTGCAAGCACTATATTTTTAGTATTGTCCATTACCACTAAGAGAAGGATGTAAACAGAATGAGAAAGAAAAATGTTAGAACTAAGGTTTCATAAATTGGTAGCAGAGGAGATTTCTCATGTAAGATTTTTAAATCAGAGAGGTTGTGAAAGATTTGTATGGAAGTATTTGAAATTTTAGAACATGTGGTTTGGCTGCCCCAAGGTGAGAAGAGGAAATTTTCACTGTCTGTTGCAGTATCCCGGAGTGAATGTAACAGTCCTATGAGAATAAAAGACATATAGTGGTTAGACTTGAAATAAATGCTGGAATACATAGTTCATATAATTATTGCCCTGGCAACTGCTGCAATATCTGTACTGACAAAATTCTGGGTCTGTGAGGATGTGCTTGGTATTCACATGATTGTAATTTATCTCACAGAAATAAAAAATATACCGCTTGCTTCCTGGAAGGTGACTTCCAGTAGAAAAGTGATCTTTAGAAGTGAATAATCAGACAAATACATATGTAAGCATAACTTCCTAGAAAACAATTAAAGAAATAGACTAAATGACTTTCCTCCAAGAGGATTAAATCATGACTAGGTAAACAAACCCAGCCATAATTCTATTGTCATTTTCCCTTAGTAGGGTCTGCAAATAAGTTCATACCTTCCTAACACAGGATCTCTAAGGCATGGCAGAAGGGCTCAGTGGATGCACTTTTTTCAATCTGATAATTAAAAACTAATTGTTTCAAAGCCACAGGTAAGGAAAACTGAGCATTATGTGTGCCTTGGTATGCTGCCATACTATGCTCCAGAAGGATTCCCTATCACATGTCTCTGAAAAACTGCTTTCTGACAGGAGACACTTGAGCAGAGAGGACAGATTTTCTGTATTGGTTTTAACCAACTGAAAGCAAAAATAATTATGGTGGAATGTCTATAACCATCTTACCAAGCTACCCCAATAGTCTGTGTAATTTGTGTGTACAAAACCCCCCTTTTTCCTTCTCTTCATGACATGTGAAGGAATAAAGGTTGAAATTATTTCTCAGCAGCTTCTGCTCTCTTCTTTGTGCATGTGCTGTCACGCTGAAGCATGGCAAATTAATAATGTTTTTGGGAAAAGGGAAGTGGACATTTCCAATTTAATGAAATGGAGTCTCTTCCGTAAAAAAACTGGCAAAATTGGATCTCCCAAGAGAGATCCAGCTGGCACCTAAAGGCTTGTAATAGCTATCACAGCAGACTGTTGCAAATGTGTAAGGGACAGAGCATTATTAAAGAATGAGGAATGAAGAAACCAATGACATCTATATATCTGTGCATGACATAGCTGTCAAGACCTTTCATTTCTTAGAAATTTTCCTAGATAGTCCATGAAACTCCAAGTGGAAGAGCTAAGTACCGTGTCTGCCACAGAGATCCTGTTATTGCTACAATAAAAAAGGAGACAAAGTAGAATTCAGGAAGTAAGTATATTCTCCAAAAGTTTTCCTTTAAAATCCCAAAGAACTGGAAAGAGAGTTTCTGCAACAGATACAGTCAAAGCTTATCAAATTAAATCTGAACTCTATCAAAAAATAACAAACTTCTGGGAGGACTCTCTATCTCCTAGGGAAAATGAATTATTGGCAATACAACTCTGTATCAGTGCAGAAAATGGATTATTGTTCCAATGTTCATTTCCCACTAGCTGGGACAGGAATTTCCCATGCCTCTATGCAGCTGTACTCAATAGGAATGTGACTTCACTGTATTTACAGTTTTGCTCTAAGTAACACACAGAGTTTTGATCCAGGTAAGAACTTCCATTCCCTGTTGTTTTGGTGCAGCCACTGGAACTGAGGAAGCCTGAAGAAGTGAATACGTTATACCTGATAAAATAAATCGGAGTAAGGGGAAAAAATGGAAGTCTCCCATACTTCACTCTCTTCCTGCAGTACAGTTGACTTGCAGACAGTGAAGGAAACTAAGAGAACCTCCATTACCTGTATTTTTCCAGGATAGCTGGTGTTCTAAAGTAATTTGTGACCTTTGTGGTTCATAGCCTCTCTTTTGACAGGTCTATGAAATTTCCTGGGTAATGCTGAGTAATGCTGTCTCTACAGGCCAGTACTCTACATTTCCTAAAAGAACCTATACCATTCAGTTGAGCTGCATTTTGCTGCTCTCTGGGTACTCCGGGGAAATGTGTTAGGATGACAGTCTACTAACTTTACAGTGGACAATGTCACCTGTAATTGAACAGGTGAACAATGTAGGAGAGGAGTGACTTGATTTCAGACATGGAACTTGAACTTATCCTTTTCTCATGCCAGATGAAAATACAGACAGCAACAGAATTTAGGGGGGTGGGGGGAACCAAAAAAGAATAGACAGTGTTATACAAAATTTTACCAGGATGTGGACACCAGAAAAGAAAAAAACCAAAACAAAACAACCATGTTTAAACTTCTTCAGAGTTGAAGTATAAAGAGTTGAAGTATCTTTGTATCCAGTCGACAAGCTGTAGCTAAAATAGCTCACAGAGCCCGTTCTCAGGATAGAAGTGTTACCTGCAGAAGCCTGACAACTCATGAACTTCCACTCTTGTTTGAGATTTGCTGGCTGGACCTTTCAAGATCAGTAGTGATGATGATTATGGTGTGACTGACTCCCACATCTGGCTTTAAGGCATTGTGTGACGTACTGCTTCATTAGAGACTCAGAAGAAACCTTCTTACTCATCATGCTGCCGAGCAAAGGGATACAATCTGACCCACTAGAAAAACCCATCATACTTCCAGATTGCTTATCATGTGAACATGTTTTCTGGAGCTTTGCAGTTAAGCGCTGCCCAGGTTGTTTTCTGACAAATTGCCATTTTGTACAAAGAAAAGAGCAATCCCCAGTAACAAACAGCAAACTATTAATGCTTCTTTTGTTATTTGCTGTCACACCATTAATCACAGTGAAAATTCATTTGACATTGTTCGTGTTCAGTAACTAATATTTACTCCTATGGGAGAAAGCTTGGTGACACTACTAGTAACACAATGTGGATTTTTTAAGGTTCCCCCCAAAATGCATCTCAGACATAGTCTGACTATTGAAGGAGAGAGGAAGAGATGACAGCACAGAAAATGTTAGGGCAAATGCTAATCCACTTTTCAAAAGTAGCCTCTCATTCTTGCTTGTCCATCATAAAAACCCTGAAGCCAAATGAACAGTAGTACTCAACACTCAGAGCTGCTAAACATTTTTCTCTACTAATGTCGTCCTGATATCTCAGTTTGCTCACCTGCAGAACAGACAAGAGTTGCTAGGTGCGCTGCGATCACTGGGACTGATGAGCTATCTGTCTGAACGGTGGCGGGTTTGCTGTCCCTCAGCACTCTTCACTGACATCTAGCCCGCCTGAAATAAATGACAAGCCAATAAGGCTAAGCAAGTCACCTAGGGCATATTCTATGTCTTTACATAATTCTTTACATCTGCATGCACATATACTTAGCAGTGAGATCCTCTGCTGCTTAAAGAAGTTGAAGGTACGTGGCTCTTTTTATACACAGGGCTCCTTGCAATTCCGTATTAGTCAATGAAAAGGATATAACTGAATGATAAAGTAGCAGCAGTCATTGCTCGAATTATTTATAAGTCATTCATTCATCTTTATGTATAGGCCTGTCAGGTTTTTTCCCCTCACATAGAAGGAAAGAAAAAACAAGGCTTGGTGCTTGCTCTTCCAAAGAACTGTGCAAAGATTAACTAAAACCAGATGGAAAATGATGATTAGAAGGAAAAGGCCACACAAAAATTAAGATTTAATGTAGCTTTAAATATAGCTCATTCCTAAGAATGTATAAGAAGATTAGAAAGAAATTTGCACTAAGGCCCTCAATATGTTGTCATTTACTCTCCTACAGTGTGTGTAAACATGTATGTAAATTACTACTGTTCCGATCTGGTAGTATTATGGTCTTCCTTTGCATCGGTGTGAAGTAGCACAGAATTAGACACTACTGAATCCAGGTTATTAAATACAAACACTCTGGTGGGTAGGATGATCGGAAACATTTTTAAGCGAGATAAAACTGAGCTGAATATCTTTCCAGTGCCTAACACCCAGAAAAAAAAACAGGATAAATCCGTATCAGGAAAGGTATTTTGTACCTTGCTTCCCTGTTGTTTTCTAAAGGTGACTCAAAGTCAAGCTGTAGCAGAAGAGCTTGTAAGCAACACTTTTTTAAAAAAAAACTAAACAGTCCAAAATTCATGGAAGAACCATTGACAATTAAGCAGCATAACTCGTGTCCCTCTCTATAGGCAGGTCAGAGAAGTATGCAGGCTGCACAGTTGGCAGAGAGCCCTCTCTCATGGGTTTTTCTCTGACTTTTTTGTGAGAGAGCTTCTGGCACCACCCTGGTACTGATTAAATAATTTTCATAATTCCAGGTGTTCAATTTCTCCAATGATTCTTTTTCTTTGGACAAAAGACAAGATGGAATCAGTCTCCGAAGCATCTGGAGCACTATTGCATCAATAAAACTATTTAAATAACACGCCATAGTTAATCTTCAGATTCACAGCTCTTGAATTTTGAAAATCTGGATCTAGATTTAAGTCCAGCTGGTTGCTCAGGCCATCATCTGTTGAAAAAAATTGTCTGGAGACAGAAGCTTGGCTGTCAGAGTGGCTTTCTTTGTTATGTTCTTAGCAAGACTGTGAAAAATTTGCAGCTTCAGACAACTTCTCAGTCTCAAATAGACTCTCAGGGTATCCGCAAGGAAGCTGTTGAGTTTGTTAATATTGTAGCATTGACAAAGACAGATAAATCTCATTCATTTCTATTTTTGGCAACTAACTTAGATCTCCATCTTCCAACTCTTTGAATCATGTCTTCAAATATACAGGTGAATATTTTTTTATAAAGTCACTGATTTCAAACAATTTTATTTCTGAGAGTCAAATGAAACAGGGCAAAAGGATGCCACAAAATTGAGACGACAGCATAGTTATTTTCAGAAATCTGGCTAAAGATGCATGTTTCTCTTCACAAGAAATCTGACACTGTTTAGTGCGACTGTTTAAATAACTTGACCTAAATAGAACAGTAGAGCAGAAGAGTCAGCAAACTTATAGCCGCACAAGGCTCAGTCAGGCAAATGCCTGGAGCACATATTTTATTAAACAAGGAAAGGTAGAACCATTCTACCGTGTTCTGACTGTTCAGACACGTCCTACAGGTGTTACAAGGCCCATTGCAAATTACTGTTTCCACGTTTGTATCATCCTCTATTATCTCTGCTCAGTCACTGTGAGGCAGCCTAATCTGTTCCTCACCATACAGACCATTTTATTCTAACTACTAAATAGTATTTTCCGTTTGGATTCTGATATTCAACAATAGGCTCTTTTGTTTAAAGATGGTTTCTGTATACCTTACTAAAAAATGACATTTTGCAGCCAGGGAATTTAAACACTTTCCCAAACTGGAAGATTAGCCCATCAGTTGTGTGTGTGTACGTACTTGCACACATATATAATTGTTATTTAAGGCAATGGCATAAGCAACAATCACCAAGTATTGCAGAGAATGTATGATTAGTTGTCATGATAATGACTTTAAGAGTCTTTTTGCTGCTGAATTACTAGTAAAAATCCATTTATGAGCCCTAAGTTGCAATGCACTTACACAGCTGCTTAATATCAAGCAGTTATGTATTCAGTGGGACTGATCTAGAGCTAACATAGTTTTAAATTAGTATTAGATAATGGCGAGTTAGTGATCACTGCCATGTTTTTCCCTCTCATGAGGTTATAAGAATTATATGAAGACACATGGAAAATTTTCTGTCAAAAAAAGAAGTCCAACTATCACGTGTAGTAATGAAGTGAATGAATATAGAGACTGTCTTGTTTCTTATTACCACACCTATTACGCACTGGGGCTTATTGAAAACTTCTTTTGAACTTGCAGTTGTTAGTCAGTTTATTCTAGTGCATCATCTCCCATTGGCATCCAAATTTGCACCTTATTTTCAAACATGTCTGCAGCCTGTTTGGGTACTCCTAGATGCTCGGGGGGCTGGAGCACCCCCCTGTGAGGACAGGCTGAGAGAGTTGGGGGGTTCATCTGGAGAAGAGAAGGCTCTGGGGAGACCTTAGAGTGGCCTCCCAGGGCTGAAAGGGGCTGCAGGAACGGGGGGAGGGACTCTTGATCAGGGGATGTAGGGATAGGACAAAGGGTAAAACTAAAAGAGGGAAGATTCAGATTAGAATCTGAAATTATTCCCCATGAGGGTGGTGAGGCCCTGGCACAGGTTGCCCAGAGAAGCTGTGGCTGCCCCCTCCCTGGAAGGGTTCAAGGCCAGGTTGGACGGGGCTTTGGGCAACCTGGGCTAGTGGAAGGTGTCCCTGGCCATGGCAGGGAGTGGAACTGGATGATCTTTAAGGTCCCTTCCAACCCAAACCACTCTATGGTTCTGTAGTATATAGATGATGACTTCTTCAGGTCAGAACTGATATTTGTTATAAGTAATGGCCAGTTCTCCATAGCAAAGATGACTTCATGGAAAATGTAGGCCTCCACAAGATAACATTTCCAGCACAATTTTCAAATTGATTGCTCCTCTGTTAGGAAAAGCAAGTGATAATATTTGTTTTGAGGTCAGACTACCTTCAGACTGTTTAATGACCTAAGCAGTCACAGTGCCTCTGGGGAATCTCTCTATTTCTGATCCCATGTCTGTACCCCCCTGAAGGAGGGCTTCCAGTTAGATTAACACAGGAATTCAGATAGCTTAATGTTACGGGAACAGGAGACATACCAATATTCAATATATGTACAAACCCTTTTCTTTCACAAGAAATTCTGGTATTTCAGTATTTCAGCTTGATTTTTGATGAAAAAAACATGTGGAAATATCCAAATTTCTCACGGGAAAGAGAGATAAAATTTTAAATTTTATTTCTTAGCTGTCCTTAAGGACTTAAACATGAAACAAAGGGAACACTTGAAAACATGATTTAGAAATAAGTTTTGTGCTGGCCAGAAAATGAGCGCCTACTCTAACACTGGGCATGCTCATCCTATAACTGAGGTTATATGAATTATATGAGGTTAGAGGAGGTCAACTAGGTCTACTTACCTGGCACTCCACCTGTGCTTGAACAACATTTTTCTTGAGATGGTCTTCTGGGAACAGACTTTTGGCTGGATAAATTATTCTGACGGTGACAGCCTTCTCCTGGCTGCCTTTTCCATCATGTGCTACACACTTTCAAGTGCTCAGATAAGTCTCTGGGAAAAAAATGGTGACCAAGAACAGGCCATTTGTCACTGCCAGAACCATGAAATCCATAAGCAGCTCCTTCTGCTTGTGCTCCAAATTCCCTGTGGGTCAGAAAATAGCCAGAAGTGCAAAACACCCCTTTGGATGTCTTTTTACAGTTCAGGTCATCCATTTTTCTAGGGCAGTAATAGGTGCTCCAGTCTTAGGTAAGGATGTTCTTAAGCCTAATATTTTGGTGAAACTGAGTCCTCAAGAGTTTTAACTCAAGAAATTTATACCCATATTGCAAGATAAAACTTGGTGCAACGAAAATGAGGAGCAAAATTTAGGAATGTTAAGGCTTTATTAATGGAGATGTATAGTGGTTTTCAGCAAATAAATTAATATCCAGGTTACTGAAGCCTAAATGGAAGCTGTTTATAAGTTTCTAATTCTGTACATTTGTACAAGAAATTTAAAGTCTAATCAATTGCATTACATACTGTTGGTAAAATGTGTCTTGCAGATCTTGCACCTTGCCATCAGATACATTCCTGAATCCAGGAGTGCAAACCTTTTCAAGCAAGAAGTCAGCAGATGTTGTAGCAAAATGTCATCTAGTATCAGATGTATTTAGGGCTGGGGATGTGGGAATGCTTCTCAGATATTCCAGCAGTGGTTTTCCTGGCAAAAATCTTGAAAATGGAAGCGATGAGATACACCTTTTCTTTTTTTTTTTTTGCATGCAATCTTGTTTAGAAGTTATTAAAGGTATGGTTAAGTTCACCACCAGAAGCTAAATCATTAATTTCAAGCTGTTATTTGGTTTGCCCAGTCAGATCTTAGGTATGCGGAACTGTTTAGTTTGAGAGATAGGTTGTTAACGATTGGTATGGACATGCAATTACATTGGCCAGAAATTATTTTATAATAGTAACGGAACAATGAGAAGCTGCTTCTTGCTTTTAGGATTAAAATTTCTTTCAAGACTTTAATAGTAGAGCACCTCCCCAAGGGTGCACTGCCTTTATTTTGATTTCTTTTTGATTAATAGAGAGTAAAAGTCTGGATGTACTCTCCCAAGAAGCAAGACATTCTGAGTAAATGCTCTACTGTGTAGGGAGATGATTTGCAGAAAACAACAATCCACCTAAAACTCCTCCAGTTTGAAATGACTCTTAAAATATTTGTCATCAAAGAATGTGAAAAATGTTTTTAACTATATTTCAATCTTTCATTAATTTTTCAGCTTTACATGATTCTGTGTTAATAATATCTCATAGATGTGAAAATACTTGACCTAAAAAGACTTTTCTTCTGGCATTTTGGGCTTTGTTTGTAAACTCAAGCACAAGAGAGAAGCAGCGTTGATCAAATGATAAAAGTAAACAATGATGACAGACGACTATATTTAGGGCATCAGCGCTACCAGCTCTCAGGGATAAAAAGAGCAGGAACATGCCATTGCACAGGTCAGATTGATCAGACTCAGGCACACTGCATTGTCAGGCCCACTTTCTGAGGCTTTAGCATGCAGTCCAGAGGCACACTTGACCTTTATTAACAAATGAAAGGAAGCATATTCTGGCAAAACATGGGACTAAATTACATAAAAAATACCAAGCTGCTGTTCCAAAAACAGGGAAAGGGAAGCCTGATGGGAGATAGATAAAATTGGTAACTTCTGCTGAATTGATTGCGTGAAGAAAAAAAAAAGAGCTACCTTCTTTTTTTTTCACAAAATTATCTTCCTGTAAGAAAGATGGAATTCTTTTTGAAAGCCACGAGGGGAGATAGCCACTTTCTGCAGTGCTACAGCGGTAAGTTCATGAGAACACCTGCTCTTATGAGATCTGGACAGGGACACAGCTGGCTTACTTTATTTCAGAGCAGTGCACCGTCACAAGGTGTTAGTGCAGCATCAAGACAGGCATCTCATGTTTATTTGGCATGTGGTCTAACACGAATCGCAGTGTTCATGTTGGATTCCTCAGAGTTCAACATGAGAGTTTCAGACACTGATTCATGCTCTTACCTGCAAGCACTGCAACTGCAGCTTCATGGCAGCTTGAGTCCCACAAGGGACAGAGGTTCAGCAAAAGCACAGAAGCTCCAGTCAAAACTCTGCAGAAAGAAATAGCAAAGGAAGAACAAACAATTGGAAAAAGGCAAGCAGCACTCATGCCTCCCAGGGTTTACAAAGACAGAGCTGAGGACTTTTATGCTTCTCAAAACACTTGTCTTTCATTCAAGTGAAGAAAACACAAGTAATCAAAGGAAAAGTTATCAGTGTAAAAATCACTTCATGACATATTTTAAACAATGTAAAAAAAGAAAATGTTGCATTTCCTTCGGTAAACGCAATGTTCAAAAATAGTTTGAAACAGCTGGTTCAAGTGGAAATGAGCAATTTTGACTAGGTCACAAAGTGACAGGACATGTTTGTTGCATGCATACATAAAGGAAAGATCAGAGACATAGTTTATAAGATAGCAGAACAATTTATCTGCCTCATAGGCTCATGAATATTTGAATAGAGCATTTGTGACTGAGAAAGTGGCCTGAAATCTCAATTTCCCGTTATTTCCTCCAGCAATTGTGGAGTTTTGATGCTTACCTCCGCTGTTAAGAATTTTGTCCTTATATGAAAAGCATATACATTTATTAGTTAGGAGAGATGAAGCAGAGTTTAGATTTTATTCTGTACTCTTTGAGGTAGGAACTTGTGGTAATGCAGGAGACAGAACTGTGAGACAAAATCTACAGACAGGAGTGCCCTTGTATCTGAAGTGCCATTGGGTTGTTCTCATATACCATGAGCACTTCAAACTGTCCACATGTTGCCATAACAAAGTGAATGGGAGAGAGAGAAAAGAAGAAAGGCAGGAAGGGAATGGATGTTATATATACTAACAGCAATGGAAAATGATCTAAAGTATGGGGTGCTAATCTGCATGAACTATGAGTATTCTGACTTAAATGTTTTATTAATTTCCATGACAAATTAAGAGTTGCAGTCTTCACCACAGTGATTTATAATATATTCCAGATAAGAAATGAGTACTCACAATACAATCCATGAAATTATAAATTATATATACAGCTGCATAAATACTGGATAGATGAGTGGAGTTTTTTTCTCTATTGTTGGTAGCTTTTCCTCATAGAGCAATCTGATTCTGAGTTAGAAGTTAATTTTGAAGATATGTGAGGTGCAAGGCTTGTATTTTCTTAAATGAAAATGAGAACAGGCAGACTACAGAAATACATGAACAAATGGTCTTATAGAATTAGTTTTCCTATAGCAACTATTTATAAAATGTAAAAGGAAATAAGACCAGCCTGATGTTTTCTGTTATCACTGAATTTATGAGGATTAAATTATTCCTCTAGTTGAACCCAACTTCCCTCCGCATTTTAATCTCATCCTCTTACTTTTAGTCTGCATTTTTCAAAGTTTTAACACAAAGGTAATTGCCTGTCACTGCTGCGTAGAGTAACATACGGGGAAAAAAAAAAAAAAAAAAAAAAGTCCCACAATCTTTAGCGATTTCTGTTGTTCACTCTTCAGGCACCATGATGAGCTACCACTGATAAACTACATTAGCATTCCTAAAGCAATGTTCCTTTTTAAACAACACCTACAAACAGAAGCTTTGAAACATATTTGGGTACACTTTGTCACATTCACCGCGAGCTTTATTAACAATAGGCTCCGATCTGTGTTAATTATCTTGGTTTCATCTGTAGTCTGCAGTAAGGCAAGAACTACTGTAATGTTATAGAGGGAGAGTGGATGACTAGATATTTCATAACAACCAAGTGAAAAGAACCACTACTCTTAAACCCTTGTCTTCCTTTCTCTTTATTATTGCATTGTTCACAATTTTATTCACACTTTTACTGCAGTATTTCCTAGGATCAAGAGTTACTGCATATAGGACAGTCAAGTAATGGTCCTTGACCAAGACACTTTGCAAGCCAAGTAACAGATAAAAGATGGCAAATGGTACATGGAGTGAGCAAAGATGATTTTGGCAGGAAAAGTAACAGTACTGTGATTGGACAATTTAATAATTATTTGTTAGGCTTCAAAGTTAGCACCCTGCAGAGACATTTATATTTCTCTGGGCGCTTGCACAAAGAGAAAGACTGTTATAACTGGCTTACCAAAAAAAAAAAAAAAATTTTTCTTTTGCAGTCCATAGCCTTGATATTTCCTTGTTGTAATCAAACAACCAAAAGCAACCCTGAGTATTAGATTCTGCACCATAAGACAGCATCCAAAACCAATCAGTTCATCAGACTGCCTTTCATCAGCCTATTTTGATGAACACAGATTATAGAATGTAAGGCAGTGGAGAAATCAAAGTGTACTAACACAAATATTTACTGCAACTGGGATTTTGCTAGAATTGAACAACTTTATGAAAGGTAACAACACTGGTATGACAATAATATAAGATGCCAGATCGCATAATTTAGGTCAAAAAATAATGCATTATCATTTATTTTTCCTTTACTGAAACACCGAGTATTGTTCAGTGTCAGAGACTTAATACCTGACTGGAAAACATGTAATACATTAAAATGTCTTTATGGTAACCACCTTAGATACAAATCTGAAAGGCATACCATAGAATACTTCAGCAAAACTCTTGGAAATGCTGGAAACTTCTGCACAGGTTTTGTCCAAACATGCAGCTAGACACAGCATCGTGTAAATTAGTAATGCTCTGTGGAGGATAAAGCTATGCCACAGATGAACGTGGCTGCTGAAACCTTTGACTGTAGAAGTCCCCATGTTTCTCCTATTGCAAAGGATAATTTTCTTACCACGTTCTCCAGAAGGGAAAGTCATGCACTGTTGTGCTTGAAAAGTCATTAATGTGGTTCTTCAAAACTCTTGCAAAGCTACAAATACGAGCATAGAGTTAGAAAGTGCTAACACCAATGAGGAAACATTCAGATGGTCAGAAGATCTTTTTTTTTTTTTTTTTTCACATTCACATGCTTTAATAAGGGATTCTGAGAAACAGATGACGTTTTATTTCTCCTTTTTTGACCCCATTTTGAAATTATGCTAAAATGAAGCAAGAATCAAGAAGCTGAAAATAAAAATCTCTTTTTCTGTCCACAAAACCTGTGATTTTGGGTTCTAATCATACAAATTGAAAGTGCAGTCATCTACCTTCTTGATCTTGATTATGAGTTCAAGCACTTATGTGTCACAAAATTATCTTGTAATTCTATTTTCTTCCTGGTCATACAACATGACAAAAAAGATCAAAGAAGATATTCAACTGACATAAGTAGCTGCACAAACCACATCTAGAAAATCAGGTACTTGTGAAAGAGACATCAATCCCCTAGTTTGGAAGTGAACAGGAGAAGCAGCTCTCTACTAATTCTATTCTTCCCCATCACTAAAGGATAGAGCGGCTCAAAAGCATGTAGCAGAATCTAACATAACATCTACTGAACAGAATAAAAATAATTAAGCCACTTTTTTTACAACTGGCCAGCAAATGGAAAACGATATTCTGGAGACACTTAATACCTCCTGGTGTACCGGAGTTAATTAGGGGGCAGGAAGGGAAGTTAAAATCTAACTGAAGTCTACATACCTCCAGTAGATCAACAATATATAAAAAAACCCAATATGATTTGCCTTTGTGTAAATTACATTGAACAAATATAGTCTCTTAGTATAAAATATTTTTAAGAGTATATTCTAAAAATAGTTGAAATGCCAGTTGCCATGAAATACATAATGATTTCCAGTTTTCTTTCTACTGTTTGCGCTGGCTGTTCTCTGTGGTTATTTTACAAACTCTGATATTTTACAGACTGGAGAACTACGCTTCCTGGGGTTATAGTTCAGTTTTATTCACATGATTAATTTTACAATGGATGGCCTGGTACAAAAGTGAGCAATGTGTTAAACAGAAGATTTGTACTATTTCCAAGCAAAATTTTCATGTGAGTTACCCCTAGTTTTTTTTTAAATTTCAAATTGAGATTTGGAACTATATATTTGTAAGTATTTTTCTGTGTCTTCTTGTTCCTGTCCCACTTGGATGCATTTGGATCATACTTGTATTTTTCAGAGCACAAAGCTTATAGCCTTTTTATATCTGTATACACCAGTGAGGTTTTTAGGGAAGTATTAAACACATTCCTTTGCAATGAACTAAAATTCCACACGGCAGAGCTAAATGCATTTTAGCACAGAAACTCTGATTGAATCTTAACTCTGAATGGGCTGACAGTAGCTACCTGTCACAGCAGCTGTTGTTTTCACCAGTTGAACAGAATCTTCTAAGGATGGATTAGAAATGGAAAGAGATTAATCTGTCCTAAGTAGATCCTTTCTGTTCTAGTGTGTATTCAGCCCATAGAAACGACACTCACCCCTCCTTATCCTCTTTATCTCCATCAGGCTTTCCTTTCCCTGTTTTTGGGGAGAGCAGCTTTGTGTTTTTGGATGTATAACAGCCCAATAACTCAAGGAAGAGCAGAAACTTTGTTTTAGTGGAAAAGAAACTTCAGCACAATCTTGTAACGGGCCTATCTGCACAGGCAATCCATTTAAAAAAGAAGATCTGCATATCCCAATCCACCACTGTCAGCCTCTTCCACAATGCCCCTTTCATGTCAAAGCAAGGCCTTCTAAAAAACTTATACTAGTAGGTGGTACCAATGCTAAAGCAACGCATGAAAACTGCCAGAGCAAAATATTTTACATAGTATTTGTTGTATAATTATAATTGAGTAATGTTCACTGATTATCAAAGCAGACTCATATTAGGCACCATTCAACCTGAATACAGTAAATTACCGTTAGTTTACTTGTATTGACAGCAGTCCCGTTTTGCTAATAAAACCTACTTGTTTTCTCCTCGTTCAAAAAACGTCTCAGAAGCTTTACTTTGATTTTCTTTTTCTTTTTACGATGTCCCTAACAGTGAAGGTATCTAGTGGAAAATCACAGCTTGCTCTCGGGAGAGCTGGTCAGTTTTCCTCTAGTTGTACACTTCATTTACATCCATGCCGGCGTATTTGAAAACTGCAAACAGAAAAAGAATCAGAAAATTTTTAAAGTGGAGCTAAAAGAATAAACGATTGCACATTATTTTACCTATAATCTTTCTAGTCGGGATCTTTTTTTTTTTTTTTTTTTTTTTTTTTTTAAGTGAGAGAAAATAAACAAAAGATATTGTAACATATTTCAAACTGTAAGCTTGAAAAGGTATCATTATCTTTTCTCTCTCCACTCATAGGAGCAGAACCGCCCACTGGTGCTGTGTAGGGTATTTTGCAGCCTCATTTATTTAGAAATTAATCTCACCTGGCAAAGTAAAAACTATTTGCTATTCCCAGCAGTGATGACCTAAAAAGTCAGCATTAAACAGTGTATGTTAGGCATTTCATAATGTAATCAGGCCTCTTTATTGATGCTTGCTGCTGAGAAGGGCAGAAAGGTTCTCCCAGAGAAGGCAGTGGAAACAGTTTCAGCAAATCACTTAAGCAGGTGCTTATTTAAATATGTGTTTCAATTTAAGCAGGTGCTTATATTCCATCAAAGTAAACTGGTCTCAGAAATGTACCTCAGCGCTGTCCTAAAGCTGGGTTAGCACCCTAATTAAAGCTTAAATTTGGAAACACATTTCCAGCTTTTCTGTCAAGATCTTTGAGAATTTCAGAGCACCTACTTATGTGTTAACATATCTGCAGTAAATGCGAACATTTGCTTCCTCCACATGAAATCTCATCGACTGATGAAGAAAATATAGTTTAACATTAAAAGGGATAAATCAGAAGTCTTATTTCTTCCATATTAAAAAAATGCTAAGTCAAAATGACCTTTCTTTCCTCTAGCAAGGTGAACAACCATGCTGGTCATGAAGACCAGTTGTGCAGAAATGTACCACTCACACAGGCACTCACATTCTTACTACTGAGTCACAGCTGAGCCTGAAAATAGATGTTCTCCCTTCTTGGGACCAGCAAAGGCTCCTCCAGCTTTTCATAAGAATATGAGTCTGACTCATAGCACCCTGCCCAGATGTCACTTTTAGTAACCACATTCAGCCTGACAAAATAGCCCATTACTCTTCAGTCATTTCAATCTAGAAAAATAGTTTATTTATATATTTTCCTAACTGTGCTGGCTCAGAGTTACTACATTTGATGACAAATAAAGAACCTCTTCCAGAACCAAATTCCCAGTTCCAAATATGTCAGATAAACTGATGGGAGTTATCCCTGAGAGGTAATGGCACGACTAATGTTAGTAAAAAATTATAACAAATATGTAGAGTAAGCCATGCCTCTGCTACAAGGAGTTTCATATATTTACATCTGAGTAACTGGGTAAAGAAAAAGAAATGCAAAGATGGAGGAAGGAAGAAGAAATACCATTACGAAGGACACTGCTTTAAAAAACTTTTGTCAATAGCTAAATATTCTGGGTTTTGGAGATGTGGTTTGCACACTTGGTTTTATTCCTGATGTGCCAATGATTTTTTCTGTTTGAGTAATTTAGCATCCAGAAATGGATGTGGGTTTATACATGAAGATTATGGGATTATCAGATATATAGATGATAAAAAAGCTCCAGCCCTTCCGTCTTGGACCTCCTTCATCAAGGGTATACCCAGAAAGATCAGATTTCTAATTTGTATTTGGGGATTTTTGGAGATGAAAGGCACCACTCAAATGTTAGCTATTACCGTTGCAGAAGGCAATCTGTACTATCACAGTACGGTTAAGTGCTATAATTAGTGCCAGATAGTGTTGCTACTGTTATTAATTTATATTACTGACAGTTCTGAAATTACCTTTTGGGGAAAAGCAGAAATTATTTGTGAATCTATTCCTGATTCTGATCCCTAATTAATTGAGTGTATAATCCCTTAGAGACATACACTCTTTCACCTGAAATGTTACAGTAGTTACTGTTAGCATGAATGACAGCATATTGCTCTTTACGTGCAGTGAGACACTGAATACGACATTGTAGAATCTTTTACTTTCCTTTGAAGTTCCACGTTCAAGCTGCTACTACCCGATCCACAAACGTGTCTCTGACCTGCTGAGTGACGGGTGTTCATTTATGTAGCAGTCATAATTACCACAACATAATTGAGAGACTTTAAAACATTTAAGAACATTTCACAAACTCAGTTTACTTTTTCATCTCTTTTTTGGAAACACTCTTGTATATGGCTTTTGTACTTGAATATTAAACTTGGCATTACGATGTTTGTTTACCTGCAGGCAACGTCAATTTATAAGTGCTAAGGTTTGGACAATGTGCCCGAGCCAGAGTTGACCTATAGATGAATCCTGTATATTTTATAACTGGTAACCATTGGGCTAACAGGTATTATACTAAGTTTTAACAAACCACCTATCCTGATGTAAAAGGTGGAAGTGTTGAGGCCCTGAACTGAAACTGTTAACCCGGAATGTAATCCTTAATGAAATCCCATGGAGGATGTCGCTACCTTGAATGTATCTTTCCCCTCCTTTGTATGTGAACAGAACAACAGAGTCACGGAGGCAGGTGTCTGTCCCCGAGACCCGATGTGAGACCTTGGGCATAATCCCATCAGATAAGCAGAGAAACTCCTTTGCTTCTCCCTTGAGCCCTGGCCAGGCTCTGGGGGGAACCTAATGTGAGATCGAAACCAGGTATTTCTGCTTAAAACAGAGGTGCCCGCTCTCCTGGCTTGCTGGTTTTGGGGTATACAAGGCTGGACCCGCTCACAGCGACTTTGGACGCCTCACCTACGGGTGGAGGCACCGCTTAGGATTTCCCCCTTGCCGGGACAGGCTCTGCAAACCCTCGCTGCGACCGGGGCTGCCCAGACACTGCGGGGATACGTGATGGGAACGTATGCAAGGGGTGATGGATATTTCTTAATCACTATTCTCTCTCTCAGGTAGTGATGGTTTGATGCATTGCCCTGTATTCTCCTGTTTATGTGTGCTATTCTGCCTTTCCATACTGTAATTTTTCTGTATTATTCTGTAATTATTTTGTTATTTCTAGTAAAATACACTTGCTCTTTTCACTCTGGTGTCTGAGTTTAATTTGTATCCCTGATCAGCAAACCAGTACATTCTTTCACTTAAAATGAGCTGGAGTACTTGTGAAGGAATTGTTTATATTTCCTGAGGGTTTCCATACTGCCTTTTCTGAGCAACATGTGAATCAGTATTCTGCATAGCATGCATTGTACTGTAACGACAGCACAGATCTAAGCCAAAGGAAAATATCAGTTGAGTATTTCCTATGAAATATGTGGTTATTTCCTACTGAACTCTTGACAAATCATTTAAACTCCTCTGATACTTGTTAGACAGTACTTTTAGATATCATCATTTATTCCAATTTTATGAAAACTGTAAATACAAATGTATGCATGGTTTGTTTCGGTGAACTATAAACCCCCATACTTTATCATTAGAACGTTTAACATACCAGATATTGATAGATACATGGTACTGATGGAAATAAATATTGATAGTATTTATAGAAGCTGGGGAACTTGTGTAAATCCATCTTAATCTACTCAGCTATCTTTACAACTTGAAGCATTTTGGCTATTAAACTCTTTATTATTTTGTCAAGTTTAGTTTTTATTATGCCAGACTTCCCTGTTGTAGAGGTATTTTCTCATGCAAAGAAATATTTATTGCCAAGACCTTAGACCATATGCCCGTACAGAACACCTGAGTTAATCATCACTTCTAACACTTCTGTGGTTGAAAGAGACTTGGTGTTTGTAATTTAAAAACACTACAGAAATTTGCCTATAAATTTTAGACCTCTGTGACAGATAAGACTTTCCTATCTCTGCAAACTTTTTGCTTGCTTCTTTTTTGTGCTTCTGCAGATTCTCTAGAACAATTTACTTAACTTATAACTCTGTATTCAGATTATGACTTAATATCCAAGAATCATATCCTTTTTTTCCAAATCATTTACTTCCACATGACTCTGACGGTATACACATATTGAGGGTAGGGGTCTTATGGCACCATAGACTTGCAGAGAGATACGTGCCTGCCATATTACATGGTACATATGTACGTGCAGGCCAAACCACATCAGAAATCTATCCGTATCGCATTTAAAAATAATTTCCAACAGGCTTTTCTTTCACACTCTACAGTTTAGGGTTCCCGCTTCTCAGGCTTTTCTTTCCCATTGAAGCCACACTTTTGGATGACTTTCATATAGATGTTTGTATTTATGTATGTCTCAGGAATTTCTAAACTTCAGTTAACTATGCAGTGAATATAGCAAAATTACAGCATATGTTTTTTCACAGACTGATTCTAAATTAAATTTCCGTTCTTATTCCTAGTCTTTTCAGGTGCCTTAATATCCTTTGAGAGCGTTTGCAACTTCACGAAGTCATCATCATCAGCAAATTTCATTAATAACAACCCTTTGGTTCAGATTATTAATGAGGATGTTTAATAACAACAGGCACAAAATCCAGCACTACCCTATTATTAATAACATCAATATATTTATTTAATACTTGGAAACTACTCTGCTTTTTTAATGACATACTAAATCTCCTCTATTAGACTGCTGTTCTTCTGTTGTGCAGCAAGCAATCCAATTTGGTACTGCATATTTTGATTTGTGCTAACTCTCCTATACACTAATCTTACTAATATCCCTTACATTTATTTATGCCATAAATCAAGCTGCCCTGCGTTCTCGCATTCTTACTTTTCTGCAACATATATTCATGTTGCATTGTTTCTGTATCGTGAGTGGAGATTAATTTTGGATTGACTTTACTTCTGGTTTGGCAAAATTATATTTTTTGGAATGTACTGTAAACATTTTCCTTCATGACATATCCATTATGACAAATGTTAAAAACACTTTGCTATGAAGTGCATCTCATTTTTTCCAACTACACTTTATTTCGGTTTGTTCCATGTAGCATGCTCTGTAACACTCTACTGCTTTAAAGTATCCAGTAAGTAACGGCCAGTCTAATATCCACATAGACAGCCAAAGATGCTTTTCTTTGCATTTAATGTTGCATCTTCAGTTTATATCAGAGCTCTGTGTGATTCTCAGGACACTTAAATATGCCTGGTTTTCTTTGTTAGCATGGGAATAAACTGAAGGTCAAAGATAATAGCTGATGTGCCAAGAATCCTGTAGTTAGCTAGTAGTAAATTTGTTAAAGTAACCCAAAAATCCTCCCAGATACATGCTGTATCCTGTGGTCATGAAATCTCTTAGATGCTTAGGCTGTTATGATGTTTCTCCAGCTATGAATATTCATCCAACTAAACCTTTTGTCTGTATATGACACACTTAAGCATGTTAGACTAATATATTCGAATTGTTCATTATGATTCGATGTTTCTCATTGTATAAGTAGTTATTTTATACAGTTATTATACCCACTTGCTCAGTAACAAAAAGGTCTTAATATCTACCTGTGGAGGCTATGATTTGCCAGAAGGTATAACAGCCATAGTTAATGTGCTCTGTCTAGCCTTGTGATTTATACTGTAGCACTTGATGTGAGCAAAAAAGGAAGTAAGAAAGATTAAAGGAATGCATTTACTTTTGTCATTCTGCATAGCTGATTTCAGCCATTGTTTGAAAGAAGTTTATTTTCTTTCTCTCTGTATTTGTAATACCGAGCACTACTAGGTGATGCAGCAAAGGCCACTGGATTGCTTCTCCCCTTGAGTTGCTGGGTTCATCAGTTCATCCAAAAAGGCTCAGAAACAGGTAAAAATAATGCTTCTGGATAGCAGAGATGTTAAGGAAATGTTTCCAAAAGTGGATAGGAAGCCATGGAGCATGCTGAGCACTGACCTCTTCCCACTGCTCTGCCATGAGCTGTGCCTGTCACGGGAAGCTCTGTCAGCTCACCCAAAGGTGGTTCAGGATCAACTTTTGTCTACTGTTGGAGTCTGATCTGCAAAATTCTCTGCCATTTTAGGTATTGGCAACAGATTTCTGTCTTACCAGAACAGAAGAGTCCAATCAGCAACTGAATATTCACTTGAAAGATGACCTGCTGATAGCTATTTACTTTCAGAGTGCTGAAACACTAGGAGCTGACTATGAGGATATATTACTCCTTTAAAACTCAAAGAGACTAACTGTCACACACTGCAAAATCTGAATACCCCATGGAGGCTAAGAGACCACCTTGGCATGAGTACAGGACAGGTTTAAATGTCCAGGCTACAGATCAGAGTTAAGTATTTTGTTGCAGCTTTGTATGTGAAAAAATGTAACGGCCACCAAGTGAAAATGTGTTTAACACCATTACACTCATACCTACTACACTTGGCTTAAAATCTATTAAAAGCAATCTATATTTCAAAATACAAGGCTTTATACCATTTCACAGAATTGTCATCTCAGTTGGAAAAGCCCTTGAAGCCCCTCCAGTCCAACCATGAACCTCACCCTGACCGTTCCCAACTCCACCAGATCCCTCAGCGCTGGGTCAACCCGACTCTTCAACCCCTCCAGGGATGGGGACTCCCCCACCTCCCTGGGCAGCCCATAACATAGTGTTAAATGTTTACAGAGTTAAGTATTAGCTTTACCAAGGAACTAAATAGCATTTTTCTTAAGGAGTCTGAAATATCTGAAATATCTCTGCTTATCAAAGATTTTAAAAATAATAGCCCTTTATTATCATTCTTTCAAAAAGCCAAACCCACATGGAAGTATTACGCATAACATTGATTGAATATTCCCTTGTCTCGTTATAACATATTAATATTAAAAGTGATCAGTTCCACATACTGAATATTCATTAAGTGTCTCTAAATCATGTGGGAAATATAGAAATCAGTATGACAGCTGAGTGGTCCAATGGAAATTTCATCTTCTAACATGTATAAAATCAGTATAGCTAATAAGAGCTGCATTATAGAATAGAACATTGCACTTGCAGAAAAAGAGGCCTTAGATATTTCTAAGATTATACGTTCCAATAGGAGAGATTTTCTCCCGTATTACTCTTCTGCAACCAAGCCAAACTCATTTAATTCCCCATTATTTCCCCATCGCAAAAATGGCAACTAATGAGTACCATTTAATAATAATCTTGAATCTTGACTCTTTGAAAATAAAAACAAGATACAACTTTCCAAAACCAAAACCTGGCTGATTTCAAAACATCCTAAGCCTGTTTCTAAAGCAACTCAGAACAGAGAAAAAGATCAAAAATTGCCATGTAACACTTTAAAGGTTGGTTGAAAGGGCAACCATTCCTCCCTCTGCATGGGAACCACTAACAGTGATGAAGTTTTTGTTCTTTTGGGGATCAAGGCTTTGCTTTCTCTGAGATTTTCAAATATTTTCTGAAGCGACTACAGAGTGAAGTAGTCTCCCAGTTCCTTTTTCTAGGATTGTTTTGTTGATGTAATGTGTGCTGCAGGTTCAGCTTCACGGCTCAGTGGGATCAGTGAACACCAGCCTTCTGAGAGGGGCTTTAGGACCATCCTGCAAACTGAGTGGCAGATGGGAAAACAGTTTTTGGCAGCAGTGGCTTTCTAATTACTGCAAGAAGAACCCAGCATCGTGCCCCCGCCCAAGCAGCTGCACTTTAATTTACAATGGAAACAATCCAATCAGATCTGTCTTCTCCCTTTCTTTGCTTAATCGTTTCTTATTTTTTAATGTGATCATATTATTTATTTGGTTTAATATTTTAAACTAGGTTTCTCTGCTTCTTTTAAGACTGACTGCCAAGAATTGCCCTGTGATGGGATTACTTAGAGATAAACCACTGCCAAAAGCTTTCCTTAAGTATGATGGGATTATTTAGGGAACAAACTGTTGTCATGTTTCATCAACAAGATTTGGGATTCCAGGGGCAGGCCAAACTGTTGAAGCTGTAAAGTCACAAGTGTTCCTGAGAATGCTCCAAATGAGGGTAGCAAGGTAGAAACTGATATTTTGACATAGTCAGAATGTAAAAGTATCTACTCCCTAGGGAGAAAGCATCAAGCTTCCTAATTTCTCATTTCAGATGTAAATTAATGTACATATAAAAGGAATCAGAAGGTTTAGATCTATGGCAACTAGACGTGATGATTCCTTTCCCCAGTTCTAGCAAGGACCACAGTTCCCATTATCTTAATTTGATTTCTCTTCGACATATCATGCAGTCAGATAAGGCAGTTAGGCTCACAGTGTCACCATGCGTCCCAGAACATTTCTTGCAAAAGAAATTTGCCTTACCATTTTCATGTTAACTGTGTGTACTGCTACCCTCTTCAGGATGGAAGATTGCTTACCTATGCTTTATGAGCTTCTCATGGCTACCACCTGATAATACATATATCCGTGCATTTGTGCTTTTGGAAAAGAACCATTAGAGTTTCCTTTAGTTACTGTAGAAAATATGGAGGTATTATGCACAAAGTGACAACCACAACAACACATTAAGCACCGATTCTCTTAGTTTATTACACTGCAGAAGTAGGATTTGTTCTGTAGACTCAATGTCTTTCAGTTATTACATTCTACATGGATTTGCAAAAGGCCAGATTCTAGGTGCACATTGACTGTGTAAACAAGCCTGGCAGACTACTTGATTTTAATGCTCACATAAATCTGAAGTTAAAACTCATTTTCCCTTAGAAAAAAGTGACAATTTACAACTCAACACAGTCTCAATGAGCTTTATTGGTTCACAAGGAGGCAGCTCACAACACATCAGCTTTGTCCTCACAAAATCTATTTTCTATTAGGAAAGTGGGCTCAAAGTGAAAAAGAGACAAATATGGTGATACATCAGTTTTCTGCCTTTGCCCTACAAAACTACCGCTGTTTAACTTTTAATTATCTGGATGGCAATTGCATATTTTTTTTAAATCAACCTTTTTTTTTTTTTTTTTTTTTTTTTTTTTTTTTTTCCAAAGAATCTTGGAACTACAGCAATTTTAAGACAGTAGAGAAAGAAGCCAGAAGACTCTTGTTACCCAGAATAAATCTACTGGCTTGCATTCTACTTCCCTAGCCCTTCCACCAAACTGATTTCTATTAAAATACCATATTTCATCAAAAACAATTTATCTCTGCCGTTTTTGGACTTAGAAGGACAGCAATAACTCATATGACATGTCATTAATTTTTGGACGACTTCATTGGCAATATTGTCCTCTTTTACATAATGGAAACCGACTTAATGATAGACAAAATCAGGGTAGAATTAACATCCACAACAAAGCTGAAATTTGGAGTCCTGAAATATAGAGTGAAGCATAGGCTAAAGACAGACTTAAATGTCCAAACAAATCTTGTGCTAAGTCACAGCTCATGGGCTAATTTTAACTCAGTACAAAAAATGAGAGCTGAATTTTTCACCACCATTCCTAGATCTTCATTTGTGCATCTCTACATCACATAAATTGCTAAGAGGAATGTCCAAGAGGCATATCTGTATTTTTTCCCCAGAGAAATATACTTCCTAACAGGTAGCATCTTAAGAACTGCAGGGAAACATGTTCTAAGTAACTGGAAGTTAAGACAATTCATATTCTTCCATAAACAGAATTTTGCTGTATCAGAATCCATTAGGAAATTATTTTGTCTAACATTAATTCCATTTCATAAAGTGATGGTTGATGTCAACAACTTGCCTTTGTTTCTAAAACACAACTAAAAGTATTTGCAAAGCACATTCTGACAAGACAGTACAAAAAAATATTATTTATTGTACCATAACACCCTCTCAGCTATGAGGAATAAGGACTAATACTGCATTATAATTTTTTTCAAAGTTTTTGCCCGATGAACTTTCAAACAGTGTCAATGGTCTTTTCGTCTTAAAGCTAGTTTAAGAAATAAACACCTCATTGCAATGATCTGTCTTCATGAATTAGCAATTTTTCTCTGTTTCCCATTGAAACCTGATATTTTGCATTATTTGAACCTTCTCAACAGAATTCCATGGGAACATGTGTGGGCACATCAGTTCTGTAAAAGTTTGGGATGTGTGATGACTGTTTAGTTTCATAGAGATAGAAACAAAGTTAAATAGAGAAAATAAACACTATGGTAGTCTGGCATAAAAATTTAGAGCCTGAATCTAAGACTCACGACTGATGGAGTAATATTTTCCTGAGAGCTCCTAAACACAGCATCCTATCCCATTGTCCTGACGCTGACCACTCATAACTGTTAAGAAAAAGGTGAAAGTATGTTAGTGTATATCTGTAATATCTATTTTAACTGGAAGAGTAAAATATACAGCTTATATCAATTCTGAATCATCTTTTATGAGATACCACTCAGCCACTCGTTCAGCATATGACATGTTATATGCAGCATGTACTGTACATAAGGTTCTATTAACAGGTGAAAAGGGCATTTGCAGAGACACTCTTATCTCATGAGTCTGACTCACAAAAGCATCTTATAATGTCCTCCAAGGAAGCTAAAAGTAACCAGCATTATACAGGATCAGGTACCACAATGCCCCCAGGAACATACAACATAATAAATGGCAGCATCTGAGGTACATGAAAATAATATTTGACAAGCAGTACATTTACACAGAACTGTGAATCACACAGATTTCCAACTGGCAATTACTGACTGTTATCTTTCTCCCTCTGTGCCAGAGATATCTATCACAAAGCTTGATAAGACAGTAGGAAGACTAAGGAAAATAGTGGGGCTGAATCCACAAATGATACTATGGACCACAGATAACTATACTCAGAAACTCAGAACAGAGGAATAGTCTAAACCAAGTATTACCCACACTACAGTAATTCTAATTTTGCACAGCAGTAACCATGCTTTAAACTCAATAGGAAGATTCACTGACCTCTAAATCAAACAGCATGTTTGTGGGGGTGAGATTGGACCTGCTTCAAGACCAATGTGTGGTCTTTCTAAAAAGTCACAAAGCCAAAGTGCAATTGAAACCTTCACACAGCAAGACAGTCATATGTGTCACATATATGAAATGCTACATTAGAATTTTAAAACTGAAAGTCAGTTGACACAGTAAGGGAAAAAAAAAACAAACCCAAACCCACAACAGGCAAACCTGAGTACTAGTCAAAAGCATTAATCATATCCACATCACTGGAAAGACATTTTCAGATAGTCATCAGAATGTTACTTTCTTGCAGGCAGTGAGCAAATGAATAAAGTCGCAGTGAAACAAAAGATCCTAAACTAGCAAAGAACTATCTGAAACAAGTTTTGAAATTTCATCTGTAGTAAACACCAATTAAAATATCCGTCCTTCTCCCATACCCCCTTGACTGGCACACAATCATATGCACACTCTGACAGATCTACGACAATACTCGTAATACAAAGGGCCATTTTAAGTAGGAGAATAGTCATGCAGCAGAGTATGACATCTTCAGTTGAGAGAAATCTAAAAAAATTATGATGTTCACAGGCTGGGAAGAGACTGGGGGCAAAGAAATTGTATTGTTTGGAGCTTCCTCTTTTGTACTTGTGTTTCCAATGTTATCAGCTAGAAAATAACTCACTGTTTTACTACGGTTACACCTTTTTCATTAAACAATTCCTTCATTATGAGTGATCTCAGGTAGATCAGACAGGTATAAAATCTAAGTTTTTGCAAATATCAATGAATCTCTCCTCTGGTGTGGAAGTCAGGTTAGATTTATAATACCTTGACAGAGATATGGAATGGATAGTTCCTGGAGTGTGAATGTCATGGAATTGTATTGTCTGTAGAACACAAAACCCAGCATCAGTTACCTGTGCCACAGCACAGAGATGTTAAAAGACATTGCATATGTGTAAGAAGGATGAGAGAAAAAAAGAGTCAAGTATTTTTATTCTGACAAGACACCAAGGCCCTCCTGTCCTCTCATGGGAATGAAGAAAAGTTACAAGGAATAAGGGGAGTTTCTTAACCTCACATGAAAATATCACATAAGAAGGCTTTCATGAAGGATGCTTGTAAAAGCATGAAAATATTATTTTTTCAACAACGGTTTCCTGATGATTTTAAGGTTTCCATCGGCCTCTTAACAGGCCATATTAAGTCTTAGATGCCAAAAACTACTTGAATGGAGTCTTTCCTTAAACTCTCTTTCATAATTAATCTATCTGAGAAGTTACTAGTATGTTACTAGTAGTTCACAGCCCAGGAAGAAAATACATGTCTCTCTCTCTAGGCATTTTTCCATCTTTCATTACCCCATTCCTTTTACATTTGATATCACATATTCACTTGTGAGTAAATGCTTTGGAATCTATTTCTTGATTCAAATCTCTGCTTTGTAATGTTAGTTTAGTTAGGAAACATTTGTGCCAAGGAAAGAGAAAGACTAGCTGAGAGTAGGTTAACTATCAGATAATAATATAAAAATAATATATAGTCAAGTCAAATTGGGGTAAATCTCTGGGAAATCTAGTAACCACTTTGAAGTTATTACCCATTAGAAGAGGGAAGAATGTAAGACAGTAAATGTGCATTTGCAAGTGTCTATCATTCTGAAGAATGTGAAGTGTGTACTATATATTAAAAGTCAGATCAAGAAAAAAGAAAAACAAAACTCTAAAGTCAGACTTACAGAAACATTATTTACTAAGCACAGTACCCAGAACTTCAGAGATAACCGAGAAGGTTTTCTATGTAAACTTAAATTCAGGATTTGTAAACATATTCACCCAGGTATCAGCTTTAATTATCAAATGTCAAACTTTCATGGGAGTTTGATCCATACATTGAGGCATCCCCAATATATAAGACCCATGGTGAATTCTCCTTTCTATCCTATTTTTCAGTGTGTGGAACTGCTGTTTTTATTAGAAACTGGGCAGTAATTAAGGACCACCTATAAATCCTAACCAAAATGACTGCCACCTTTACAGAAACATCCCTGAGAACCAATACTGTGGAATACATAATTTGTAGATCCATCTTATATACATGTTCATGCAAAGTCTTCTCTAAAAAAAATTATAGGTATCTATATGCAGAAGCATAAAATTACATATATGAAAGTTTTATCTTATTAGTCAACTTTTAAAAATAAGGTTAATCTTTAAAATAGCAAATGGCTACCTCTGGCTTCAAGGCTATTGACAAATCATCTTTTATTTCAGCTGGTATCTGGAAGATATAGGAGATTCAGTGTGCAAATCCCTCAGTCGTCAAAAAGCAGTTACTGTTGAAGCAGACCTTGTTGTGATAAGGCTAAAAAAAATGCCAGTTTACCTGAAGATCTTCCACCACCTGATACTAGCAGAACATACTACTGATATACATTTTGTTTTCCAGCTCAGTCCCCGTGAATATCATTATTCATCATTTTCACAATGCTGTAACTTCACAAATTTGCTAAAGGAAAGGCTGAGTATTCTTGGCGATAAATGATTGACCAACATTTGCTGAAGAAATTTGGTTTTGTTTTGCACAGTCATGCAAAGGTCTTCAGTGAACATTACTTACAGACAATCAGGAAAAGAATAATCTCTTGAAAAAGGAATCCTTTATTATTTCCCAAGATTTGTAAATGCTTACTACAACGACATCCTAGTGGGTGCTCTGACAGAGTTTCCCTTAAGGCTGATGTAGCATGAAGTTGCTTAATTAATGTAAAATTTTCCTTTCTAATGAGTGGGAAGATCATTTCAATTCATCCATCTGTAAATTGCGGCACATCTGTGGTGCAGCTGTTTATTGCATCACAATGTATGTTGAAACTCAGTGTCAAATATGACGACAGAAGGTTTCAAGTGAAATTAGAGAGAAAATACTGCTTAGAATTAACTTTCCTGTTTTCCCATGAAAATGCAGCCGAAGCATTTTTATGATCACAGGGGCTGGGCCTGTGGTTGTTCATTAGGTGATATTGTTACTGACCACATGTTGTTTATGTAGCTTGATGCTCACTGAGAAAGAGGATTACTGTATTTACCAGAATAACCTTCTCTGGATTTTTATATCAGCTGTCTACTACACTCAGATCTATAACTACTTTTTCTACTTTGAATACAGTCAAATAGTCCCATGTAAAAGGCTAAGCAGACTGTTGGAAGATTGATCGAAACCTTACACTCTTTGAAAATAATCTCACTTAAAATGAAGCAGCCGGTGCGATTTAAAATGCAAAAACTTTCAAATGTAGTTTTATGCTTCTTTTTTGCATAGGTAATAAAAACTCTGCCAAGATCTCTGTTGTGCTATCCTTTTGCTCTTTGTCTCTGCTGAATTCCTACAACAATACTCACTCACTCCTACAATGTTTATTTTTCAGGTTTAATTAAAAACCCTGTCCAAAATCAAAACACATCTATTTAGATTAAACAATATCAGAGATAGGAAAGAAAGGTTGGAGGTGTATTATTCATGATTCTACGGTGCTTTAAACCTTGCCTAACTCGGCATGAATGGTTCAATAGGTAAAACCTTTCTTTTTTGTTGTCTTTAAACACAAAATGTGATCAATATCATCACTGATTGCCTGACCTGACACTGGCATTTGCTTGTAGGGGTGGCAGCAGTGGGAAGGAGGTTTCCATTTACATTTCTTTTTGGAATAGACATTAAGCTGACATTGTTTCTGTTTCCTATTTGTTGGTACTGTATCACTGCAAATAAGCAACATTAAACCTGCTCTCTTTTCTTAGAGGAACGTATTGCTATGCATTCAGAAGCCCTTTGTTATTTGGCTTTTCAAAGTGTTTTCTAAATATATCAGACTTAAAAGGAAAAAAACCAATGCAGAATTTTGGCACTAGTTAGGCCACAAAGACTGGCTATGGAAGCCAATGCATTGCAATATTTCATTCTGGTGTCTGAGCACTGATAAATGGAAGCGCTAGGAGAGGATATGTTTCATATCACATTATTAACAGCTAGTTGACATCATTCTACAGTTAGTTCTTCATTTGCAAAGGCTAAGATTTATCCTCCAGACCTCTCCCATATTGTCCAATTAAAACTGTTTGAACACTGCCTTCATTTTCCCTGCAGGACTCTACAGTTGTTACCAAGCAAAATGTGGAGTACCGCACAAGTGGGAAAAGTGAGAGGCATTGCTTCTGCTAATGTCTGATAATAAAATCGCAAAGCAGAAAACAACCGTCACAGGTCCTCTAATTCATTCACTGATGGAATAATCAGTGTGACTATATCATTCTTAAACTGTTTTCTAACCTGTTCTTGAAATCGTCTGATGAGGAAGACTCCATGAACTCTCCAGACCGTTTATTGCAGGTAGTGTTTTCTTCAGAGTTATAAAAAAAATATCATCTACCTTGAAATACTTGCTGCAGTTTAAGCTCATTACTTGCCACGGAAAGATTATTCTTTTCCTCTGTAACAATGCCTGAGAGTAGTATCTTCTACATTATCTCAGGACTTGTACTTTACATAATGTGCTCTTTTCTAGATCTTTGATCATTCTTAATGCTGTCTCCTTGACATGAATACAGGTGCACCTGTCTGTATTCATTAACGTCCTCTTTCCACAGTCCCTAATTTATGCAAATATTTTATATTAGTTAATTATTTATTTTTTTATTAATTATTAGTTTATTAATTCATCTTTCCCACAGTCCCTAATTTATGCAAACAATTTATGCAGTTTATCTGCAGTTCCCAAAGTTGGTGTTACTTAAAAGTTCATTTAGCAACCTGTGAGAGATTCATTTATGAAATAAAAGACTAGAAAATCCAAGAAAGCCCTCCAAAGACTTCTGCTCAATGCGTTCTTCTATTTTAAAAGTTTGCATTAGCTTATGATAGTATGTAAAATTTATCAAAATAGAACATGATCTGATTTTCATAACATGAAGCAGACACTAGATAGACATAATTATCTCCTACAATTAGAGATGTCTTGGATATTTCTCTTTGACAATGAAAGGAAAATCACAAGATACCACCCCCCCTTCAACTAAATGGAAGAGAAATCCTTGTTATTTTATTTGTGACCCATGCTTCACCGATTTGCAGGTTGGAATCCTTATTTTTATGAATATTTATATCCCATACTTACAACTGCATTGATAGCAGACTCTAATTGTACCGGACTATGTAGAAATACTGGTTCATACAGAAAATGGTTTCAGATGCGATACTTAGATCTTCCTCTATCTCTGCATCCATTTTGTAATTACACATCAGTCTGTAGCTATGAAATAGAAAAGTGGATGTTGGAGTAAAAAAATGAAAAGTATCATCTCTTATGTCCCTGAAAGCACCGGCTAAACAGTTTTGTATGTCACAGCTTGGTTTGTGAATATGAAAAATCTTGAAATAGAGGGAGTCCTACTCACAGAAGCTGAGAAAGACCAACTTCATGCACTGCAATGTCATAGTTGTTGCAACATGCAACAATTTAAACCAAAGTTTCACCAAATAGCGTAGACAGGAATAAGATTTTGAATCTGTTTCTATAAAATTATGAGTATTCACAACAAGTAATTAGGTTATTTCATCTACAACATCACTTCCTTTACCGTGAGATATGAAACACACTGTGTAGTTCTGCAAAGAATTCCATACAATTGCAGTCTTTAGAAGTTATCTTCGCAGACAGCTAGTGGGTGATTTAAACATATGCTAATGCAATTCCTGTGGTTTTAAGAGATTCTCCAGAATTAAGATGGTTCCTTACTTGGATTGCTCTTTTTAGGATTTTAATTATCCATTAGGTAATGAAGGGGCTTAAATCTTGCCGAGACTGGTCAATTTAGATATTTCTTTTCTTTTGAAATAGACACACACTTCTGTCCATATCCTTGTGCAAACATACTCAAGAATACAAACATCCAGACAAAAGGACTTGGCTTGAACACTGAGTAACAGCTGAGTGTAACTGAAACTATCTCTTTATGAGAAGGGGAAAGAGCACATAGAAACAAAGAGTATTTCAATCCAGCCTGAACCATATGTATGACCTTGTAGGGAAGATAAAAAAAAAACCAACAAACCAATAAAACAACAAAAAAAAATGGGAATGGATTTTGGGTCAAGATGCTTACTGACATTTTGGTGCTGTAAACCAAAAGAACTACTCATGACATTTTGATTCCTCTTTGGCTAAATAGCACTTAAACCCCAGATATCTAGCTCTGAATTATTCTCTGAAATGTAAAGATCAAGAACATCCCATGTTAACTGTCTCAGTCCAAGATTAGTTAAAATACTACTTCATAACTGAAATTCACTGGACTCCATTATAAACATCCATTAAAAAATGCACAGTACTGATGTTATGTAGAGTATAAGAATAAACTTAAAGAGGAAAAACACACATGGGGAAAGATTGCTGCGTGGAGGAAAGGCTCAATATTAGGAATACTTTGACAGTCAGATAGCAGGCAATCTGCTGAGGTCAGACATATATTTTGGCCTAGAGTTACAGTAGAGACAAGGATGGCCAGAGCTTGGACTGAGGGATGAAGATGAGCTAATGCGGCTCAAGAAATCTTATCTGTCCAAGCTTGAGTCTTCTGTCAGTGCATCTCTTCATTTACTCAAGTGAGCCCCCAGTGACAGAGGCATCACTGGATGCAATTAAATACAGCTGTACAACTCGCCTTTGATCTTAACAAATGAAAGGAAACTTCAAGTTATAGGATCTTTTTATATCAAAAGGAACATATATAATCAGACTGTTTTTTCTGTAGGCTACTTGATTACATTTCAATACAGATATACAGCTGCCCTGCAAAATTATCTCAGAAGCTGTTCAATTTACGTGCTACAACACATATGTCAAATATTGAATGTTCATGAGCAACAATTATAAATAAAATGCAGCTGGCAAAATTTTTTGAGGATACCAAGGGCTGAAATTAGCAAATTGGTTTCTACTGAAAAGACAGAAGTTTATGTTTGAAAGATCAGCTTGGTATTTTACTCTGTTCTGCTGAAAAACGTATTTAACATTTAATAAACACAAAGTCAGCTGAGTCGTATTTGCCACACCACACTGGTTCTACAGGCAGCTCAATATGAAATGAGTTGATGGTTGCAGTGTGTACTTTGGCAGAAATGGTGACGTACAAAACCCACTGTCCTTGCCTCTGTGAAATGGCCTTTCAACATGTTCTCATCAGAGAAACAGTGAATGTAAGCCACAATCCAGGAATTCATTGGAAAAATATCTACAAACCACATTTTCAGTACTCACAAGTGTTGTGATGCTGATAGCTGTTTTCTCTTCTGTTCCTCTCCAACAAAAACAAACTGGCATGGCACGGATGCTTGAAAATAGAAGATTATAAAATAGAGGAAAATGAGAACAATATGCATATACTTTAATGGTATGAGTTAACAGCTGAACTCCTAGGTGACAGAAAAAATTGATACCCCAAACCTAAAATCGATAATCTATAGAATAAATCAAATTTCAGCACACTTCCTGCATGATATCACTGTTGTATAACACCCATCATATGTATGAAGATATGACACTGATATTGGTTTTATACTTTGCTTTGTTTTGTCAGAAACTCTTTAAGAATGACCATTTTCAATGACAGTACTTATGAAAAGCAGAGGTTTCAAATATACACTTAGAGAAACAGCTAATAAAATGCTAACAAAAAGGAAAAGATTAACTGAAGCAGGACACATGTGTAATCGATTAAAAAATAAATCACACAATGTCTAAAAATATATTTAAAATGGAATATAAAACACTGGAGTAGATGCCTTTTAGAATCTTATGCTTACAATGGATCCTGGAGAATGGAAAATATTGGTTTGTGCACTGTCTTCTTTCATATTGTCAAAGTATCTCAGAATTAATGTTAAAATGACATACTGAGAGTAGTATAGCAGTTTTGCTTACACTGTTATTAGGCTTCAGGGTTAACATCTCAATTATATCACAGCAGCCATTGACAAAGTCACAAAGTCCTTAAGCTATTTGTAGAAGCTCAGGAGAGCAATTAAACATAAAGGATAAAATTTTGCAATGGTAAGTCTTTGCTTTTTAAATTCCCATGTAGCTAGCAAAGTGACTAGTTTTAAAGTAAGTGACCAAACATAACATCACTGTATTTGTTCCTTTTGTTCTGGAAAAGTGTAGTGCTTTGAATTTTGAAGTCACAGTATTTTTAGGAAGGAAATTCTAACAATGCAGAACATTTAACTAGATCATTTTGTGTCAGATGTTTCCATATGCTGAATATTCATGCAGTTCTGGTATCTCATCTTAAAAACATTATTGTAAAACCAAAGATGATGTAAGGGAGGATAACACGAATAACTCAGGTAGGAAAGAGCTACTATACAAGGAACGACTAAATAAAACCTTTTAATTTGGAAAAGAGACATCTGGGATGGGTTATGTCCTAGATGTCTACAAATCATAACAGGAAAGCAGAAAAGGAAGGCAGCAGCACAGGAACTAGAGCACTCTTGGGGAAACTGTGAGGAAACAGTACTACTGAGAAGAATTATTTCTTGTGTGGTACATATTAACCCGTTGTACTCTAGTTTTTAGTTTCACAGAAATAGATGTGAGCTAAAAAGGAGATTAACAAATTCACTGCGGATAACTCCCTCAAGTAGCTCTTAAACACAGGTTCAATGTGCAGGTTCAACATCTGCTAAAAAGTCTTATAATAATTCCATAACAATTAACCCCTAGAAGCTGTCCAGATGTTCCAGGTATGATCTCTCCACACAGGTCCTGATCTGATGCACCTTTCAAAGCATTTCCATAGCCACAGAGTCAGTACGGCATGTCTTTGGTTCCACGGCACATGAAGCAAGAGGAATGCCCATTTTGTCATGTAAAGCTGGTGGCTTGCTAGTAGTTTATAGTAACTTTACGGAGTACTTGGGGATTTAGCAACTCCATCATCTCTTCACGATTTTCAAACAATAAGTTTATGTACTATTTTTTCTAAGTCATATAATTAGAACTGTAATTACTTCAGCTATACTTTGGTCCACAGTTTTGCGGAGCATTTCTTATCTGAAAATAAAATCTATAAATAAAAGTCCAATTGTTAGCCAGTGTAAATATTATTCAAAACATACTTCAGATGTAAAAGAAAATAAGTCAGATTAAATGCAAGGTGTAGACCTGTTTTGCTGGAGAAAGACATTTCATTCAGTTATTTTCCTGATGAGAAGGGCATTTAAAAATTCCCATTTACAGTATGTCTGTATTTAAAATTAACCCAGCATCATCATCTTGAAAAGTTAGTGTGTATACTTTCTTTAACACGTTCTTTTTGACGTGACACTTAAACGAGGATTGTATCATACAGGGTTTCTGGCTTTACCGTAATAAAAACCTTAATGAATTCAGAGAGTGTCTTGGTTTAACTGTCCTTTTAGTGCCTTTTTTAGGTCATATTTGCATCTTCCGTAACTTATTTTTCCCCAAATGTATCCATATTCTTGCAGTCTCATTGCAATACTTCCAGTTGTATCATGTAGAAGCAGAAATATTCCATGTCAGCTTGTTAGCAGCCTCCATATCTGGAGGCTATTGTCATATACATGTTCCTAAAATACTTGCAAGTTTGTTGCTTAGCTAAGGACAGAAAAACGACTGGTATAATGTTTTCCTTTTCTTCAAAGAAAACTGACTTAATTAACCAAGTGAACAGCAGGATTGGAGCCAAAATATGATTTAAATGTTTTAAATGATTCTATCGTTTCCTTGTTTCATGCTAAGACTGTAAAACATATGGGGTTCCTTGGGGCAAGAGCCATGTCTCTGTTTATTCTGGAAAATGCTTAGTACAGGAGGAATTTCAAAAAAATTTTCAAGATACAGTTCTTCTGAAGCAGTTCCTTCATTGTGTTTATACTGACATTTTAAGACTATTTAATTCTATTGCTCTTGGAGATTTTCAGTAATTCATATAGCAAAGAAACAGATGCACACAAATGCAGTGAGAGCCTGGCATAGGGGCACTTGAACCTATGTAAAAAAAAAATAATTTAAAAGTGCCTTGAATTTTCAGAAGGCTGACTTTTCCCAGTATGGTTAGACAACCATACAAGATTAATGCAGAAACAGCTTTAGGCATTAAGCAACTGAAAACACATGCTTAGGATGGCAAATAACAAGACTGTAAAATCAGTTCCATGTCCTACGGGATGCTGACAGGGAGCACTGCTGTGTAGCAGGAACCTGCCTTAGGCACTTGTGACCGAAAGCCACGCTCAGTCAATCCTGGCTAAAGTCTGCAAAACTCCTTCTCTGAGTCCTTAGAGCAGCAAAATTCACTTTTGCATATACTGCTGGGATGTGTTGTCCTCAGTTGGCATAAGAAACAAATGATGTTACAGACCTGCATACTCACAGTTTCCCTTGACAGCAATCTTGCATAAACTTGTAGAACTCATAAAATGTGGGACATGGTGAATTTCTTAAGAGTCACTTGTCTTCAGAAACTGGAATGATTCATCTCCTAACTCTGACATAACCTTCTTTAACAACCTTTGTTGACTTTTTCTGTATCAATTTTATGCACACAAACAGCTGTTATTTCTGCTCATCCACAAAAAAAAAGAGGACTCAACAATCTTGAGGAAATCTTTTCATGGGTAGCTTGTATAGTCCAAGATTACGAAGACAAAAAGAATTGAAAAAATATCCAAAATTTTTCATGCTTAGCTTGCATAAATCTCTCAACTTCTTTATCAGTGAATTCAAATCAGTTTTGTTACTTTGAACTGCAATGGGATGTTTATACATATAGATGATAAAGCATTAAGTGGTCATGGAAATTCTACAGCTGTAGGCATTGGAAATATTAAGAACACAAATCAGTTCTTACAGGAGGCAATAGGATCTTTTTCTTTTATAGTGCCCACCACTGGAAAACAGATGTCACAAAGCTGTCATGGCTACATCATAGCTATTGCTTCCTACCCTTCAGTAAGAGAAAACCAGCTGGAAAGTGCTGAGATGTTAACAGAGAACCTGGTGACTTGTAAACCCTTAACTCGAGTTACCTTTTTAAAAAATATGATAGCAAACTTTAGACAATATGCAACAGGGAAGAACAAGAGAAACTCCCTTGGCAAGTGAGTGACCGCACCCACTGATTTCTATTCTCCGAGCAGCACAATGTGAACCAGAAACCCTCCCTGTTCTCCAGAAGTACCATGTCTTACATTTCCTAATTGACCAGTTCTCACAGTTTCAGTGAATTGTTTGACTTAAAAGCGTATTTTAAACAGGGCAAGACCGTTTACAGTGAAGCAGAAGAACCATTGATCTTTTGCAGAATGTGGTGTCAGTTTTAGAAGTCCAGCAGACGAAGAAGCTTTTTGTGTGCACATATCTCTCTTTGCGCTTTTTATCTGCTTTCAAAGGTAACAAGACTCACATTATGGGAATTTGTAAGAATCTTTTAAAATAACTGTCAAATATGTGAGTTCATTCTATATTGGGTTACAATGCTCGAGGGCAAGTTGTACAAGTTTCATAGACTTGACCTATCCTGTCAACACCATTTGTTGCCTACTGTTTCAGAGCTATACAAGCTTGGTATGGAAACTTCTGCATCTGTTTCCTTAAACCTTGTGCTGGCACACAGTGATTGTACCATTGAGGCAGGAGAAATAAAAAAGTTCAGTAGCATTTGGGGGGGGTTTTATCATTCTGAAGCAAATAAAAGGAAAAAGAGATCAAAAACACTGAAATATACACTCTGCGAAAAACAAACAAAAAAAAGACTAGTAGTATTAATCTGAAGGCCTGCTTTTAATGCTTGTGTTGTTCTCATCTGAAGTAGAAAAATCTTATATGCGTAGCAACTGATATTTGCCGTTTTTTACTTGAAATGGTACTTATATAGCAGAATAAAGATAGCAATAAAATTTGGAAGATTTTAAGAAAAAATATTTATGTGCCCTAACAGTAGGAAAATAAGCCATGTTCTCTTTTAGTCCCTGTGCCATTGTTTTAGAAGAAGCTTGCTTCTTCTTAGTTACCGTGTGGGCATCTCTTCCTAATTCTACAGATATCTTAAAAAGCAGAGAAGTAATTTTAATTCAGTAAGAACTAAGCTATAAGATCTTTTTCAAGATTGTATTGGGTTTATGTAGCAAGGTTTTGGTAGCAGGGTTGCAGGGGAGCTGTGGGGGTGGCTTCTGTGTTGCCCCAGTGTTGGACAGAGCCAGTTCCCCCCTCTGGGTCCCCAAAGCTGAGCCCGCTGGTGATGCTGGTGGCACCTCTGTGATAACATATTTAAGAAAGGGTTAAAAATGCTGCACAGCATCTGTGAGAGAAAGGGGTGAGAAAAATATGAGACAAACAGCCCTGCAGACACCAAAGTGAGTGAAGAAGAAGGGGGAGAAGGTGGTCCAAGCTCCAGAGCAGAGATTCCCCCGCAGCCTGTGGTGAAGACCACGGTGACACAAATTGTCCCTCTGCAGCTCACGGAGGTCCACAGTGGAGCAGATGACCACGTGCAGCCCCTGAAGGATGCCGCATGGCAGCGGGAGGACATACCCTGAATGAAGCTGCAGCCTGTGGAAAGCCCACAGCAGAGTAGGCTTCTGGCACAAACTGCAGCCCATGGAGAGGAGCCCACACAGGAGGAGACTTTCTGGCACTAACTGTGGCCCATGAGGGATCCATGCTGGAGCAGTCCATTCCTGATGGACTGTACCCCATGTAAAGGACCCATGCTGGAACAGTTCTTGAAGAAGGATCCACACTGGAGCAGTTTGTGAAGGACTGTATATTGTGGGGGACACCCCACAGTGGTGCAGGGGATGATGATGAGGAAGAAGCAGCAGAGACAAAATATTATGAAGAAACCACAGCCCACATTCCCCATGCCCCTGTGCCACTCAGGGGGAGGATTTAGAAGAGTTGGAAATGAAGGAGTGAGGAGCCTAGGAAGGAGGGGGGAAAGTGTTTTTAGTTTTGTCTTTGTTTCTCAGTATCTTACTATATTTTTAAATGGCAAAAAAATAAATTAATTTTCCCCAAGTCAAGCTTGTTTTGCCTGTGATGGTAATTGGTAGTTGATGTCCCCATCTTTATTGTGACCCATGAGCTTTTTCATTTTATTTTCTCCCCCTGTCCTGTTGTGAGGGAGTGAGAGAGTGGCATGGTGGGGTGTCTAACATCCATCTAAGGTTAAGCTGCCACTAAGACAGAAAATTTAACTTAGTTTCCCCAAATTAGAGTACTGTAAAAAACAATCCTAGTTCCATTTCTGTTTAGGCTAATTCATTCCTCACCTGCCTCCCATTTATTACCACTGCTTACATTTATTTAGTCTAAACAGACTATGCTCAGACCATGGACTTATTCCACCCATCCCATGACTTTTCTGTTGTAGTCTCAGAGAAGACAGAGAATGACTATTAAGGCAGGGCATTACACTGACAGCCAAATAAATACTTGTTGTTGTAACAGTGCATAGCTAGCAACAGCCTTTGCACTGCTGCTCCCTTTGACTCAATCCCCATTTTATCCACACTGCTCCCAAAACAGATGTAAAAAAATGGTGTCTAGACTCAGCCATGAGAAAGATTTAACATCATGCCTGAGAGAAACAGTTTCTGTTTAACGAGAGTCATTGTCAATGACTTGTCTTTCTCAGTAGGCTGCTGCAAAAAGACGAGGAAGGTATTACAAAACCTGTGTATTTAGGAAATCACCTTTACTTCTGAGCTCAGGAATGTTAGGAAGATGATAAGAATGAAAAAGATCCCAAGATGAGCAGTAGCAATGATAAGCTGCTGCAAAGACCAACACAAGTGTTGACAAATCTCACATTCTCGTCAGAAATCTTGCAACTGTCTTTAAGACAGACTCTGCAATAAAGTGATCAAATAAGTACACTAGTTTCCTTTTCAGTGTAATTATCTAGTTCAAAATATAAAGGAAAAAAATGTTATTCTATTTCTCAAAATCAATACAATTTTTAATTGATATTGTAAATTTTGAATATTTTGTAGACATTTTTGAATATTGTTTTAGACAGAACTGGATCTTGGATGAGGAAATAGTGAAAAAATTAGATATTTGATTTGACAAGACACTGAAGGAGATTCATTTCAGCATATAACTTGAAGCCCAGTGTTTATAAGAAAAGAGTAGCTGGTAAGGTGGATGCAGTCAATGACACCTAGTCCAAATATCTTAAGGAAAAAACTCATCAACAGTGGTATCTGTGAGGTTCTAACACAAGTGGAAAGCTGCTTTTCTGGCACCTGATGGTTTTCTCCCTCCTATGCTTCATACCCCATCTGGTCACTGGATAACCATCCTGGTTTTCATTTCTTTATTTCTCTGTTTTGTACAAAGTATCCTTAAAATCATCAACCACTGAATGAGCTCCGAGGTTTTTTCCTTGATATAGTAATTGCCTTTGTCCTACCTCCTCCTTAATTAATATTTCAATTAATCTGTTCTGAGTACTCGCATTCCTTCTAGCTCCGTGTATTTACCATTCCAAGCTTTGGCAGCTAACAGTAACTGCAGTCATGTTTATTGTTACTGACTACAAGAGAAAGTGATTGACAGTCATGGAATTAAGCCAGCAAGGGGAAGGAGTCCCAAACTGCTAACTGGGACACAGCATGTAAGAAAGCTGACCTCTCACACTGACAGTATGCAACACTGAAAAAAGTATTTTCTACAATTTTACTTCTCTCTGCTAGGAAGAATTCTAAGTGTAAGTAGGCAGTGATGAGCATAGCTCATCACAGGAGGGGCTGATGCCCTCCCAACATTTGCCTGTACAGGAGATACCTATAATTTCAGTTCTTACTCTAGCAACTTGAAAACTCAATGGTTTTATGTAAAATTGGTTTTAAAGTGCAGCCTTACTAGTTCCACGTTTTCCCAAACTGTACAGTGCTTCTGTACAGATAGTGCAGAAGGCTTTATATTTATTTTCACCATCTTTGTACAAAAAAACCCCACCCCACAATCAAAGTACAATTTGAAGAAACTAGCTAATTCCCAGAGCTAAATATTTTTGAAAGCCAAATAAATCCTGTAGAGATGGATCAGCAACAAGGATTTAGAAGTTAAATCTTGACCAGTTATCATAAGGAGCACAGTGTAATGTTTCTTTCTAGCATAAACATTACCGAGGTCTTCACTGAAGGGCAAATAGATAAGGTTCTTTTTGTAGGCTGCCAATGCTATTTTGAAAACAGAAGGGTATGACACATTCTAGAGTGTATTTCAATTCCTGCTGTTGCAGAGTGACTAGGTGACCAGCAGCTCTGTAGAAAACAATCTCGGGATTATACTGGTTCAGTAGTGGGATATGGGCCAACAGTATCATGCTGCTGCAATAAGCATACTGGGATATACAGAGACACTGTGTTACACGTATGAAATAGTGATTTGAACCCTCTCCACCCTTGCAAAGCTGCCCTTTCCAAGAGTCCTGTCTAGTTCTGCATAACAGATTTTAAGAAGGAAGCAGACGTGGACAAAACAAAGGCCAGTGAAAATAATGAGACACAGCAGCTGAATTCTCTTACGCGAGAAATGGAATATGAGGATACTACATAAACTACCAGTAAAATAACAAAGGAGACTATGTCAGAGCTAGATGTTCCAGTGGTAAAGATATTGAGCACTAGCTTATTCTGCTTGGAGACCGTGAGAGATTTTTAAACAAATCAAAGAATATCTGTGAAGAGTGATGCAGGCCCTGCCTTCTGACAGTGAGGAGAGACAATCAATTCCAAGGTGCTTGTCAGCTCTTTACTATGATTTCTCTAATTTTCATAGGATGAGTTGTTCATTTATTAATACACTTATTTATTAACTTATTTACTACACTTGTTTCCTCTATATTCTAAATTGGGTCTCCACAGCACTCCTACTCTGTTCCCAACGCACGCCAGCAACTCTCAGACATGTAAACTTAGTCTTGAAGAAGAGCTGATCTGGTTCTACTTCAAGCTCTGCCTCTAACTCGTAAAATCAATGACGGATGTGTTAAAAAAAACACTTTTAACTGAGAATTAGACTTCTTTGGTCTCTACTTATCTGCACTAATGCTCCTTTTTTCATTTGCACATCCTGACAATTCAGTGCCTAAACATGTAACAATTTCTTCAGCTGAAGTGGCTTCTCATGCCAGACAAGCGTCAGCATATTGACACTCCTCTTCTGATAGATGTTAAGCACACTCTACTGAACTTCCAAAATGATTTGGTGAAGCAACTGAAGTGAGGCTGTGGACTTTGAAAACAAATGTAGTCAGATTCTAAGAATGCCCAGGGGAGGATAAATCTATTACCAATAGACTGACTGCAATTAAAATTCTTTGATATATCTCTCCCTACTTTTAACCAAATAGTTCAGGGTTTCAGGAGTAGTACTAAAAAGATTTGACCACCTTAACCCTTAACTGCATCCTCAGGCCGTTGATCCTTTCGATATTGGCAAGCCTGTCTATTAGCGTGACATATTAACTTTCTGTCAGATATCACATTCATAAACAAAACTGCTGGAATAATGAGGAAAGAAATCAAAACTGGATTTTCTATGAAGCTGGATATCTCTATGTTTTGGTACTTCATAGAGATTTTACAGGTCAAGAGTAGCAGGCAGACTGACGTGTGTGCACTTGTAGTGGGTATCTGCTATAGACCTCCTAATCAGGAAAAATGAACAAATAAAAAGATAAATGCCTTTTAAAAAGTTCTCCAGATCAGTATTTGTTTGTGAGTCATCAAAATATTGACTGTTTCTCCTGGCAGTTCCCACTGGAAATGTGGTCAGTAGGCCAGCTGGATCAAAAATTAAATTTTGTCGATTTAATTTTTAAGCAGTCAGCATGGGTATGTGAAGGGGAAATCATACTTAGCTGACATGATAGTCTTCTACAATAAGATGACTAGGTTGGTGGATGAGGGAAGAGTAGTGGATGTTGTTTATCTCAACAGATCTTTTGCACATAAAGCATCAAGTTTCAAGGAACTGTCTTCATTCATTAAGTGTCTCATTGCGCCTTAGCAGAAAATAAGGTATCCCACTTGTGTATTCTTCTCTGCAAGCTCCAACCGTGGGAGTATTTTTCAGAAAATACGTTAAAAAAGTTAGATTGAACTGATATGATATCACTATTTGTTATGAAGGTAGAATGTGACAAAGATGGGATGGGAAAAGGAGAATTTTACTTTGGGTTTTCTCCAGACATGAAATAGAAAAATACTGTGAACAAACTATAAATACTGAGTCCCAAACAAGTAAAGCAATGGAGGAAAGAAGTGTTATACACCAGACTACTTTCTAAATACACAAAATGTCCTCTCTTTGATCAAGCCGATAATCCGTGTGTTAAAGTCACGGTGTTTCTAATTCCTATCAGCAACCCTTTGCCAGTGCTTACAACGGTGTAGAAAGTTAATGTTCCATAGACTGCTGGAGTAGCTCAAATATGTCCACCGAGATTTTACTTTTCAAAAGAAAATCTGCATTATAATCTTCTCGAAAATTTAGTTGCAGGAAAAGCGTAAATTATCTCTTCTGTGTTACACTCAATTGCGCTTTTGGATCTCAGCTGGAGGACTCAAGTTCTGTACCAATTTGATTGGAAAACCTGTGGTAAATGTGCAAAGTTATAATTTTAGGTAGAGCAGGAGCTGCAGTTTCGATTTTCTTGATTTAAGAGCTACTGATTTTTTTAAATACAAGATCAGATGTGTTAAAAAAAACTCAGTGCTAATAAAAATATTTCTTGAAAGAAAAATAGTTTTAAAAAGCTGATTTATATTTTATTGTTTGTATCATGCCAGGATGAGTAAAGCAGATGTTCAGTGACGTGAAACTGGCCAGATACACTGCCTATACTCTGTTTCACAGTGGGACAAGTTTGTAAGACGACTGACATTTGATTCAAAGCGAAGCAGGTAGTTTAAACACATTAAATTTATTCCTGGTTCAAGTAAAATGGGAAGCATTTCAATTTATAATGGATTTTGTGAGCAATGGCCCACAACTTCATTTATTTTTTAACATTAGTCAGAATTTTGGTGGTTACATTTCTTGACAGATTTCTTTTAAAGATTCATGTATTTTAGTGCACTGAAAATTCTGCAACTAAATCAGTGTCCTGTCCTGAATACTCAAAAATTAGTAAGTGGATTATATATTACAAGAATGTATTGGTAATTTTTGAGAGGAGCTGGTACAGTAATCTGTATTTCGGTGCTATGTGATGTCCTTCTAGGTAATTAGCCTCTGCTAATAAATTCAAACCCATACAAGTAGCCAGCGCCACTGCTGTCAGAGATCTTTCCAGTAGTTTACATGAAATAAACTAGTTCCTCTAGCATTCTCATACAAGTTGCTACCAAAAGTGATATCCTTATGAATGTGCACCACTATTACTTAGAGCAGATCCATGACAGCTGAAAGTTAGAGACAAATGATGATGCAGTTCAAGTGAAGCCTTCAGTAATTCTGCCTGTTTTGTGCTGTTCAGCAAAGGAGTGCTTAGACCTCAGAGTCTTTAAGGTCATCAGTTTGGTACCTTTGAGCAAAAAGAGTCATCTTATATATTGTAAGAAGTCACAACTGTATTGCCCTGTAAGTGTTCTCAGTACCCTTCAGAGTTTTAAAATCTTTATAAAATATATATTCAAAATTTCATTTGCATTATTTCAAGTAAGGAGGAGATCAGTATCACCTGACATATACACAAAGATATTTGATAGCGGTTCAGTGTCTTTGAGGTTTATTGGGTGCCCAAGAACATAGACATACATCATCTACTCCCATCACCTGATGTATTTTAATACCCTCTTACTGAAGCATCATCTTACTTTAGGATGTAATAGCTGTAGAATTATGCTCGGTTCCTATCTCGCAGAGACTTTGTTTCCTTGGTAAGAGCTTTTTCAATAATAAAATAAAAAAAAAAAAAAAAAGAAAAAAAAAGGCCAGGCATTACAGACTGTGCTTTGAAAGCAGGTAATTGATCATATTTGCAGTGTTTTTTTTCAAGAGATTGATAAAAATTTAATACAAGTTCCACATGATGTTATTGACTTGCCTTCCAAGAGATAATATCCATTACTATTTTATTTTATTTTATTTAAATGGACTCAGAATTATGGCTTCAGTCAGGCATTGTGTAGACAGTTAGGCACTTTTTTCTCTCAAGCACACTAGCAATGAATTCTCACACAGTCCATTAGAACACCCTGCCTGTAAACATGTTGCAAAGTCATCTTGCTGCATCTCAAGTACAACCTGCAGTCTTTTCTATTATTTCTGGTTTTGCATTCCCTCCACAGCTTGACTACTGCTCTTCAGATTTAATTGTCATCATGTCTTGACGTATCACAGACATTCCTGAGAGTAGGCTGGTCATTCCCTTGACAAGTAGTAGCAAGTGATAACAGGGGAGTAAAAGAATGGATCAAAGATAATTTTCAGTAAAAAGAAAGGAAGGGACTTCCAGCATTTCACTGACTAGTTGTGGAGGTGGTGGTTATAAGACCTTCAGAAAATACCATACCACAGATGTACCTATGAGCAGAAATCATCTAAGCATCCGCACTGTCACACTAAAGTATAAAAGGAAGACTGTGTGCATGCATATGAGGGAGTAAACTAGTAGGACTTACACTATAGTAAATTTTTCTGTAGTTCGACTTTTACACAAGTTTCTTTCTCTCCTTGTCTAAAATTATGATGCAACATCGCTGTGCTGTTTAAGCCACTAAATAACATTCATATTACATGCCAGAAATGGCTAAATTTCCGTGAGAAGTAATAGCAGTTATTCACACCACGTGGTTTCTTAAGATGTCGTCTGGGGTTTTAGCAAGCACTATACATACAAAGATTAGTAGCACTACTACTAGTGTAGTAACAACGTTAAAAGGAAAGTCTCATGATTGTTTACAGTTTATTTCAAAAGTTTTTTTATTCCCTGATCAACACTTATTCACATAAACACCACAGAAGTATTGCTCATGTAAATAAATTATCATAAAAGGTGTGTAATATGTGTCTAGAATTGCAGTTCAGGCTGCTGGATTTCTGATTATCAGTTTGAAAAGCTTAATTTCAAATGTTTTTGGGTTTGTTTTTTGTTTTGTTTTGTTTTGTTTTTTTCATTCTAGTGGCAGATTATATCACAACGAAGTTATAATCTCTCTAAATTATTTCCCAAACTGGAAATCTTAGTGTGTCCCATAATATTAAGAGATTGGAAAAAAAAGAGAGTAAAATATCACCAAAAAATAATGCACCTCTACATCTACTGCCAAACATCGGCCTGCTCTATAATTTCCCTCTGCCATTTTTGAAGTTGCTGCAGACCAAATTAAAAGGAGTTGGCCACAAAGGGCAAGTCACAGGGAGACCTGGTGCCGTTAGTAATCAGAGGTGATGATTAGTGAGAATGGCAGAGGAGACATTAAACTCTGCTAAGTCATTAAGGAGAGACATACAGACACTGAAATATGGGCAGTGTGGGAAAATAAAAACAAGCAAAGCCCAAATGATACTAAAAATATTCTCAACTACAGCATCTGTATGTGAAGACCACCTACTGAGTAAAAACCCAACAGGTGAGTAGCCAGTGCATTGGAACTCATCATTCAAGTGCTTTCTTCTCCCATTGCCATTATTTTCCAAAGTGTTTTATTTTTACCTGTTTTGTTTACTTACTTCCTTTCTTTTGACTTGTCAACTGGTGCAAAATGTGAGATTGACAGATACAGTGACTGAAGTCCATGTTAGTCTTCCCAATACAGCATGGGCAGTAACTGAAGAAAATGTCTCCTTGCTACTGCCTGCCAGTCTGTTCCATCTGTGTTGCAGACAAAGCAAATTTCTTAGAAAGTCCTGAATGTAGCGCAAAACCTGATGTGTGTCTTTAGAGCACGGCAAGACATTCTATGTTGAGAAATCCTTATTCATATTGGTAGACCGTTCATCCTGTAATGTCTTGGTGAAGGTTGGTGAATGTGAACTATATACAGATTAAGACCCCTTTGGGTTTTGATCTTTTTTAATCTTACAGAAGATCCCACATTAGTGGCTATTACCCAAACACATTAAAAGACAATAGCAGTTTATGTGATTATAGCAGACTCTAGCTGTCATCTGTGATATACACAAACTCTAATAGCATGAACACTTCCAGAGAATCTCTTTGAGCTCTTCTGGGAAGAGCTGTTTCTCTAGAGCAGAATACCCAGATTTATAGCTTTTATCAATAAACAGTAACACTGTAAAAACACGGTATGAGCATGGTGTTCATCTCAGTTACAGATAGCTGGGAAGATTTTGTGATTCACAAAATCAACATGTACTCAACTCATAGATCTTGCCTTCTTCTTGGACCTTAAAGAATGCGAAATACACGTTTTTGAGAAGGTATCCATAGCTGATAGTTTTTACATCATGAATATAAAATATACTGGAAGATTTAGAGAAATATATCTATTTTTCCATGGCTAGGCCCTTAGAAGATACACAAACAAGAAAGGAATCCTGATACATGACACCTCAGGGATGAACTCTGTATTGGGATTTTCCTAGGAGAAAGTGCTTCATCCACCAGAATCTTGACTTCAAAAACCTGTCGTACTCAGCGGGCTGACAAAGATATTCTGTTCTGGCTTGTTTAACATATTATCTCCTTTTCTCTTTTCTCTTTGCTTCTTTTAGCTTCACTTCTCTCCATTTGTTTTTGTTCTTTTCATTCCCCTAACAAAAAGGTTTTTTTTTTCCTTCAACCTATTGAGCTCACTCTCCCACACAGACCAACCTTTGCAAAAAGCAATGTAGACACATTGAAATATGTCCAAACAAGCCTCCTCCCAAGTGACACAGAAAGCTCAAAACACCACCTTTCTAGGTAAGATTATTAGATGCAAGCTATACGCATCATTTAAAATCATTAGCATAAAATCAATAACTCTAGGAAATAATTACAGTTTTCACCATGACCTTGTCCCTTGTGGGACTTCATCCTCAAGGGTTATTTAATTAAGGCATAAGGATAGTTTTACCTAGTGATCCTGCATGAAATTTAACTGACATATAAATATGGAAAGACTCCCTCTCCTCCACTCTGAAATGCCCTTTGCTTCCTTATCCTTGATAAGAGATAAAGGCCCTCAGAAACCTGACACTGTGACTGTGATTACAAATAGCTTCAATTTGTAGTAAGTAATATTTAAGAAACCTGTCTAATTATAACAGTAGTGAACCACTAGAATGAAGAGCTTACCAGAAGGATTAGAAAGGATATGAAATTTCTTTTGCTAGCTACCTTTAAGAATAAACTTGACCGTTGTTTATTATACGCCACCTTGAGATAGTACAGATTTACCTCCTCTGTGTTGTTCAAGACAGGTGAATTGAATCACATCCTAAAGTCCCTTCCAGCCCTATCTTTGACCAATTTATCTTTAATAAATTAATAGCTTTCTGCAATCACCTAATCCAACTATACTTTAGTTCCCTCACTACGATCCCAGTGTGCATCCAAAATGTGTGAAAATCAAAAGCTGTTCTTTTATTACTGCCAGATTTATAAACTCCCCTTATGATAGAAAATGTAGGCATTTTCCTTTATTCCCGGACAACAACACTGGCAATAAACCCCCTGACTTCAGGTCTTAGCTGAGACTTGATGATCACTTATTTATTGTTTGAATTCAAAAGTTCTCACTCGACATGGGTTTCTAAGGCCCTCTACTCAGAACAGATGGGCTATAACTATGGTTTAATACATAGGACTAAGATCTGCATGTCTATTTTTGGTCCTGAAATGAACAGACTCATTTTTTGACCTTGAGAAAGCAACTTAAGCTTTCTCAGTTCCTCAGTTTCCCCAGAAAAGATAATGGACTGTTTCTATTTCATAGACATAATAGAGCAAGCACACTGTTGACAGAAAGAACACAAAGAACACAACCTTTTCAGAAATATCTGGACTCTCTTTTGTTCTTACAAAATTTCTAGCATAAGTCTATCAATATAAGAGACTTGAAAAAGTTTAAGGAATTCAAGAGATTTCCCAAAGTATAACCACTCTGAGACATCTGGAACTTTAGAACAAAATTGCCAGGTTGAACACAAGTTGCAAGAGGAAATGTTTGAATGCCATTGGATTGATATGGATTAGGTTGACAATGGCATATCCAATCCATGGATTGGATATAGTGGAGTTGAGAACGGTCAGTGTGAGATTAATAGTTGGACTAGGTGATCTTCAGGGTCTTTTCCAACTTAGATGATTCTGTGACTGTGATTCTGTGAAATTTAGAATTACAAAAATGGAATGAAAATTTTAACAGGAAAATGTAGGCAATATTGGATTCAATATTCAGTATGTCCCTCTACAAGTGTAATTGTGAATTGGGGTGGGATAAAGCAGCTTTATCTCGGAGAAGTTAAGGACACAATAACTAATCTATTACCCCATAGCATTTTTACAGGAGCATCATCTAAGAGTTGGCCTCTGATGGATAAAACTGACCAAGATTTGCTCAAAGGAGTAACCTTAGAAAGGAGGAAGAGAAGAACCCTTCAGTCCTGTTGTATAGAGGTAAGAAAAAACAAAGGGGGAAAAAAAAAAAAAACCCACAACAAAAAAGGAAAAGAAATCACACAGATCAATTTTTGTTCTTATGGTTTTCTTGAGATGAAAGATCTGGAGGCAGGACACTGCTATGTTCCCCAGAGCATAAGTCAGTGACTGCAGCAGACAATGACTGTGGAAATGTTTTTCAGAAAATATTCTCATTCTTTATTTAACTGACCTTTGTGACTTTTTACCACTATGGTCTGATTCCACAAGTTCTCAGAGGGAAAAGGTAGGAGTACGGCTGGAAAATATGAGGTTCAAATTAGGACAACATAATAAAAAAGTGCAACCGTGTACCAGATTTTGGTTTCCAGCAACTACGATGCCATTGTTTTAGAGATCATCCAAAACTGTTCAGCAACATTTAAATTAAAACGTAGTCCTAAATGACAAATGCAGTATAAGGCTGGCTACTAGCTCTTTTTATTTAATGCAGGCTGTCACCAGTGAGGCTGATTTCCCTGCCCTACTCTGTCTTTGCAATGAGGCTTAATAAATACTGACAGCGATTACACGGAAAGAAGATTTTAAACAGGTCCAATTCAATCCTCAGAATGGACAAGATGTTTAATAAATATGCTACAGCCATTACAGAGAAGGTTGATTCTGAAATATGGCCTGTCTCTGGTGAGAGCTATGACACTCTAGATACTTTCAGTACTGTGACATGAGAGAATCTTGTCTGAAATTCTCTCTTTCCTGTACCCAAGTTGTAGCCTTCACATTGTGATTCATATGAGTTATAGTATGAGCTGATCTGTCCTCTGCTGGGAGCTGCAGTCTTTATGCTCCCTGTGGGTTCCTCCATTTCCAGGAAATACACAACTGGCCAATTACCCTTCTAGACACGTTTTACCACTGGAGACACCGATCTCATACAGGATCTAGGAAAACCTTTATGGGAAAGAGGGAAGGTACTTCAGTTTTCTTTACCATGATTTTTTTATTACTCAGATGTTATACTTATTGCGTTACTAGTCTTTTAAATTGGATGCTTTGACCATCCACGTGGAGATACTTGTAATAATAATGCTGAAAAATTATTTCTAACATTCCCCAGAAACACTGGTTTCAGGTATTTTTTGTATAGAGGCATATATAAATAAGGCTGCACACTTTTTAAAAAAATATTATCTATATATGCAAATGAGGTCACGGCATGTGTAATAAAATTACATATGTGATGGACAATTTTCACATACACTTCTTCCGAATGCCTCTTATCTGCTTCTTAGAGCATCTAAATTAGGTGTAGAATTGTGCATTCATTCTCTCAATCATACATTTCTCTTATATAAAAATATTTTCAGTAATACAGAAACAAGCTTTAATTGCTATTTATGAAGTACATCTGATGGCTACCAGGAACCATACAAACTGGGGGAAGTGGGATATACTGAAACCTGGGGAACTGTTGGAGGCTAAGGTATCATTAAGCAGCATGCACTGTAATACAAATATTAAGTAATAAACCCAGTTGACCTTCAATTTACTGATAATTCAATCTGACAGGAATTTTCTGGTATGGCTGGCAAGATGACAGGGATTTATTTTAGGAACAAAACCTGAACTCCTGATTTAGGGCTGTATTGAATTTAGGGTTTATATTATCAAAGGCAGTAGGGAGGAGTAAGAACTCACTTTTATAGTTAACTGAGACATGGCTGACATTGCTTAAAAACGTGAATTATGGAAGTCATTAAAAAACCCCAGTGGGAGGCTTATTACTTGAATGCTCAAGCAACTCAAGTAACAAAAATGGATAGCAAAGATAAAATAACAACTAAACAAAGAAACTGAAAGTAATGAGGAATGTCAGAAATAGAAGAAATTTTCAACAGGAAGGAAGATGAAATCAAGAAATCCTCATTTAGGAAAGCGGAAGATTAAGAAACGTTAGCATTAAATCTGAACAAATACCCACAAAAGTTATTAGCAAACTTTCTAAAGTCCTATGTGTGTGAGCGTATAAATTGCTTTCCCTGCAACTTCAATGTTTGAGTGGCTAATTTTGTTGAGCATTTATCATATGAATTAGATGTTCTAGCAGGTAGACAAATTTCACTGAAGAAAAAAAGCTATTCCTCATGTGATGTACATCCAAACAAGACAGAAAATCCAGTCAAAATTATTCAGTGGAAATATTTGCAAGGAGAAATGATCTGTTTGAACATAATGTTTAGAATAAGTTTAATATTTTATTAATCTCTACTTTCTAAAAACTTTTTTAAATTTTTAAAATGGAATTCTTAAAATACCTTTCACTTGTAACAACATTTCTCTTCTAATAGAATTTTAAATATAATGAGTAAGGGCAAGAAGTTCTGATGTATGACTGCATCTACTTATCAGGGCCTAATTTTCATACTCCTGATTTCATTAAATCCCTCTGTAACTTCTGACTGCAGTAGTGTTTTTCCTTTCTTGCATCGATTAAATGGGAGGAAAGTAAATTTCTGTATCGGACTGGAACTGTGTGTCAATGTACGCAGGTCTGATAAAACTTACGCAATATCCACACAGATACAGGCATATATGTGTGTGTTTATATACATATACTAATCTCAGAAAGTTTTGCCTTACTTCTATATCATTTTACTGTTCCATGTTGTCCCTTTACTACATAAACAGGAGTTAGGCATATGTACGCACCTGAATATTCCAAGTGTTATTTGCCCAGCTCCCTGTCCAGAACTGTACAAAGCACCTCAGTACGTATAATTTTATGGCACTAGTAGAGTGTAGCTAGCACGCACTTTGGGACAGTCCCTCCATACGGCCTCTCCTAATGATCTAAAAGCCTAAAACCAAGCAGCCAAGGGAATTTGTGTAGTATGTTAAACGTTTAATAGAAGCTGAATGCTGTGTCAGCACCAATTCTAGTCACTCTCTTTGGTGCTATTAGATACACATGGTGAGACTTCATTCCCATCATGTTTATAGTTTCAGCATTGCCTAAGGGGGTTATAAAAACTAGTCGTGCCTGTGTAATTCTTGTGGCACGGCTAAAAGAATAGCCCTGAACTCTGAGAATGATCTCTGGATGTAAAGCAATAATGGGCTATCATTCATTCCTTTCTTTTCTGGCTACATTAAATAACACTTCGGTATTTGGACATAATTCACAATATGTAGATGCTGAGTGAGAGAGAACGAGGGAAGTTCACTCAATGTGACTGCAAATTCAAACACAAAGATAAGAATAAAATTTACCATGCTACACCCTGCTCCTTCCTGATTTGAAATTTGTTGGAATTGTCAAACCTCAAAAACTGCATCTTGAAATGGTAGCCCCTGAGAGGTGGGAAGATTCATTTTTGAGCATAAAGGTGTCATGTATTTTTCATTGAAATAGAAAAAGAAGATCAAATGAGAGTTTAGGATGACTTGGAAATGGCAGGGTGGTACAAGACGGGATTTTACAGTGCTTTTTCAGTTTTACAGTGTAGCTCTTAAATAACTGCCAGACACAAGGTAGTGTTTAACCTGAATAACGGTATCACTGTTTATAGTGCAACACAGGAACAACACCATTTAGTAGCATTTAAACAATCCAGCTCACCATTTTATCATAAGAGATGGGAGCATGATGTTAAGAAAATAGAAGAAGGAATGGTCTGGTAACTATAGCAGATGTCTTCTGACTTCGAAGACATTTACTCCAGACTTTACCAAAGGCTTTGTGGCTGTATCTGACAGTGATTGTATGCCATAGCTGGTACACTGTCCTAGTCACCAATTTACTCTTGAAGTTCTTTGCACACTTGTGTTTCCTTTGGTGGAAACCAACAGCCCCAACAACAGCAAGTAGTTCCAAGTGACGGTCAGGAGGGTGAACACTTAACTGGACCAGGCACTCTTGAAACATTCCCAAATCCACTAGTTTAGGTTTAGTTCAGCCTTCCAACACCTCATTTCCCTGTCCCCATTTCTCTGTTCTCCTTTTGCCGGAGTGGTAAGGATATATTTGTTAAGACTGGTAAAATAACGACCAGTGGGCCCTTCTTTACTCAAACCAGAATAAATGAATAATAGGTAAGTATAGACCAAAGACAGCCTCTAAGACAAGTTTCTCCTTGTATAATTAATATGGTCAGCTCCTTTCTTAGGAATGAATTTTCTTTGGTTAGCTACGACAGACTTATCTTTACTGTCCTTAATCAGGATTTTTAAAACATATAAAGTGACAGCATATTTTTCTTGAATAAAAGCTTAGTAAATGTTTTGATATCTCTTTCTGATTGTCTGTTATTTGGAAAAGAGTAATCAGTGATATTTTTAAAGTTTTGCCATCTAACATGGAAAATATTTTACAATTATGGCTTTTGTATGAGGAAATCAGGAATGAGTTCTAATGATTTTGCCCTTTGCTGTATGAGCAAAATACATACTTACACAATACCTAGTGATTTATGGCCTTAACCATTATATTGATATCTAAATGTTGCCAAAGGATAAACATTAAGATGTATTTATTTCACGGTGTACAGTTAGAACTTGAGTACTTTTCACATATAGGACATATAAAGTAATTTTTTATTTCAGTTTAACACTTGTGATTTAAAAAAAATATATTTACATTAAGACATAACTGAAATAATTGTCAGTGGATCTTAAAAAGGACGGTATTTTAAAAATCCTTGACACATAGATAAAAGAATTGTGTCTAGATGTAGTATCTTTAAAGACAAAAAAAGGACAATTCTCACTAGGTGCCTTATTAGTAACTATTTTGCATTCTAACAGATCTGTGGCCATCTAGGAGTTCACAGCTGTTACTCTGCAGCACGTCATGGTCACCTGGAGCTTCATTAACAGGAAAAGGAACCAGACCCTTGTGCTCTAAAATCCCAAATGCTTGTCACTGAATATAAAGAAGCAACATTCTTACTGTCACAAGTATAGGAGAAGAAAAAAAAAAAAAAAAGACACATCTGAGGAATTCTGTGTGCATCTAATCATGGCTAGTGAGTACCCACACTAGCTAGACTCATTGAATCAAATAGAATTGTATATACTAAGGATAGAATTGTAACAGAGAGAGTTTGATATCCTAAGATGTCTTTTAAGAGGAGGATTTGTCTTGCTTGTAGTAATGTTGAGGCCTATAAAGAGGATTTGAATGGATTTTATTAAACACATTTACATCTTTCAGCCCAAATCTATACTGTTACATAGTCAGGACATGTGATTTAAATCCTCTGACAGAGGGAATCAACCATGGCAAAGAACCTTGATTTACCATTGTGTGAATGGGCAGGATACCCCCACAAAATGACTGACAGTCAGAAAACTTCAAATTATCAAATACAAATTTGTTTTGCAAATCAGTTTTGGGATGCTTAGTCAGATCTGTGGCAAGCAATTATTGATTTAAATTAAAGCAGAAAAGTTCACATGCAAATTAAAACTAAATTATCTAGTTGTTCATAGATAACTTTCTTCTCATAGAAATGGTGATCAGAGAGAGGAAAAGAAGAAAGAATGAGTAAAAGACATAAAAAACTATTGTACTTGCTTTCAAAATATTAACAAACACCTTGGAAGATATGAAAGTCCTGTCTTTTTTCATCATTTACTATGTATTTTCTGTACTAGCCTCACTTATGCCTACTTCTATGTAACTCAATGAAACCCTCAGAAGGGAGGAGAGGTGCCCACTCCAAATGACTGTATGAAACAGAAAGGCTAAGCTGATGACAGAAGAATGCAAGAGGTGGAAGATTTTGGATGGATGGATGTTGTATGTTCATGTGAGAAAAACCCACAGCTAGCTTCTTTGTGCCTATACATGAATTCATATTTCATGTATGGCAGGAAAGAGAATAAAACAGGAAGACCTTTTACTTGTCAGAACTATTCTCTAATTTCTACTCCATGTATTTAGGGAAGAATAAGACCCATTCATTTATTTTTCTTGAAGAGTCTTATTTGTTCTGATCCTGAACAGTCCTGTTTATTTTCTGTGCAATACACATTGTACAACTTGAACTAGTCTCAGTATATCTAAAATCAGAGTCTACATGAATGTTACCACATTCACGAACCCACCTTGTAGGTGAGGAACAGATTCTACATCTTTTTATTTACATTATGTTCTAAGAGTGCCGTTGTCCCAAAAGGGAGCATTTCCACTTCTGCCTACAGCTCCAAATTGCAAATGCTTACCACAGTGTCTTGTGATTCTGAACTGAACAATGGATCCTCTGTACAAAATCCAACATCACTGCAAGTTTTTCTCCTAAGTGCCATGGTCTAAAAATACCACCTCTGCAGAGTATAGAATTAGTTGATATTATAAGCTATTTCCATTCCCAGTCTTTTGCCTGACAATGCTAAAGTGAGTAACAATCAGTTTTAGTTACCCTGGTGTGGTCTGAAAGTCAAACATTATTTCCTTAGAAACTGGTTTCAAAATATCAAATCCTGTCCTAAAGCAACCATCTGGGGGCATCTTTCTGATTCGTTCTGATCTGAGCTGATTGAAATTGATGATCAAGCTGAAACATGCTTCACACTCCTGACTGCAGATATAAAGGAATAGGATTAATTTTATTTTATTGATTTTTTTTTTATTTCTTTCTCACACATTAATTGATCACAATCACAGGTATGCCAGCACTTAGGTACATGTGCACTCGACATAAAGTTTCCCATGATTGATAGAGTAAGTTAAATGAAAGTCTGTCTTGCTTTCCTATTTTCCTACTGCTTATATCACTATTTGATAACATATGTAAGGTTCTCTTCCCCTAGAGGAGACACTAAAAAGCAGATAACTAGTTTTATCAAACATGAATTTTAATGCAACACCTTCACGCTGACCTCATATGCTGTTGTATTAATTGCATCAATAAGCAACACATCTCAGTCAGGCATTTTATACTGTGAGGAATTTTCTTTTCAAGAACACTTTGGTGCAAGTTTTGGTTTTCTTGGAGTTTTTCTTCTGGATAAAAATTTCTTTATCCTGTATGCTGATATTCTAAGAATCACAATTTAAAAAAAAAGTCCATGAAAACACGGGTTCCAGTGTATGTCTTGTTTCTTGCAAGAAAAAAGCACCAAAAGTAGAGATTCAGATAATAAATTGACATGATAACATTTGTATCTATTAATTAAAAACTCAAAGACTTCTCTGGATATTACACTGAGGTTTGCATTTTGTCATGTATCACATTTTTTATGATATAAAGATTTGCAACTGTTCTATACTACATTTTTTAACACACCCATCATCATAGAGCCTTAATTAGATTCTCATTTTGTTACACTGAAAGATACTAAATACAAATGCAGATTCCACTGAGCTCTATTTTAGCTATAGATTCCAATTTAGCCAAATTGTACTGTCTATAAATACATAACATCATTGTGCCACAACACTAGATGATAGATGAGAGGAGTCCTTAACAGCTTTTTCAAACTAAAGCATTATCCAGACAAGACAAATGGGTGTATTTGCACTTATAGACTAGAAGATGCATGAAAGAATCATAATACAACATAATTATACCTTTGTCCATAGTGGCTCTGCAAGTGCATTTCATTCCTGACTGTCACTGCCCCTCTGTTATTCTGCACCATGGTTCCCAGGCAGATGTGTACCCTAATGCTTTCTTACTGAATTTACCTTCCAAGCAAAAACTACCATTCATACTGCTCTGCACAGCAAAGGATAGTAGTAGGAAAGGTCACAAAACTCATCTTCTCTAATGACCTAAGTATGTGTCCAAATAGGAAAGAATACTGCATTTGATTTGCTCCTCAAGTATTTTTGGTTACATTTTTCTTCCACTAGAAGGGCTAAAAGATCACGTCTCTAACCATTCATTTGACAGGTCTTTAATAAATGCATATAGGTGAGGGAACAAATACCAAAGAAGAGATTTTAAAAAAAAACAAACAACTTTTGGAAGGAATACTATTTATTTTACTGTCTCTGAAGAGCATCTGACAGCAATCCACAATGCATAGTGTGCTTACTAGCAGCAGTATAGAGCAAAGTGGTCCTGAAAATATGACTGGAAAGGAACAACTGTAATCTTATAAAGGTTGACCTTTAGCCAGTAGGTTCAGTCCTGGTGGCAAAGAATAGTTAATTACAGACCTTTAGAAGGAACTGGATAAAAATGATTCATACATTTCTTCACAGAAGCATGTAAATATATTTACGCACATTTAATTACATTTACATGTAATTACAATGACAGGTGAAGAAACTTGAGAGCTTTGATTATCCAGAAAAGAAACATCAAAAAAAAGTCTCTTAAAAAGTATTCCTTCGTAAAGAACAGATCATACTTCAGCAGGAGTAAGGTATGTGGAACAGGAGATACTACAGTACAGAAACTGATTCTCGGTTCTTGTCCATGAATGGCAAAGTTCTGAATAGCTATCTTTCTGAACAGCCTTATTTTGTATCTGCTTCTCCTTATTTAGGTTATAAATCAAATATGATACATGCAAGATACTCCCATTTTCTCTCGCTCAGATTTTTAGCATTCTTCTTGTTCTATCAGAGAATTTATAGGGTTTTTTTACTATAGAAACACAACATTCCGTAATAGCCTACTGGACAGCAAAGTCTCTAGAAATTTGTATAAGGATTTATTGTCACCATATGGAAGATTCTGTGTATTACCTGAGAAACTAAAGAAGGTAAAACAACTGAACAGGTACCTAAGGTGAAAGAAGACAGGCTGGATTCAAAAGCAATCAGTGAGTGTTCCCACTGTCACCTTAACCCTTCAGTCCATAGTTTTTACTAAATGCTGCAAAGTGGTTCAGCTCTGTGTTGCTGTCAACAATCAGCTCCTTAAAGAGAGGCAGAGAGACGGAAGAAACATATTTTTTAAAAAATTGGGAACTGCTTATTTCTATATACAGTAATTTATCAGCTTCTAGTCTCTGTTTCCACACGCACAGATTCACCCTGCAGGCAAGGGGCAGGCAGTCGTCAGTTGGTGTTAAATTGTGATTTGGAAGCATATTGTTTGCCAATCTTTAAGTCCCTGATAAGAACAGCTTTTAATTTCTGGCTTATTACAAGTGGCAGTGTGTTGTACCGGTCATTGGGTTTAGACCCCCTAGCACCGCTGCAAGATTTGCTGAGTGATTTGGGGTTTTATTCTGCTTACTAGGTGTCTCTCAAGTCATCAGCCAGATACTTCCTGGCACTGTTCCCTCAACAGGGCTAATGAATCCTGACAGTTCATCTCAAATTACCCAGCTCAAACATTTAAATGTCCACCACAATCTACCAATGAACCCATCTGACTGCCATTGGGGATCAGTGGGAGAAACTTATTAATACACATAAGATTTGGCAGCATGTCAGGCTTAATCTATCACAACAGCTGAGACAATACACTTGTGCTTTCCCCTCCCCTATCCTGTGGTGAGAGAAGAGAGCACCAGCAGTGGAACATCACTAGGGAGTGCGGTGGTGCCAGCTGGCTTTGCTGCAGCTCCCTCTCTATTCATCCACTTCTGTATGTACTACTCTGAAGAGTACTTGTTTCTTTCAGCAGAGAAGTTCTAAGCTTTGCAAGAGAAATAAACTTTTTTAAAAGTATCTTACAGAAGTATTTAGGAAATCTATAGCGTTCTGATTAACAAACACAATACTCAGCTGATTCCCTTTTCTATACTAGAACTATGACAGACCAACATGAGCTACTAACAAGACTTTAGCTCAGTTTGCTAATGTAATTTTTTCAGTCAGAGAATCTAAGTATTACCAACATGAAGCAGCTGAAGAACAAAATTAAATGTCCTAATATGTAGCTCCAGGTGGCTACATCTTCTCCGCCAGAGCCTCTAGAAGCAATTTAGGATAAAGACCTTTTGGTGTTGGAAGAGCATTACTGTACAGGTCTTTGGTGTTACCTATATACAGACACACATTTTATACTATGAACTATTACTAATAAATGAAGACACATGTTTTATTTCCAATCCAAATGAAAAGATCATTTTTTCTAAGAAGAAATTACTGTGACCAAGTCAAATTCACTTTTTTTTTTTTTTCCTTAAGGTAAGGGTAATAGTAGAGAGAAACTTTTTGATAACAGAAAAGTCTCTGGAGACACATAATGGAAAGAAGGCATGTTACAGCTCATTTACTTATAGCAGTTATGTGTGAAATTGTGGATGAACTAACATAGAATATAATTCTTTGAAACAGGCAGCAGTGAAAGGATTTGGAAATCTATCCCAACAGAATTGTTAATATTTTATGGCTCAGTATTAAAATAATTATCCATATTATTGATCCTGTCTATGTGGTGTGGGCATCCAAACAGTGCCAAGTAATGTTCTTAGTCTTCTTCAGGAGAATAAAACTTGGAGTGTATTTCTTTAATATGTTATTCACAGAAGGGTTATGAAGAGGATTTCTTTCACCAGTTTGCAACTCATTTTCCTTTATGTCAATAACAGCACAAAGATGGAAAAACATTGCCAAAATGAGAAAACAATAGTGTCAGATTTGTTTGCCACTATCAGCCCCTTCTTTCAGTTATTCCTTCAACAATCTGTCACAAGTTTTATACTCAGAGACAGAAGAGAACGTGCCTTAGTGGTCAGTGATAGTGTGCTTTTGAAGTAAACCTCTCACTTAACCCAGTTTATCTTGTATTGGTTCACATGTTAAATAAAACAGATTTTGTTCTGAATCACTATTGAGTACAATGTAAGGTAATATATGAAAAGTAATTATAGCTAAGTTTCCATGAATGTAGCAGTCAGGCAGAGAAGATAGTTGTCTCAGCACATTCAAAACATGAAGAAACAAAGCAATAGAGATTACTATGTGAAACTAAATTAATATTAAAATCTATGGGAAGAAAGATGAAAGTACATGTAACTCCATGTAGAATGGACAAAGATGTGAGGAGATGCAAAAACTGGGATTCTCTGTCAATAGACTAACTGACAAAAGATCAAAATCTGTATGCACCAATACTCCTGCAAAAAAAAATGGCTGAAGCATCTACAAGATGGGCACAAGGCACTAGGTTTAGTTTATCAGCTATTTATGAAGAAAAGTAGCTCACAAGCAGGAAAATCTGAATTAGGTAAGTATAACACCCAAACTAAGTATATATATCATATACATACACATGTATGTACATATCCGTATACATATATAGCCTTCCCAATAGGAGTATTAATTTGGCTTTCAGAACAGGATCCCATGGATTATTTGCTTCTTATAAATAAATCTGCATATTCTCAGCTCTTGATTCTAGGTAGGCTATTGCTTCAAAACCCTTCACATAGGTGGTAACTCAGTTTATGCCCACCATCTTTTCAGAAACCAAATCATTTCTACAATTCCTTTAAAAATTTGGTGGTCTACTTCATGTAAAACAGTTAGTCTGCCTTTCCTACTCAAGCTATTATTATATCTTATGAATTTATCAAGATTTTAAATGTCTGAATTCTCTATCTGCAGTCATCAGTTCCTTGCTGTAAGAACTGTGGTACCTCTTGTCCTCTTTAGGTACTGGGCCCAGCATGGGTTCTGATTCTTCTTACTGCTGTAGGACTGCTGTGCTCACTCCAGGACTGCCCCACTCTTTTCCAGATCCATAAGTAAGCCCTTGTATAGCTCACTGCACCTACAGTTCCAGCGTCACATCAGAATGGCTACACTCACTGATGAAAGTTATGAGCCACAGCTATTCGTATATTCATACATACAGATGAAACAGAGACATGATTTTCATAAACGTGAGTGATAAAATGTTCCTTAAAAAAAAAACAAAACAAAACAAAACAAAAAAACCCAGGCTTTTTGTGGTCTCAGCTGCTGTGTATAAAGTTGCAAGGACAAAAAGCTCATGCTGGTATTCACTTAATTCTATTACTTACATATTACTCACTCATACTGGCTGGCCACCATTCTGACAAGACACTCTTACCTCTCCAGGCAGGAAGAACTCTATTTCATATCTCAACAACGAAAGTTCAAAAACCTTTAATGCAATGCTCCACTGAAGCCAGTATCAGAGAAAAATCCGAATTACATATGTGCCTTTAATCCATGGCCCCATTACTCCTCCAGTCCTGTCTCTACCTTGCTTTTGTTTTCCTGTAGCTTTTTGAATCAGAATAGTTTATGCCTAAGGGACATTCAGGCAGTGCAAGCTATTTGAGAATTTAAACATAGTCCTCGAGCTTAATTATCTTTCTCCTGAGGTGATAAATGCCATTTTTTTGATGTTGGGAAGGAGATTGATGTCCATGCTAATAACTGACGTTTAACCATATATTTCCTGAGTTGCAGTAGTAAACGTATCATTTCCCTGACTTCACTAATATAACTGTTAACTCCCATTACAGACCCTGCGGGAAAGGTTACAAGAGGAACAGCAGCTTGGCTGCATTCACACACCCAAGACACACAGATAATGGCTGTCAGTATTAAAGCTCCTTACACCTTCTTTGAGACTCTAAACAGGGAAAATCCTTAACTGATAGAACCCCTAAGAAATTCTTAACACTGCTACTCTGCTTGGGATGGAAATCTATCACGAGAAAGCAATTATAAAACAGGGAGCAGATGAATAATTCAGTAAAAAAAGATGTCAGTAACTGAACAGAAAATGGAAGAACTACTGGTTTCTTCTTGTTATCATTAGAGAAGAATGAACAGGGGTCACATCACCCTTACACAAAATAATAAACAGGTTTAGATAAATGAAAATGGGAGCCCTTTTTACATAGCATCAGATTACAACAAAGGCAATACGTCTTATAAAGACAAAATAAAAATATTTTTTTTGTATGACAGTTATCCTGCAGAGATTTGGGCTATAAAAATTGTTGAGACAAAAGATTAACAGGCCTAAAAATATATATAAATCAGATTTACACAGCAATTGTTAAATAGAGGATTCTGTTAGGATAACTTCACTTTACATAAGTAAATGCAACTAACTACCCAGGCTAAGCTGGGTGCATGCATATGAGTGTGTGCATGCATCATGGTGTGAGGGAAGGGGAAAATAATAGAATTAAGGGAATACTCATCATGACTTTGACCACTATGTTCTGCTCCTTTATCTCGTTTTTCAAATATTCTGCAATCTGAAGCAGGGATTTGTTTTGTTTAGGCATAGCTCTTTGGAAAACAGAATACATTTTCTTAATGTAAAATTTCACAACAGACTTCTCTTATAGAAGAAATGGGATAGAATTATTTCCCATGGTTCTCCCTTGTGTCTTCACTTCTGATTCTGCCTCCTCTGACCCATTCCAGATAGTTTGTCCTCCATCTTCGGGAACGCATCTTTCTAATACTTAGGGGTGAGATGGGCCTGCAGAGAGGATGTATTACTAATTCTAGGAGAAGTGAAAAACATTCTGGTGATACTACTGCTGTCAAAATCCTTTAACAAATGTAAGTGTTATTTTTACTTTTCCAAGGAATATTTAATGAGCATCAAATATTCATAGAGGATAGCTAATATTTAAATGACATCTTTAAATGATTAAAAATGTGCAACTCTCTGATAGTGATTACTACATTAAGGCCTACAATACATTTTCATTAGGCACAAACTGTCTCCAAGGTGATATCAAGAAAAAAAGATTGCAGAACTCTCTGTGCTCCTTGTAAGGAAGTTCACATCCAAGCCTCTGTCTTCAGGATGAAAAAATAGTGTACAGGTAGATAAGATGACAGATAAAATCAATAAATTGGTAAGGTAAAAGAAGTAAAGGTCCAACCAGCCCATCACTTATCCCAGTTTATGTTATGCTGGGCTAGCCTTGATGTTAGCCTCATCCTCTGCAATTAAACAGCAGGTATTCTTCTTCTCAGTCACGATTCTATTCCAGTGGGCCGAATATCATTTGGACATGAGACCACAGGTAGTGGCACAGGAGATCTAATACAGACTGTGTGTTTATGTAATGTTTTAAGAAGATGTCAAGATAATACAACTCTGTTTAAGGTATCTTTGTAATGAAACATAATGCTGTGGGGTTTTTGTAGAAAAAAATGTTGAAAACCACTCCAACAACGAGCATATTAATTTTCCTCTTCTATTTTACTTCTCTTGTTTCTGTCAAATCGGTGTTTTGAATATCTCTGGAATGTTATTGTGCACACTGGGAAAGAACTGCCATGCTTCCAAGCACACAAAGTGCTTAAAGGTACAGCTACAAATATCAGAAGTCTAGCAGTACAGAGAAATAGAAGCATGCTTGTTTTTAGAATATAAATCTTAATAATTGATACCAACTACAGGATGATCTAATTGTAAATTACTTAATACTGTGAATTGAAAGGAATCATGAATAAATGCAATAAAAATTAATACTTTTAAAAATTACTTATATCATTTGAAAATTGGAGTTAGTCTCAATTTGTATTTCTTCCTGTATTACTAAGTTTACTGTTATTTTATTAAAAAAAAAAAAAAAAAAAAAAAAAAAAAAAAAAAAAAGCAAAAAGAAATCCGAGTTGGGGGTAAAATCATCTCTACTAAAGTTATGGTTGAGAAATAAGAAGAAAAATAGATCATTATAATAATAGATTAGGAAAATCAAACTAGGTTTACAAAATGCCAAATTTTGTCTTGTTTATAAACTTCCCAAATACCCAATAAATGTTTTCTTTATATTGAAGCTAAAGTTTCTAGCAAGCTTCCTACAAAATTCAGTTTTTTCTGTTTCTTTCCTATAAATCTAAAACAGAGGAAACACTGAGTTTCATGACAGCTAATCCTGGCTTTGTCTTGCTTAATCAGTGCTCATTCAAATTATTCTACCTCCTCCTCTATCATGACTATGTATTGATAAGGTAAGGGTAGAAACCTTTGACATTTTTAAACATTAATTTTTAATGGAAGAGAATCTTCAACTCTTAAGCTGGGTCTACTCATTTTGTCAGCTTCACCCAAGAGACAAGTTCTGCATTAATTAAGACTAGAAGATTTAGTTGATTGCTTTATTAATTGTTGGAGCACAGGAAAGAGATAATCTGACTATTTTAGAAGTGTTTACTTCCATTGCTCAGTATGGCAAAATTCATAAAGCAAAGAGGAAGAAGGGACAGTGTCCAAAATGCCCTGTCAAGGAATTGATTTTGCTATTGCTGGCCTCCTCGTAGGCCAGAGCCATGGAAGACCATTTAGTCAGCCTGTTTGTTTTGATCTGGTTTTATCTCCAGCTGTAAGGGACACCGAGGGGTCAACACACAGCAAGGTCAGAGCCTTTGCCCAAGGATATTCTGTCTTTCTTCTAACATTGTGGTAAAGAGGAGTAAGAGTCCTGAAAGCACCTTGGTAAGTACTTGTTTTCTACAAGTGTCAGAGAGTGTGTGAGTGGAAACAGAAGAACAGGTGGGAGAAATTCTCCAGAGCAGTCTCTGAGTGTATACTCCACTAAGAAGTTTTATTTTACTAAACACAGGCAAGTTGTTTTACAACACGTCTGTTCACCTGCTTCTGGTAACTTACCTGAGATGATACAGAGATTGCAATCACTTTGGAAAAGCAACAGTGGTTTTTTTCTTCCCCTAGGGGAATAGAAGTGTGAGAGGGGAGAAAGGAAAGGTGCAGTAGCAAAAACAAAGAGAAAAGCTGATGGTTTCAAGAGACCAGAACAAGACGCTTCCTGGTTGAGCACACTGTACAAATACATTAGTAGCAGATGCTCTAAGATATTACAATGACTATAGAACCATATTAAAAGAAAAAAACAACAAACTAAAAATAATGAAATTACTCTTTAACTTCTCTCTTTGTTCATGGTTCTTGCTCTGTATTTCCAATCTCTCCCTAATAGGGTAAATACTTCAATAACTAAGCTTTAAGAGAGCAATAATGACGATTTACCTGAATATCAGGAAGGTTAGCTATGGAATACAAAATATTACAGTTTCATTACAGCATTACATCTTGGAGATTTTCCAGGGTCAGAAAATGTCCTGGGAAAGTAAGATATGGAAGTACTGGCTGCTGCTCATGCTATCCAGTCCACATGGGTACAAGCTGGCATAGACAAGAAAATGGAACAAACCTGCCAAAAAAGTAATTGTTCTGCAATTAAGATGCTAAAATACACCCTTTGTTGGGAGGCATGGAGTGAGAAGAAGCTTGATTTTTTTTCCCTGCTTATCAAGCAGGGCTAATCAAGCTGAATGTGTTATTTCATACTTCTATACTTTCCCTCTTACCTAAATCACGAGCCAGTTCTAGCCACAGATAAGAGTTAAAAAGCAATACTTGTCTCTATCAGTTTGCTCATTTTTTCTGTAGATTATCTGTGGCAGGGGTGTTATTTTAGCTTGGATGTTTTTGAAGATGTTTTTGATTACCCTTGGGATATGGCATTTTCTATTTGAAAAGATCCCAGATGCCACTGCAGCAATCTTATCTCTAAATTGTGCTATTTAGTTCAAACATTAGAAATTGGGAAAATTGAATATTGCTACAGAGTGCCCAAATGTGGGTGAAAGAAAGAGGCTTTTGCTATTTTACTGGTGCAACAAAAGCTTTTAACCTATCTCTCTCATTCATTGACCTCACTTCATAAATGACAGGGAAAAAAAAAAAAAAAAAAAAAAAAGTTATCTAAAATGCATGCATAACTTTTGAGTATAATGGAGACATGGAATGGAATTCTCTAATTCTTCTCGATATACCCAAGGGTCTAATCAAATCACCCGAGCAGCTCCCTCAGGCATACTGTGAAGGTCAGTGGTGATACTCTTGCATCCATAGGTCTAATCCATTAGCTTCCACTCATCTGTTTTGTGTTTCTGTTCATGTTGGCATTACTAGCAAGCTGCTAAATCCAGAATCATCTGTTAGGACACCACAGACCTTTGACATGACCATTATAGGCTGCTGTGATATAATACAGATCTCAGAAGATCTCAACACCTTCAGTAGCACAGGTCAGAGTGAAAACATCAGTGTTTATCATCCAGCCTATTACTGTCAAGCTCTTCCTCTAGCTATGCAAATATCAGGACAGTTCAGTAACATTTATGTCAGCAATTTTGTGAGGTTTTTGTGTGTGTCTCAAGCAATGCAGAATATAAAGAAAGGTGGATGATGCTAGAGGGTTGTCCTGATCCAGTATTGGGGAGGGTTCTGAAATGATCCCAAGAGAGAGGTTAAGAGGCAAATGAGGTCAGATGCTGTACAACCTTGTAAGCTTTATTTCATAAAATAACTGATAGTAGCGATATGGCAGAAGGAAGAAGAAAGGAAAAGTCATAATACCTAAGCAAGCCAACAAAGAGATGAAGCAATATTAGCAACCACCATCACCAGTCTAGTGGCGTTCCACTGATCCGGTTCCAGTGCAGGCGATGGGGAGAAAACAACCAAGTGAAGAGCTTCATTGGGCGATGGAGAGGGAGAAAGCTTTGGCAGACGAGGGAGAGAAAGCTCAGCATGTGATGGGGAGAAACAAGGTAGCCAGAGAAGTGCACGCAGCCCTGTTTATCCAGCCCCCACCAGCAGTTGCACATGGGCCGCCCGTGTTCCCCCTGGGCACATGCCCAGATGCCCGCAGTGGTGGTACCGAGGGGGGAGGGTTGGCCATTGATGCCTTCAGCCTCCACACGTCCCCCTCGTTCCCTGGCCCTGCAGCTGGAGGGGTGTTGTTCTGGCACAGAGCTGATTTCGTCCTCTGGCAACAGGACTTCGAGGCTCGGCCTATGAAATGGTGCGGGGCTGGGCCAGCCCGCTGCCGTGGCCTGAGAGTCTGACACCGCCCTGCTGCTTGGGGCTTGGGGACGGGGGAGTGATCGCGTAACAGCTATGCTGAGGAAAAATGTCTGGCACAGGCTTCACAGGGGCATTTCTGCGTACGTGGTATCTTTTGGCATCTTCTCAGAAAATATCTTTTCAAAGAAACTGTAATAAATGCGACGATGATTCGCATTTATGAAATATATTGATCTTTAATACAAATGTATGTGTTGTAAATATTTTGTGATGTATATATGTTAAGAGAAAAGTTGTTGTGGTTTTATCTTTAAATCGGTTAAAGAATTTGTAATCTCAGACTGCGTGATGGCTGTGTTGGTGTTTTGACTATGTTGTTACTGCACCTAGTGGAAAAGTACCAGACAGACCCTCGTATCAGGCAGACCCTTGTTTTGATGGAAACGTACCAGAAGGACCCTCGTTTTGGCGGGAAGAGGAGTGGAAAAGCACCAGATAGCCCCCCTCAACAACACCAGAGATTCTGAGATTTGAGAAAACTCCACTACGCTTGAGCGGACTAAACGCACCCATCTTATGAATATGTATTAGAAAAGATTATAAAGGGGTTGGGTTTGTTTACACGGTGTATGTCGGAGACACCAGGGTTTCTTATTTCAGTAAAACTATAAATTGGCTTTTGGCTTCTAAATTTATAACAAAACTTTCTAAAAATAAGGGATGTACATTAGGTTCTAGTTCAGACACTAGTCCTAGGTTGCAGGACTAGCTTCTCCTTCTGAATGTCTTAGCTCTTCAACATTTGTTGCTTTTATCGATTAATTTGCCTTGATGCAGCACAAACACTGAAAAAAAAAGATATCCTTTACATAGACAGTTTACAACTTTAAGATGGTACTAAGTATCATTACAAAACTGTCATCACCTGCTGAGTGGAAGCCCAAGGAGTAGGGAGATTCTTCCTTTACTTTTGTGTATTTTTTTCCTCTCCCTGATTCTCTTAACTCTCAGTAAACAAAGATCCAGTGACAGAAATACTTCAGAGATGTAGTAAAATGATTTAGCTAGAATCCTAACTCAGCTGCTAAATGTCCTTCTCTGCTCTTCATGAAGTGCCTCTCATTTAAAAGATAGCTGTTACATGTCATTGCTTTGGGGTTTGGCAAAGGGTGGAAAGCTAAGAGATGACCACAGTCAAAACCAACAAAAAAAATCTTCTGAATAGCAGATGTAGTCTCCATAATATGTAGTTACCTGCCTGAGAAGGAACATTCAAATATCCAGCAGGAGTTACTGTGCACTTTACATAATTGTAATGGTTTGATTTCTTGTGCTGCAGAAAAGCCATCTTGTCCTTACTGCCATCTGCAGTGTAGGTATGCAGACAATTAGAAAATCAAATTGTCATTGATATTAATACTGTCCTTTTATCCTGATATCTAGTTGCATATCAAATACCCAATAGAAGGGCTCTGCTGTTCCAGCTTTGTTCTTGAGACAAACAGCTACTTACCAGAGAAAAACTTCCTAGAGATCTGGTGGCCGCTGTGATAGAGGATCATATCCTGAATCCTGATATGCATTGTAGCTTGATACTTCACTGGAAAAATATGAAAAGCTTTTTTTTTGCCTTTGGCTCCATTATAAATGTCATTGTTTTTTGCAGGTGACACTATTGAACCTGAGTGAAGTGTGTGCTCTCTCTTCATATCTGAGACATGTAATGGACTAACTTGCATTCTGTAAGGGGCAAGGTCACAAGGGTGTTTAGTTGCTGACTGTTCAGTTTTGATGCTTTGTGTTCTAAACTCCGGTGCTTTGTCTCTAATACACTCTTGAATCTGGGCTGCTGGGGAAAAATGCTGATACTTGTGTACTAGGAAGGTTAGACAAATGGATTAGCATGAGAAAAATATACCAGTAAATTGTTGATTTTTCAATTTCCCAATTTAATATGTAACAGGAAAATTATAACTCATCTTTAAATAGGACTGAAAATGCAAGTAGCTGAGATAAAGCATTTAGTGGGGCTATCACACTTTTTTTTTTTTTTTTTTTTTCCCCCAGGAAGTTTTTAATTACATTTGGTACAACATTGTGTTTGGTAGATCAAGTCCCACATATATGAACAAGCACATTACTTAAGAAATGTTTACAGCCAAATTCCTGACTGACAATTTTGTACTCTCTCCATTTTAAAACACTTTGGTGCTGTAGTTCTTCTGACTCCTTCTGTATGATGGCAATTATCCTGATTAAAAACCCATTTGAGAGCTTCTAAAGTGACAGCTTAAAGTTTTAATGCTCTCTGTGATTTGTAAGAAGGAATGAACACTGTTCTCAAAACACATGAGCAGTTATTTAATAATGTGGCCAGACCCAGTATCGAAATGTAAGAGCGCAAAAGAAGGAACTTGTGCTCTCCAAATATTTGTGAGAAAAAGAGAAAGTTTGTCAGTAAAGAAAACTCACTGTTTTCACCTTCACAGTACAAAAATGATGAGTAGAAACGAAACACTGGATAGACACAGAACCTGGAGTTCCTGTATTCTTTTTATCCTTGCCACCTGAATGATGTTAGAACACAGAATGACAAGAAACATCAAGTTAAATTAATGTTTTTCAAATTCTGCCAGGCTGAGAACTGCAGGAGCCCCTTCTGTATATTAGAGTAGATCAAATGTTTTCTATAATTTTATGGCAGATTTACGGTCTTCTAGAGGCTGTCTGAAAGGTAGAATTTCAGTAGAGCACATATTATGAAAATATTCCCTCTCATTCTGTAATTTCCAAGCTCAGTCTCAGTCTTGCCTCCCAGTATGTCCCCCTGAGGGGTGCTTGAATTGTTCTGTAGTAAGGGAATCCCTAACACCCTTGTTGGCCCCTTCACATTGTGGTGGCCTAAAGGTAGCATATGCTGCTGAAGTGATAAAAGAAAAATATCTGTCACTGCTTAACTATTGAGAATATGCTAAGGCTATCTATTTATATGGGTGTTGAAATGAAGCTACAAAACTTGAAAGACAGACAATTATCTGAGGCAAGACAAAATGCATCTTGGGAGACATTTTTTTCTGATGTGTCTCCACCAGTTGAATCACTTTCTTCTGTCTATTTTGAGATGAATTATAATATCTGGAGAACAATATTATACTTATAATAAACTATTGTAACTAATTTGCTAAGTTAAGCAAGGCGGATACGATACTCTTGAATGATCTGTAAATGTTAAACTGCACTATCCTGCTGTCTAAAGTATTGTAAAAATAGAATATGGTATCCTGTGTGGGATTTGGAATGATTTGTGATTACTCTACTACAATGCATGTTTGAATACATATATACATAATGATTTGTGATTACTCTACTACAATGCATGTTTGAATACATATATATGGATAAAATATAAAGTATGCCATTTGGTTGGAAAAATGTAACTACTTCTCGGAAACCTCATCACCTAGAGCTGATAGATAAACCGCTTCTCGGAAACCTCATCACCTGGAGATAACATGTAACTACTGCTTGAAGAAAAGCCTGCCAAGAGATGGGATCATGAGGCTTTTAAGAGATCCAATAGGAGAAAAGCACACCAAGAGACCAAGGCTTCGAGACTTTCAAAGGACCCAATGGAGAAAGAGCAGGACAATCATCTGACGAGAGAGGCTTGGTTGAGACGGTGGTACAGGAGTATAAAAGACACTGCTTTTTCGAACTCGGAGTGCGTCTTGGTGGAACGGAGACTACCGGCACACCCAGCACTGCTTTGTCTATTGTTTCTCACCACGAATCTATTGAAACTGATTAAATATATATATATATATATCTCTCTATTTAAAAATTGGCTCATTTGATTATAACATACTAATTTCAGAATAAACCACATCACAAAAAGACAGGTTAAATTAAAGGAAAAAAAAAAAAATTGCAGTGTTATAGTACCATAGGAATATCACGGAGTACTGGAAAGCTAAGAAAGATGAAAACCCATCAACCAGATTTTATTCCTTACTTTTCTTTTCCAGAACAAGAGATTGAAATGCATCAGGATAACTATCCAAATGGAGTACACTGGCCACCTTTGAGAAGACTTTAGCGTTAGGTAGCCACCCCAACTTTGCAAACAGTCGAGACCAATTAATAAGATACAAATAAATAATGTTTCTACAGATAAACTGGTACAGATTCTTGTTTTTCTGTAATGTTTCTTATCTCTGTCTCATTCAGAGAAAGCAAAATAAACAGCATCTTTAAATTTCTCTGACTATTTTGCCCACAGAGACTTAAAATTTACTGTTATGTTAGTTCTACTGTTTTATTTTTCACTATTTTCCTTCTTTGGTCTGCCTGTGATGATAAAGTCTTCTGTGACATGAGCTTGAGGGCTTCATTAGCTGTAAAAAAGAGCAATCCAAAACACCTTAAATATTGGATGCACTTTTTTTTACTTTTCTAAAAATCAGAACTGTCCAAGAACTCTTCCTATTGTTGCTCAAACTCTACGAAAAATAAATTTTAGAAGTCAGAAGTTGTTAACTCTATCTCCTTTCATACATGTAAGTATGTCAAAATAGGATCTTGAGCAACATTTATAATAAAAGCAAATATTTCAAGTATTCTATTCATAGGCTTATTCCTGGATTTACTGAAACTTTGATCACCCTGGTCTTTCTTTTGCTGCTCACATACTTCTAGAAACATTTCTTTGACTGCTGAATCCAGATTAACTTCCAGCTGGGCTTTAGACCTCCTGATTTTCACCCTGCATAGCCTCACAGCCTCTTTGTAATCATTGTGAGTGGCTCGCCCATTTCTTCCAAAGGCTGTAAACTCCTTTTCTCCCCGAGTTGCAGCCAAATCTCCCTGTTCAGCCAGGGTGGTCTTCTCTGGCACTGGCTTCTCTTACAGCACCTGGGCACCGCCTGCTCCTGTGCCATTAACACTTCCTTCTTAAATAGTACCCAGCCTTCCTGGGCCCCTGCACCCTTCAGGACCATCTCCCAAGGGATTTTGTGAAGCAGGTGCCTAAGCAAGTGAAAGTCAGCCCTTTGGAAGTCCAGGATGTCCATTCTGCTGCCCCCTCTCCTGGCCTCTCTAAGAACAGAGAACTCTATTATTTCATGATCACTGTGCCCTAGTCGGCCTCCAGCCTCCACGTCCTCCATCAGCCCTTCTCTGTTCACAAAGAGGAGATCCAGCAGGGCACCTTCTCCAGTCGATTCCCTCACCAGCTGTGTCAGGAAGTTATTTCCCACACATTCCAGGAATCTCTGGGTCTGGTCCCACTTTGCTGTGTTGTATTTCCAGCAGATGTCTGGGAAGTTAAAGTGTCCCACAAGAACAAGGGCAAGGGATCATGAGATTTCTCCTAAGTGCCTATAGAATATTTCATCCACCTCTCTGTCCTGGTTGGGTGGCCTATAGTAGACTCCCACTACAACATCTGCCCCGTTGGCCTTCCCCCTGATTCTAACGCAAAGACACTCCAGCCTCTCTTCACTACACTTGTCCTCAAAGCAATCCTAACTGTCCCTGACATGCAGCGCCAGCCCATCACCTCTCCTGCCTTGTCTATCCCTCCTAAAGTGCTTGTAGCCATCAACTGGAACACTCCAGTCATGGGAGACATCCCACCATGTTTCTGTGATGGCCACTACATCATAATTTTCCTGTCTCATCATGGCTTCGAGCTCCTCCTGTTTGTTACCCATGCCGTGTGCATTGCTATACATGGAATTCAGATGGGCTGATGTCCCCAGCACCTTCTTGCTCGATCAACATGTTCTCCACTGGGAATGGACTGGCATTAAGCTCAGGTCCTGCTCACTGCCATGTGGCTCCCCAGGGCTCCCCTGTGGACCCCCCATGGGGGCAGGGAAGCCCTGTTGGGGACAGGAGCCCCCCCTGAGCCTCTTCCCACCGCTGCAGGCTCCTGGGACTGGGAGACATGGGGCCCCTGTGGAAGGGAGTGCCTGGCCCCCCACCTGTGCTCCAGCTCCATCTGGTTCGTCTCCAGGTGCTTTGTTACCCTGAGGCTGGGCCAGTGACTCTCCAGCCAGGCTGGGGGACCCTGACAGGCTCCCAGATATGCAGTGGGGGAGGGCAGGGAGGTCCCAGGGCCCTGGGGCACCTGCGTTCCTGCCCCACACCTCAACACCCGCCTCGGCCAGGCCATCGGAGCTCTTGCAAAGTGACACTCCTGATTGCTGGGTGCTGCTGGGACATCGTGACGCCAAGGGACACTGGAGACCGGACCCCCCTTCCTGCACCCTGCCCTGCCCCCCTGGCATGCACCTGGGGACTCCCCCAAGGTGTTCCCCGCACTTGGAGGGATGGAGCTCCCCACGCCCTGATCCAGGGCCTGATTGTGCCCCGGTGCCAGCCTCTCCGGGTGCGGGGCACCCCCTGCCCCACCTCTGCCCCCAGCCCCAGGCCCCCCCAGCCCGGCAGGATCAGCACTGCCAGCACCGCCAGCAGGATACCCCATCCCCCCGCCATCGCCTCTCCTGGCTCCGGGCAGCGGGAGTGGGACCAGGCGAGGGGCAGGTGTTGCGCTTGGGCCGGGGAGATGAGTGCTGGAGCCCCTCCCGAACCTGGGGGACAGAACCCCCCCGGACTCTGGCCCAATAGGAGGGAGCCCCACTGCTGACTCGGCTGTTCCCAGGCAGAGCAGCAGCACAGGGCACCGTGCAGTGCAGACAGACGGACAGACGGACGCCCAGGCAGGACCCCAGCAGCAGGGCACAGTTTGGGCCCCCCCCACATCGCGGGGTTCCTCGGGGCCCGGCTCCCCCCAGTCTCTGGCATCCGGGGGACGCATGAGCCGGGTGCTGCTCCCGGCCCTGGGGTGCAGCGGGGGGATGAGTGTCGGAGAGAGCCCTGCGCGGCCCGGCTCTGCCTGGTGACGGGTGATGCTGCCCAGCATCGCTCCTCACTGGGCTGCACTGGGACTCCCAGTCCCGCACTGGGCAGGACCGAGGCCATTCCCCGAGCGGACAGAGTGCAGCTGTCTCGGGGGTCCCAGTACTTGTCCAGCTCTGCTGTGTCAGCGATGGAGACTGGTCGTGTCCTGGGAGCTGGGGCTGTGCTGGTGGCACTGGTGGTGCTGAGAGCCCACCCAGCTGGTGGCGAGGAGCCCTCGGGTGAGCTCAGAGCCCTGGCACTGGGAGAGTGTTGGTGGGGATGGGCCCACCCGTACCCTGGGGTCTGGGGTGGGGGGTGGTCGCCCCGCTGCTGAAGCGCAGGAGCTGCCCCTTGGCTCAGCTGTGTCCTGGCTCCCTCCTGAGCCCCCTTTTCTGGGGCTCTGTGTTGTTCCCCCCCCCCTCCCCCCCCACTCTCTCCCCAGTGTCCAGGCTGAGAACTGGTGCCCTGGGGGGCAGGATACCAGTGCCAGCCCCGTGGCCTCCCGTGAGGGCCTCCCTGCTCACACAGAGGTTATCCTGGAGATGGGTGAGGCCGAGTGTCAGTACCTCAACGGCACCCAGCGGGTGAGGTATGTGCAGAGGTACATCCACAACCGGGAGCAGTACGCGCACTTCGACAGCGACGTGGGGCTCCATGTGGCCGACAACCCCCTGGGTGAGATCCAAGCCAAGCACTACAACAGTCAGACACAATTCATGGAGCACAGACCGGCTGAGGTTGACACATTCTGCCGGCACAACTACGAGGTTTTGACCCCCTTCCTCACAGAGAGGAAAGGTGAGAGCATGGCCAGGCACAAGCCAAGGCCCCAGGCTCGCAGTGGGCAGAGCATGTCCATGCTGGGCAGCCCCCAGCAAGGCCCCTGCGCCCTTCCCCGAGCGTGTGAGTCCCTTGCCCCCTCCCTGGGCATGTCCTGCGTGGGGAGCAGAGGGGCAGCACTGGGCCAGGCTGGGGGCAGGCGTGTGGGGCAGCCCTGGGGCTCTGTCCCCAGCCCTGGCCCAGTGCCCTCCCGCTCTCTCCCAGTTCAGCCCAAGGTGAGGGTCACACCCATGCAGTCGAGCTCCCTGCCCCAGATCAAGAGGCTGGCTTGCTACGTGACGGGCTTTTACCCGGCGGAGGTCGAGGTGAAGTGGTTCCACAACGAGTGGGAGGATACGGAGCGCGTGGTGTCCACGGACGTGATCCCGAACGGAGACTGGACCTACCAGGTGCTGGTGATTCTGGAAACCACCCCGCAGCGTGGGGACACCTACACATGCCAGGTGGAGCACGTCAGCCTGCAGCACCCAGTCCGCCAGCGCTGGGGTAAGGCCCTGCGTGGTGCCCTGGGGAGGGCGGGGAGGGGGCCGGGCCCCCCAGGCCTGACCCCCTGCTCTGGACCCCACAGAGCTGCAGTCGGACAGCACCCGCAGCAAGATGCTGATGGGGGTGGGGGGCTTTGCGCTGGGGCTCATCTTCCTGGCGCTGGGGCTCGGCCTCTACGTGCGCAAGAAGGTGAGTGGGGGGACACTGGGGGGTGGCCCCGGGGCATCTCCCGTGCCCCCGCTGACCTGCTCTCTCTGTGTTTCAGGGTGCCTCGTTCCCCGGGCTGCAGGTACCGTCCATCACCCCCCGCCCCGCTCCCCGCTCCCTGCATGGGTCGGGGTCCCCCCCACGCTCGGGGGCAGCGCGTCCGGCGGGAGCGTGTCCCCCGCTGGTGCCGGGGCAGAGCCCTGGGGACGCGCCGTCCCCCGTCCCGGCGCTCACCCCCTCTTCTCCCCACAGGGCTCCTGAGCGACCTCCTGCCCCCGCTGCTCCGCTGCGCCGCTGCCCGTCCTCTGCTCCCCCGCGTCACCTCTGCCTCGCACC
>NW_020799104.1:302115-306245 GCF_003259725.1 Athene cunicularia
AAAAAAAAAAAAATTGCAGTGTTATAGTACCATAGGAATATCATGGAGTACTGGAAAGCTAAGAAAGATGAAAACCCATCAACCAGATTTTATTCCTTACTTTTCTTTTCCAGAACAAGAGATTGAAATGCATCAGGATAACTATCCAAATGGAGTACACTGGCCACCTTTGAGAAGACTCTTTAGCCTTAGGTAGCTACCCCAACTTTGCAAACAGTCGAGACCAATTAATAAGATACAAATAAATAATGTTTCTACAGATAAACTGGTACAGATTCTTGTTTTCCTGTAATGTTTCTTATCTCTGTCTCATTCAGAGAAAGCAAAATAAACAGCATCTTTAAATTTCTCTGACTATTTTGCCCACAGAGACTTAAAATTTACTGTTATGTTAGTTCTACTGTTTTCACTATTTTCCTTCTTTGGTCTGCCTGTGATGATAAAGTCTTCTGTGACATGAGCTTGAGGGCTTCATTAGCTGTAAAAAAGAGCAATCCAAAACACCTTAAATATTGGATGCACTTTTTTTTACTTTTCTAAAAATCAGAACTGTCCAAGAACTCTTCCTATTGTTGCTCAAACTCTACGAAAAATAAATTTTAGAAGTCAGAAGTTGTTAACTCTATCTCCTTTCATACATGTAATTATGTCAAAATAGGATCTTGAGCAACATTTATAATAAAAGCAAATATTTCAAGTATTCTATTTGTAGGCTTTTTCCTGGATTTACTGAAACTTTGATCACTTTTCACCCCACACCACTAATAAGCTGAAATTCTGGCCCAGTTTTGAACACCCATGAAGTGGTTAGCTTCTTTCTTTGTGTATAAAGCTGCTTTATCTGAAATGCTCACGTCTACAACAATTCGTGGGTGTGTGATTAGTAGGCTCAATAGAACACTGGCAATAATGGATTATGTACAGCAGTTGGTATGAAAGCTGAAATAAGCCCTTTTTGAAATGAGGATCCTGCCCTTCACAGAATCCTGAAGCCAGAGAGGCAGAGGAAGCCGGAGCCTCACGCAGCCCCAGCCCAGTGTCACCCAGAGCCAGCGCCCCCTCCTTGCCCCATGGGGACCCACCCCCAGGCGGCAGGGCAGGGGGAGGGCAGGGGCCCCTCAGGATCCTCCCCAACCCCCTGATGCCCCGCCAGATGCCCGGTGCCCTCGGGACACCCTGTGCATCACCTCAGGAGATGGCGTGACCTCAGGAGACCCCAAAGCACTCAGAAAACACTCTCCTCTCTCTAAACAGGCTGTGAGAGGCTGACCCCAGGAGAGCAGGGCCCAGCCAGGCCCCGAGCAGTGCCTGCTTTGGAAAGGCCAAAGGCCCAGGCTGTATGGCACAGCATGACGATACGCGGCACGGAGCAGCCCTTCGGTCAGTTTGGGCTGGCTGTCCCTGCTGTGCCCCTTCCCCACCCGTTGCCCACCCGCAGAGCCTTCTTGCCCGGGGACACACAGCAAGCAGCAGAGGAAGCCTCGGCGCTCTGCAAGCAGCGTTCAGCGCCAGCAAAAACTGTGTTCTCAACAGCATCCAGCCATGGCAACCACGGCCCCAGCGGGCAGTGGGGTTTCCTCCTGATGTCACAGCCGTGACCTCACCCCCTGCAGGGCCATGCCCCGGCAGAGTCCAGGCTAGCAGCCCCGTCCTGCGGTGCTGTGGGCCACCTCCCGCCTGGAAGGAGCTCGCGGTGTGCTGGTGCTGTGTGCCCGTGGCAGGCCGTCTCCTCCCAGCCGCCGCTCCGGGGTTCGCCCAAGGAGCCTCCCGTGGGCAGGCAATGCCCCGGCAGCAGCAGGAGGACACAGAGGCTTGCAGGGGAGCCTCATCTGTCCCCAAGATGAGGAGGAGGAGGTCTCCTTCAAGAAAACCTTCTCAATCTAGGAGGAGAAGCAGAAGCAGATCTGTGAAGAGGTGCCGAGCTAGGCGCACTCAGGTGCCCAAGAACAGGTACAGGGGTTTGTTCCTCCTGGCTCAGAGCCCGGCTGGCGGGTGGGAACCACCGAGCTTAAAGGGGGGCTGGGGGGACACGATGGAGAAGCTGGTGAGCGCTGTGGGCAGCACAACAGTCCCAGGCCTTGGGAAACCCGTCGTGAGTGGGGAAGAGGCTCTGAGATTCCTGTCCAGGCGCAGATCGGTGCTATGGGGGCCGGGGTGGGGCCACCCTGCTCGGCTGCTGCTTCTGATGCCTTGAGCAACAAGGAGAAAAAAACCACCCGTTGCCCCTTTGATAGGGTTGGTCCGCCTTTGCTTAACGTGTCAAACTTTAACCCACACTGTGCATGCCCCAGAGGGAGTTCAGCCAGAGAACACCCCTGAAGACCACCAAAGACCCCCACGAAAGACCCTAAGAGACTTAAAGCGCATGTATAATTAGGATGCAAATATTACCATGAGTTCCAGAAAAAATAATGAATATGTATAACTATTCCAGAAAATCTAGTGCATGTGTAACTTGTTGCGCAAGATTGTGATTTGTGACGTGCCGTCACTTGCCACATGCACGTTGGGCGGAGTGACGCCACATGCATCGGGCACTGTGATAACGAAGGCCTGCCTTCGAAAACTTCAAGTCTTAGAGGGTTCTTTTGTGACCCAGTTGATGGTGATGCTTCTGCCCTGTCCCGCCACCCTGGGGATGTCCCCTGGGAGGCTTCCCAAAGCCTGTCTTCTGGCCAGGCCCTCGGCTCTCATGGCACGGAGGCAGTGTAAAACAGCGCTCCGTCTTTTTCCTTCCACAGATGCAGTCCCCCTCAAGAGGACCAGGGGACCCAGTGGAAGGAGCTCGCAAGCGACAGCTGCGGCGCTGGAGAAAATAGGCGTAAGTTCAGCGCTGTCTGTCGCCCCATTTTTCCGCCCAGCCTGCCTGGCTCAGCTGAGACTGATGGCCCTGCAGAAGCAGTGTCCTCCTGTCCCAAGGGAGGCCCGGGGCCACCTTGCCTCTGTGGCCGTGGCAGAGCTGGCTGCCATGTCCACATCTCCGTGGGATACTGTAGTGACCACGGGGTACCCTAGCTCGGTAGAGGCCTAGAGGGCCTCACCCACCTTCCCTCCCTAGCCACACGGTCAGTGCCCTGCCTTGAGGGCATCCTGCCCAGCCCCCTGTCCCCTGCTCCCAGGGGGCGACCAGCTGCCCCCCTCTCCAGGGCACAACCCTGGGCCTGCCCGTGCCCCACGGGGAGGGAGTGTGTAGGACCGGCGCCCACCTCCTTGCAGGGGTCTGGCACGTGCCCTGATGGGCCTCCTCAAGAAGGGTCCTCAGGCTTTCTCTGGTTTCTTTGCACAGGGTGGGTCTTTGGCATTGCTTACAGGCTGTCAATGGCCATGATCTCTCTCCAGAGATGCTTCCTCGCCTGCTTCTCCACCTTGTGAGTACAACACGGGTCCTGTGTGGACATGGAGACATGGAGTGCCAGTGGGTCAGGGCAAACAGGGGGAGGGAGGCTGGAGGTTCTCCCCACAAGAAGACCCCCTGGCTCCCCTGTAAATTGCTGTTCCTCAGCTTTTAAGAGAAAGGCCTCCTGGGCAGGGATCTGCCTTTGAGCACTGCTAACACCAGGACTTACTCTTCTTCAGGAAAGAGATCCTCACCCTGAGGAAGAAGAGGTTGTTCACGGTCCTCCTCTTAGTGAGCCTAGCTGTTGCTGGTGAGTATTTGTGTGCTGTCAGCAGAGTCACAGAGGCACTGGGTGTGAGCTTCAGCGTGAGGGAGGTGCTGGAGCACCTGTGGGGCCCTTCCAGCCTCCCACGCTTGTGGGTCTGGGAGGTCATGAGACTCTCGCCGTGTGCAGGGGAAACGGGGCCTAGCTGTGGGGTACCAAGCGTGCGCACAACCAGCACTGTGCAGAGCCCCGAGGCCCAAGGAAAGAGTCCCTGCTTGGAGCCTCAACCATGCTGCACCCCTTTGCCATGTCCTCTGCCAGCCTCTTGCCATCATGGTGTGGGAGGAGACTGCGTGACCATGGGCATCGTTAGAAATCCTACTAAAATAATTCTCCCTCGGTAATGTGAATTACAGCTGATGCCTACGGGAGGGCCTTGATGGGGATCTTGATGGACAGGACAGAGGATATGCCAGAGGTCAGTGGGAAAGTCCTGCGAGGAAGCACTGCTGGGGGGGGTGGGGTGGG
>NW_020799104.1:306295-559279 GCF_003259725.1 Athene cunicularia
GGGTGGGGTGGGGTGGGGTTGAGCGGGTCCCTGCCCAGTCGTCTGGTTCCAGGCAGCGGCCCACAGAAGTGGCAGCAGCTTGTGCCATGCCTTCCTAGAGCCACAGGCTCTGGAAATCCCTGGCAGCTCTGGGACTCCAACGGAGAGCATTTCCCTTTCAGGTGCTGCTGAAAGAGTATGCAGGCAAGCTGAACTTGCTGGGGTAAGAGCCCTCTCTCCTGACCTGCAGCACATTGGGTGGGGTGGCGGCAGATGTGCCCAAGCCCGTTGCACTCACTTGCACAGTGCCCAGGGCTTGTGCCTCTCCCTCCTGCCCGGGCCTTTTGCTAAACCTGGAGGGGATGGGAAACATTTGCAAACCGGTGAAAGAAAAGGGGGCTTGAACATATCTGCCGCTGCTACTCCGGAGCTTGGGGACTGTGGGAGGGGCTGGGCAGCTCTCTGACAAGATCTGCTTTCCCATTGTCTACAGCAAGATAGTCGCTTCATGGAGGGAACAAGCTACAATGGTGGAAAAGCTGAAGGATGTGGTGGCACACCTGAATGCAGAGATGCACTCTATCAAGAAGGTGATCCAGCACTTTGGGAAAGACGGATGGGACAAGCTGGACCATGCACAAGGCCCTTTCTGGGCCCGCTGGCCCAGCTTTTCTGGGTCAGCCCATACACCCATCCCTTGTCAGGGGCTGCTGGTTGAGCTGTTCCTCTGTAAAGCCACTTCCCCTGGCCAGGACTGACATGGTTGTTTTCCCCCATCCCTTTGTCTTTCCCAGGAAGCTCAGCAAATGAGGAAGGCAGTGTCTGCAACCATGCAGAGGTCTGACTGGGCTCTGGAAAGTGCAGATATGGAGAGACCTCAGGTCCAAGCTGCCACCAACCTGCAGACATCATCGAGCAGCTCTGCAAGGCCCTGCAGCACGTTTCAGTCCCCATGTGCTGGACCTCCTCTGGATACTTCTGTGCCGGTAGAGTAGCAGAAACCTTCAGTGCTGCTCCTCTTGCCTCCTACAAGTTTGGGGCCAAGCCCTGGGGTGTCTCCCCTCAGGCCAGTGCTATTGCTGAAGGCCAGGGCACCGCTCTGGTGCCTGACACCTGAGGTCTGACACAGGGCTTGGCTCCCTGGAAAATATCATCTACCCTCAGAAAGAGCATTGCTAACCACCACCCTGGTCACTGTTGGGTGAAGGGGCTTCTCCTTTGGGACCCCATTTTCCTGCCACAGCTCTGACTGTCCCTCTCCCAGTGGGGCAGTGGAGGTTGGGGGAAGGCTGCAGAGCTGCTGGCCAAAAAGAGAGGCTTCTTGAAAGCCCTGACTCCGGTGCAGGGTATTGGATGATTCCTGCTGATGGGCTGTTTTCCTCTTTCCCAGGCCGGGAAGATGGCTGGCTGCTTTGGCCTGCTCCCCACACACTGGGCATTTTGAGCACAAGCACAGCCCACAGGCGCAGTGATGCCGGTGCCTCTGGCTGCAGGGGAGTGCAGCAGGACTCATCATGCCCTCGCGTTCACTGCCTTTGCCCTGTGCTTTCAGGTGGATGTTTCCCTGGAATTCTGCTGGCCTCTCAAAGAGTCTGGGATCAAGATGCTAATCCAGTTATCCCCACACACACGACCGACAGCCATCACAATACAGCATGTCTCCCAGATGACCGATCTGCTGACGATTATGAGCAGTGCCCCCCGAGAATTTACTGTCTCTGTAAGTTTCTGCTGGGCACTGGGGGTGGGATCTGGCTGCAGGGAAAAGCTGTCGTTGGGACTTGTTGCTCTCTGTGCACTGCCAAATGAGATTCGTGTGCTCCCAGACACCTCCGTTCCCTGCACGGACATTTTAAGGGACACCTGGGGTGGTGTCACCCCTCCTAAGACTTGTTCAGTGCGTTTTGGCCCAGCACCTCCGGGCCCGAGCAACACGTGAGGAGGAGACCCAGCTCCACCGCATCCTGCACCACCCCATGCTGGGGCCACAGGAGCGGGGTGCAGCTCATGGGCCCTGAGCTGGCATGAGCCTTTCCTCGTGGCCAGCTGCAGCCTGACCTGCTCCCCTGTGCCTTCTTTCCAAGGGACTGGATGAGAAATATGAGGGTGAAACTCTGCTGGGAACATTCACGTACACTGTGAAGAAAGAGCGGACCCAGACCTTCCCTCTGCAGGTACAGGGAGTGCATGTGGGCAAGAGGCCGGGGCACAAACACTGCCTTGCCAGCAAGTCACTTGCAGAGAAAGTGTGGACGTTCTCTGCCATGGCAGGGGCCCAAGCCGGGCTAAGAGAAACACGGGCAGGATTGGGAGGGAGAGCGGCATCCGGCAGGGTGTCAAAAGTGGGACAAAGGCCGCAATGGTCCCAGAGCCCTCTCGGATGCCAGAGCTGCCAGGGAGGATGCCCAGCACCTTGACAGGGCAGCAGGACTTTCCCTGGGATCACTGAGCCCGAGGTTTCCACAGCTGCCCACCACGCTTTCTGAGGCCAGGCGTTGGCTCTGCAGGGACACAGGGGTCCTTTGCTGCCTGGGTGGGAGAAGGAGGGAGAGGCTGGTGCCTCAGTCAGAGCGGGAGCTGCTCCCGGAGCAGGGTCGGGCTGGCAGAGGATGACGCACGCGGCCTGCTCTCACTCTTTACACCCCAGGAGTAACACTGATTTTTCCGTGGTTTCTTTGCAGAATTGGTTCCCCAGAGTTTTTCGGGTTTTAAAGCTTGACATACGGAGCAACTGGGGACATGCAAGATACACTTGCATTCATCGAGTGCAGGTGCATGGGAAGGTCATAGGAAAAAATGTCATCGTCTAGATGCTTTCGGAGACCTTCCCTCCATGATGCGTGGCACTCAGTTGCCCTCTAGGCTCAGGATGGGTGTCCTGGTGAGATGGGGAGTCTAAACAATCTTTGATGGTGCAAGACTGGGGATCTTTTGCAAAGACAAAGGAGGCGTATGGGGCTGTTCGAAAAGACATACCAGGTGCTGATTACGTTGCTAGGCTACTATCTCCTAGCTCAAAGAGAAGCCTCCTCTGGTCCTTGAAGTTGTGGGTATCAGTAACAGCACAAACTGGCCTGGCAGTCTGGTCAGAAGCCAGAGAACAACTGAGGCTGCGCAGAGCGACAGGATTAAAAGTTCATCAGCAAGGAAGAAGAGGTACTTCATCTATACGACCCCTGCCCAGAACTTGAAGAGCTCATCGAACAGGCGCAAGGGAAGGAGACCTGATTACCATGAGAAGCGAGGGGAGGCGGGGATAGGCTATGTATATGTATAGGCATTCTATGAATATGCACTACTTTGTAAGATATAAGCTGTACGGGAGCTGCAAACGGCGCGCATGCTTGTGCCCAGCGCTGAATAAACATACCCACTTTATAACTCCACAGTTATAGAGTGTTTTTTCCGCAAGTCACTGGTTCAGCTAGGATAGCATTAAGTTTCCCCAGCAGTGGGAAGGGATCTCCAGACGGGTTATTCAATACCATGCTGACATCAGGTCTGGTGCTGGAGCACAGGAAGCTCTTCATTTGTGGCTTTGGTCCTGGGAAGCACGTGTGGTGGACTGTCTGTGTCCACTGCAGTATTTCCCTGTTTATCTTTTGTTTTGTTTACTGTTATTACTATTTATTGTTGTTATTGCTATTGTTGTTGTTCAGATTGTTATTTATTACACTGTTGTATTAAATCTTTCCTTATTTCAATCCTGGGGTTTGTGCCTCACTTCCAAACCTGACCGGCCTAGGGTGGGGGAGGGACAATGGCAACATGGTCTCTGGTCCCAGCAGGGTCTAAACCACCACACTGGGACAGAGAATTAAAGAGGAAAATGGAGAAACAGACCAGAGAGATGTGGCTGTTAGTCAGCACAGAGCAGTGTTGTTTCAGAGACCCTCTCAAAGCATGCAGCTGATTCTGAATTTTTCAGGCTGGGGCCTTCCTCAAGCTTTCCACTTTCTCTCCACCACGGGGACATTTCCTAGGCAAGCAAAAGGAGATGATGCTTCTGTAGCCTCTCCTTGCCTAAGGTCCTTGATGCAATCCTTGGCATGAGGGTCACCCCCCCCACCTTGTCCCAGGAAGGACTTGTAGGAGCCTGGCAGCGTTTGGGGGTCATGATCCCTAAGGCACTGGCCAATTCACAGAATCACAGAATCATCTCAGTTGGAAAAGACTTGAAGATCATCTAGTCCAACCATTAACCTCACATTGACCGTTTTCAACTCCACCAGGAATGTCAGCACCTTCCCCGGTCAGCCAGGACTGCTGAGAAATGATGGAAAGCAGCTTGGCGAGCACCCCAGCCAGCTTCTTCAGCACCCTCGGGTGTATCCCATCCGGTCCCATAGACTTGTGTGTGTCTCTGTGATGCAGCAGGTCACTGACTGTCTCCTCCTGGAATGCAGGGGGGTCGTTCTCCCAGTCTCTGTCTTCTGGCTGAGGAGGCTGGATTCCCTCAGTGCAACTGGTCTTGCTATTGAACACAGAAGAAAAGAAGGCATTAAGCACCTCAGTCTTTTCCTCATCAGTCGTTACCATGTTTCCTTCCACATCTAGCAGGGGACGGAGGCTCTCTGTGGTCTTTCTTTTGCTGCTCACATACTTCTAGAAACATTTCCTTGACTGCTGAAGCCAGATTAACTTCCAGTTGGGCTTTAGACCTCCTGATTTCCACCCTGCATAGCCTCACAGCCTCTTTGTAATCATTGTGAGTGACTCGCCCATTTCTTCCAAAGGCTGTAAACTCTCCTTTTCTCCCCGAGTTGCAGCCAAATCTCCCTGTTCAGCCAGGGTGGTCTTCTCTGGCACCGGCTTCTCTTACAGCACCTGGGCACCGCCTGCTCCTGTGCCATTAACACTTCCTTCTTAAATAGTGCCCAGCCTTCCTGGGCCCCTGCACCCTTCAGGACCATCTCCCAAGGGATTTTGTGAAGCAGGTGCCTAAGCAAGTGAAAGTCAGCCCTTTGGAAGTCCAGGATGTCCGTTCTGCTGCCCCCTCTCCTGGCCTCTCTAAGAACAGAGAACACTATTATTTCATGATGGCTGTGCCCTAGTCGGCCTCCAACCACCACATCCTCCACCAGTCCTTCTCTGCTCACAAAGAGGAGATCCAGCAGGGCACCTTCTCTGGTTGGTTCCCTCACCAGCTGCGTCAGGAAGTTATTTCCCACACATTCCAGGAATCTCTGGGTCTGGTCCTGCTTTGCTGTGTTGTATTTCCAGCAGATATCTGGGAAGTTAAAGTATCCCACAAGAACAAGGGCAAGGGATCATGAGATTTCTCCTAAGTGCCTGTAGAATATTTCATCCACCTCTCTGTCCTTGTTGGGCAGCCTTTCTTGCTAGACTGAGCTAAATGTTATTAACTATCATGTTTATTTAAGTTAAGTTGCATTAATTGACCCCACTTGGAGTTTGCAGGTAGGCAACATATTTATGATATTTGCTGACACAATCTCTTTTCTAGTCATGAAGAGGACTGCTATGGCACTTGGAGATGAACTATGTGAATTCATTCTCTTTACATTCGAACAGGAAAAATAAATAGGTAGACTTCTACAGAAATGCAAGGGAAGGGAGGAGAAGTGAATGGCAATTTGCCAAACCAGTGATTAATAGTAAACATGTCAGCATCATTTTAGAAGACTAACATCTTTTCGAGATAATTTGCTAAAAGCCAAAGTGTCAGAAAGCTGCACTGAAGGAAAGGAAGCACTCCTTTAGCATGTATGTAGGGAACGTGTTACTTTTAATATGCTTATATAACATAAATCAGTCCTCAGCAGTATAAACTTCTGCCATTTCTACTAAAAATCTGTCCTCTAAAAAAAAATTGTCCTCTAAATTGTCCTCTAAAAATTAACTGCTTGCTTTTATTAACTATTCAGATCTAAAGTACTGAGGGTTTATGAAGTATACAATAAACATTTGTGTTAGCATAGAGTTCTATCGTATCCAACTATACTGATTCATACAGAGGGAATCTACATGAAGCTTCATTAGAAAACTGTGTGTAAAAATCAGTTGTACCTTACTAAATGTTGTCTACCTGCTGTAGAGGAATGGGAGAGAGAATTTTCCCTGCCAGTTCTACTGTGTTCAACTCCAAATTAATATTTAACAAATAATAGCCACGGAAGCCATTCCAGAAGAATGAAAAAGAAACTACGGAAACTTCAAGTTTGGCAAATTATATTTATGACTTTGAAAAACATTTTTGCATGGCAAAATTGAGAAGAAAATTTCATTCTTAGGTGCTGGTAAGAGAAAAGGGTTATTATATTTTTCATTTAGGATGCAGTGATGTGCAAATTTCAGAGACAATCTTCAGGTTTTTCCATGTTACTGTTTCTCAAATTCTCTCTCTTTCAAATACACAGACAAACACATAGACAAAGTTGCTAAACCGTTTCTAGAAAAAACATAAGCACAAACGAAGACAAGAAACACAGCATAAAAGAATGAAAGGGATAATCCAGAGAGATGCACAATTAACCACATGACCTTACAGGGTTTTGATCACTTCTTCAAGGATACTACTAAGTCACTTATTACACTTTCTGTCTTTATGCACTAAACTTTGTGTGTCTCAAAACTCTAAATGCCAGCATCAACCATACTCCTAAAGGACAGGTTGGTTTGAAAAAGAATTGTCCTCTGAGATGGTTTCCCTCTGAGCAGCAGTTAGGAGTTACTGGGTTAGGCTCAGCCAGTTGGCACTGGGTTAGGATTAGGACAAGGGTTGAGAAGGATACAAAGGGTGTTGCAGTTGCAGCAGAGTGGCAAGAAGGCTCTCAAGGGAAAGAGTATGCTGAAAAAGAAGTAACATGAAAATTTGTTCCTCTGGGCCATGAGCTTTTCACCATCCTGATAATTATCATAAAACTAGGGCCTGGCTTTGACTGAGTCTATCTCAGGGACTCATAGCCATGGAAAACGCCTCTGGGGACAATTTTTTGGCAACTTTTGAATTCCCATTGAAGCTGATTTACAGCCTGACTACAACTGCAGCTCTATATTTTATCTCTCTCCAAGACCTAAATGTAGATATAACATTTGGCTGAAAGAAATTAAGGCCCCCCGGTCATGGCCCAGAGGAAAAGGTTATCCAGGGATTATTCATCTGGCAGCCTGTTTCTCTTGTCAGCCCCTTACATTTAACTTAGGGGTCAAAAAAGCCTTTAGTCAGAAATTTAAGCTTTATTCTCCAATCTCACACAAATTTATTCCAGCTATCCTGACACTTCTAGAGTCTGTAGGAAATCTACAGTCTGAAAATTACATTTGAAATGCTGTTTAATTTTATTTTTCTAAACTAAATAAAATCCAGAAGATTTTATCAGGAGATGTAAGGTCCCAGTGAATTTATCCTGATAAAAAAAAAAAAAAACCACACCAAAACAACAGAAGGATCTCCAAAAGTAGTTCCTAAATGCAGTTTCATCCACTCTACCACCCTCGCCCTCATTAACTCTTATGTTGTTTAGTATAATTACATAATTTCTTTGAGGGGCACTGGAAAAATAGTCTGATCAAGGACTGGCCTTCCCTCACATCTTCTGTCCCCAGGCAAAAGGGCTGGTTATCTGCCTGAGCAGAATGTGGGTATCATTTGTAGAATATGATGCCTCCTGTCAGTAGGTGACAAGAGCTACAAAATCAAATTAATGGATTTGAGGAACAGCAGCCTACACTTACATGTACAATCAGGCAGTAAATACTGAAGTGGAAGATAATATAAAGCTTTGGTTGAGTCTCAAGTATGCAGCCAGCATCAGATGCAGGGCTGCAGCTGATTACCTTGAAAGTTTTTTCTTCCTTACAGGCCACACCAGTTTTTACAAACAAATTAGCAGGTATCCAATAACAGATGAGTTTTCTTTCTTTTGATCTCTTTATCCATAGTATCTATCTGATATTTAGTCTTTGTACCTAAATCAACAGTAATTGTTTCTGGTAGCATGAAAAATTTTTGCCCCATTGATTTCCCATAGCACTGAAATGTCATATTGGCTCAAGGTGAAGAAGCTAATAGGGTAAGAATAATAATCAGAATAATGATGGAAGAATTATGCACCCCATTGCACATAAGAGGTTGAAATTTTATCTTTGGGTTCTTGTGCTATTATAAACTTTGAGAGCAAAACAAAAATGATTGTTAACATCAAAGACGTAATATCAAATCACCTGCTCATTGACAAAATCAACATCCTTAAACACGTTAGGGTGTGAAATAAGTAGGAACAAAATTAGCTATTTTTTACTAACATCAGCTGAATCTCTCAATGCTCTGCATGGTGTTTTTCTTCTAGTGTTTTTATTCTTCCCTCTTAGAGACAATTGCAGGTGGGTGGGTGGGATAGAGGAGTGTGTCTTAATATTTCACAGACAAGAATAATCCTGAAGCAGAACATATATCTTACTATGGCTACAACCTGCCTTTGACAGTGCCTAAAATGAAAGATAAAAGCTTCCATATTCATAATATATCTGTTAACAATGGAGTGCTTCTTTGGGACATAACTTGAGATTTATATTTACGGTTTAATGCATGAGTTCAGCAAGGTAAAAGCTATCTTACTAGTTATAAAGAATGTGCTCTTGCTATCATCTTAGCTTATAGTCAAGCTTGCACAGAAGTCTGTATTATCCAGTTATTTACAATATAATATTATCTTGAAAACTGGCTTAAATTCAGGAGACCCTGGACATTGGAGAAGAACTGTCAAAATGCAAACTCATGGAACCTACTAGGTAAACTCTAGGCAGCAATCTCCCTCTTGGCTTGTGGAGTAGTGGCCACATGCTGCTGTTCCTATAGTGAGGGCAATGTTTTGCAGAGCTGAAAGTTCTAAAATAGAAGTTTTCCAACAGATGAGTCATCGTGGACAGTTGCAAGTATTAGTCAGATAGTTAATACACCTGAACTCATCTGTTCAAAAGTGCAAACCAGAAAGCAGTTGCATTATACTGTAAAAGTGCCTGGTTTGGAGAGGTAGAATTCACAGACTTAACGTCAAAGGTCAACATGCACAATGCCAAAATTTATACTGCTTATTTAAAAATGAGTTTCAGTGTTTCTTCATTACATTACTAACTACTGTAGTGATTTCTGCCGTTGCTTTTCTTGATTGCTCATGGAAGTTAATTTAAATAATTCTTTATATGAATTAATCTAAATATCCAAACATAACATCACAAATATGGGGAAGTACTGAGACAAATCAAAGCATCATCTAATTATGTGTCCTGTTCTCTATGGTGGCCAAAAAAAGATGCTTAAGGAGAGGTAAAGAACAGAACAATCAGAGTTTTATTTCCTATATTGTGGCAATTGAGGTACAGACTCTTCATGAACTGCAAAAGGAAAGACCCTTTATTATTACAATAGTACATGCTTGTGCTCTGGTGAAAGCTCTTTCTTCATAATTAGCAAATCAACAATTAAACAGGTATCTACTTTTTCTCTTATCAGCACAAGACCACCCTAATACGCGCTGTGCAGACCAATCAACTTCTCATTCACGCGCTGTTCACGCAGCAGTAACTTCTCACAGTTCAGTGTTGCAGCAGTCCAATGTTTTGCCCTGCCACGTTGGCACAACTTGGGTATATCTTATCTTACTCCCAAGGCCTGTTTCTCATCAAAGCCTTGCTGCTTCTCAGGGGCTGCGCAGAACTAACAGGCTGATGTCAACTTACCTCTCTCCAACACAAAATTCAAGAAGTGTTGAACAGCTTCTCCTCCTTTTCTAGTAATTTCTAACATTTGATTGCTTTTTCACAATTGCTAAATACTAAACTGATGCTTTTATGGAGCTGTGAGTCAGAAGCCCATGATCTCGCACCTGAATGCTTTTGGTCAGCTCTGAACTCATCACTTTATGTATGAAGATAAGTCTTATTTTAATTTGAGTTTATTTGATATTTATCTACACTAAACATCATAGAATCATAGAAAGGTTTGTGCTGGAATGGATCATCTAGTTCCAATCCCCTGCCATGGGCAGGGACACCTTCCACTAGCCCAGGTTGCCCAAAGCCCCGTCCAACTTGGCCTTGAACCCTTCCAGGGAGGGGGCAGCCACAGCTGCTCTGGGAAACCTGTGCCAGGGCCTCACCCCCCTCACAGGGAAGAATTTCTTCCTTCTATCTAATCCAAATGTGCCCTCTTTCAGTTTAAAACAGCTACCCCTCATCCTATCCCTACACTCCCTGATCAAGAGTCTCTCCTCATCTTTCCTGTAGCTCCTTTAAGCACTGGAAGGCCACTACAAGGTCTCCCTGGAGCCTTCTCTTCTCCAGCTGAACCCTCCCAACTCTCTCAGCCTGTCCTCACAGGGGGGTGCTCCAGCACCCCGAGCATCTTCATGGCCTCCTCTGGACCCACATGAGCAGGTCCGTGTCCTTCTGATCTTGGTGCCCCCAGAGCTGGACACAGCACTGCAGGGGGGGTCTCATGCGAGTAAAGGGGGAGAATCCCTTTCCTTGACCTGCTGCCCACATTTCTCTTGATGCAGCCCAGCACACGGGTGGCTTTCTGGGCTGTGAGCACACATTGCTGGCTCATGATCAGTTTTCCATGCACTAATACCCCCAAGTCCTTCTCTGAAGCTCTGCTCTCAATCCACTCATGGCCCAGCCTGTGTTTGTGCTTGGGATTGCCCCGACCCATGTGCAGGACCTTGCACTTGGCCTTGTTGAACTCCATGAGGTTTGCATGTCCCACGTCTCCAGCCTGTCCAGGTCCCTCTGGATGGCACATCCCTTCCCTCCAGCATGTCACTGCACTACACAGCTTGCTGTCACCGGGAAAGTTTCTGAGGAGGCACTCGATCCCACTGTCTTGGTCTCCAACAGAGATGTTAAATAGATCTGGTCCCAACACTGACCCCTGAGGAACGGCACTCGTCTCTGCTCTCCACTTGCACTTTGGGCCATTGACTGCAACTCTGAGTGTGACCATCCAGCCAGTTCCTTACCTACCGAGTCGTCCATCCATCAAACCCATGTCTCTCCAATTTAGAGACAAGGATGTCATGCAGGACAGTGTCAAATGCTTTGCACAAGTCCAGTTAGATTACATCAATTGCTCTTCCTTTATCAACCCGCACTGTAAGCCCATTGTAGAAGGCCACCAAATTCATGAGGCAAATATTTCCCTTAGTGAAACCATGTTGGCTGTCACTAATCATCTCCTTATTTTCCATGTGTCCTTGCATAGTTTCCAGGAAGATTTGCTCCATGATCTTGCTGGGTATAGAGGTGAGACTGACTGGCCTGTAGTTCCCCAGTTCTTTCTCTTTGCTTTTAAAAATGGGGGAGTATTGTTCCCCTTTCCCAGTGAGAGGTAGCTTCATCATACTGCCACAGCTTCTCAAATATGTTGGATAGTGTCTTAGCCACTTCATCAGCCCATTCCCTCAGTACGCATGGATGCACCTCATCAGGTCCCATGGACTTGTGCACCTCCAGGTTCCTTAGGTGTTCTTGAACCTGATCTCCTACAGGTGGTTCCTCATTCTCCAAGTCCCTGCCTTTGTCTTCTTCTACTTGGGTGGTGTGACTGGAGGCCTTGCTGGTGAAGACTGAGACAAAAAACTCATTTTGTACCTCAGCCTTCAGGTCATTTTCAAGTATGTGCATTTACAGTTGGGCCTGTTTGATGCAGTATTCTTTGAACAAAGCAATCCACGCTATTCTGACAAGAGCACAAAATTAGAGGGAGAAGCAATGTTTTGAATATTCTTCCAGAATCCAGCAATTTGCAGACTTTTGCAACTAGAGATGGAGTTTTTGTGTTTAAAGATCCCAAACTGATTTTATTCCATTAATTAGTTTGCTTTCCAAATCCATGTAAATTCTCACCATCCACAGACCTTAAAAAGAGCAGGGTGCAACCACTTTTCCACCTTAGAGAGCAGATATTAAAAAAAAATATTTAAAATTGCATAAATATTCCCTTTGTCTGCGAGCAAGGAATATTTTTGTTGTTGTTTTATTTGCCCTTGCAGCTTCAATGATACATTGAAATAATAAATCCTTTGTATTTTTCCTTAGTGAAATCCAAACTGGTTTTAGGGAGTTACATTAAACCACTGTCTATGGTGTATTGTTCTAGTGGAAAGCATTTGTTTCCATACTTTGTGTTTTGATAGTATCTCCATTTGTTTAATAATAAGGAAAATAGTCCTTGTTATAGTATAATTTGACACCATGTAGACATTCACTGATTGTAAGAAATTTAGCCAGTCAATATTCAACTCAGTATATAAGTTAGGTAATATGAAAAAGCACAGCACATAGGCTTACATGTGGGTATAATCACTGTAATAAGAAATTTCAGTTCAATAAAATAACCTCGGAAATTCAGAAAAAGTGTACTAAAACACAGCAATTTTTCCTTCAGCTTTAAATGGCTTCAAGACTAATGAAAAATACATGCAAATGGCTGTAAGTACTAGGGTAAATAGAAGGTAGAAATGATCATACCTGACTTAAACTGGAGAATTGTTAAACAACCCCCATGAGTTCACAGGCTTTACCACTGAATTCTGCTTTCTGATTTTGTGATCAAGCGATTCTGTCATGCTTTCTGTAATTATTATTTTTTGCCACTGTGTCAGAAGTATGGAACACTGATAAATATGTGATCTTTGCTGGTTGATTACATTTTACTATAAATAATTGTTTCCAAAGTAAAAGAACTGGGTGTGATTATCCTGAAATTATCTACTGTATACAGTAGAGACAAAAAGTGGCCTTAGGAACCCTTGATATGTACTCTGTCTTTAGCATCCTGGAGCATTGACTTAGTAAAAGGGAAATAGATGAGGAAAGGTGCTGAAATGGACTCAATTGACCTTGGCGACGTGCACAGTAATGGCTCTGAGAGTGGAGAGCATAGCAGGCTACTTAATCCTCAGTGTCAGAAAGCAATTAAATCTGCTAATTACCAAATTGTATGTGCAAATGCTCAAAGGCAAGCAAAAGCAGTAATGAGTAACCATTTTGCAGAGAAATTCTTCCCTCTTTCTTCAACTGTTCCTGGGTATCCCCAAAAGATAATATTTTCAGACAAGACCAACAGCAGCTAACTTAATGTCACACTAAATGACAATGATAGCCTTTACTTTCTGCTTGGAGATGTCAAATTTAGTGATCCCCAAGTGTAAGGCTGTGAGACTGGACACTGTGTTTAACACAGTCATGGCCACTATGATAATGAAATTTAGATCAGTTAATTTATCATAGGAACTACCACTGGGGAAGAGAGAGGTTGGAGAGGTAGAGAAAATTATAGAGTCTTACTTTTCAAAAGTGCAGAGGGGGAAAAAAAAACCCAAAAGGTTAAAAATAAACTAGTAAAATCTTGGGATATTGCAAGAGCATGGGACCCTATAGTGTTAGACTAAACATTTGTGGTCTTATCACTTTCAAAGAGGAGATGCTTTTCACCAGAAAGTTTTTGCCATATTCTATACACAGACAACTTTCCCTGAACTCTAAGAACCCAAAGGCTGCTGAATTTAGCACGATAAGGTTATTGTAAAAGTCCAGCGCGCAAGGAAAAAAAAAAACAAAAACCAACAACCAGGATTAATTACATGAAAGTTAATCTGTGCCAATAAATGATAAATGCAACATCACCAGAACAAACTTAGCTGCATTTTTTCTAAGTGACGCTATTCCCTAGAATATTTATTATCCTCTAACACATCACACCAGCATGCTGCTGAAATGAGGTGGAGAAAAGTCTGCTCTGGAAACATTTGATGAATGCTTATTTAGTTTTTACTATGCTCTGGAGCATCCACATAGTCAGTGACAGAAAGCATGAAGAAACACAACCGAGGAATAGCTCCTGCATGTGTGTCAGCCTGCCACTTGGCTTGCAGATGCCCTTGAAACTTACTTTTTTTTTTTTTACTTAAAATTAAGTAAAATAATATTTCCTAATTTTTAATAAATTTCTCGTAATTTTTGGCAACTAGAAGAAGTAACTTTTTTTTCAAAAGTTAAGGGTCAAATCAGTTTAAATAATCTTGCAAGTAAAGAATGCTAAACTACTGTGGTTTGACTAACACATTTAAATTTGTCTCCTGAATTCCTTGTGTCTGGTACTTCAGCAAGTGTTCACAGTTCAGAATCTACTGGACTTTCTGAGTCATGGTATGCAGATGGACGAAACTTCACCATATGAAGCATAATTTAAAAATAAATCCTTCGTTATCTCTACTGAGAAATATCCTTTCTGTTTCAGCAATTTTTTGTTTGTTTGTTTGCGTCAAGATTTTTGGAACAGTTTTTTACAACATTCTTTGCAGATTTACTGGATGAAGGAAAAGACTCCGATGAAGTGCTATTTTTCATGACACTTAAGTCTCTGTCACCCACTGGTGTCCACCACAGCTGGGACCCAGCACACATCTGTTCTCTGCCACATTTTTTTGTAGTGCAGTTTGAAACACAGAGTAAATTCAAGGAAATACATTGTGTTATCTCTGGTGTTTCAAAGATACAAAGAAATGTATTACACTTATGAGTATGCATCATTAACACTTAGGAGTATGCATAATTAATCCTTTGAGACAAGACAGTGAAAACTAGAATATCTTTTATGGGACTTTGAGTTTCCTTTTCTTCTGACAGTCCCCTTTTTCTTCTTCAGATTTTTTCAAAGTTTGTGGTGGGGAGAAAGAAAAAGTATGTTGACTCTAAAATGGGTCTTCAAAGGATTTAAAGACTCCTGGGTGTTTGTGATCATAAAGATTGCATGAAAAACATGACTTCATAACATGGTTTCTTGCTTTTTAATGTGTTTGATCAGTTTTACAAAAATACGGCTACAATCATCACTGCTAGGAGCACATATATATGCAGCCACTCATGCATGTGAAGCTAAGTGGTAGGGCCGTATGAATAAGTAGTTCATCTTTACCTTACAACCAGTTGTCTGCCGACTGTAAGTTTCTATAAGACTTACTCTTATAACTTTCAAGTCTTGAACAAATTCTAACTGCTCAATGGTACAACAAAGTATCTTGCTCTTCACATCCTTCATGAAGTTTTCTACAAAAGTAACTGATGGGGAAACCCAAGATTCATTAATATTATCTGCACTTAAAAATGATGCAGCTTTATTGACTGATTATTTCATAATCTTGTTAGGGTTAGGAAATTATTTTTTTTTTTCCATTCCAAAGAGTGATACTTTACTACACCTTTTAAAGAAGGCTAGGAAAATCTGTAATACAACATTACTGTTAAAAATTATTGATGCAAAACAAACTTTAACATTTTAAATTTAACATGCTTTGAGGATTTAATGGGTTTGTTTAAATAGACAAGTCTGTGATGGGAGATACAGTTTGCAAGTGGGCCATCACAGAAACAACCCCTACAGAATATTTAATAACAACAATTTTTCTGTTCATATATCAGAAATCTCTATTTCTAAGTTCTGTTAAGACTGTCAAGACACATGCAGGTAATTTGGGGCTGTCTTGCTTAACATTATTTTTCTAAATTTATATAATAAAAAGCAAGTTTTTAACTTCTTGACCTCCTCGAGTTCTCACTTGCTAAATTACTGTTTTTACTAATACATATCGACTACTATTGTAGCAAGATAATATTCAGCAACAGGAGTTAATAAATGATCCCTTAATAAAAAATAACTACCATACCTAGAATAAGTAACAGGTGGATTGTCATCACTAGCAATTTAAGAGTTCATCTGTGGCTTCATCATTTTTGTGCAATAAAGTTAAGATCTTTACATCTTTCATATCCAAATATATGTGACAGTTTCTACCCTTGATGAACCATTTCCAGAATCTTCATGCTAGTTTCCCTATGTTTCAAAATGTAATTTAAAATGTCTCTAGGTTTCACAGATTATATGATAATTAGCTAGCATTTGAAAAGTATCTGGATACAAAATTATTTGATAAAATGTTAGACAATCTTGTTTCTGCACTGAAACACAGAGCTACATTCATACAGTTCTTTGTACCATTTTTTAGAATCCAAAATCAAGGAGCAAAAGTACTTTTGCAAAGAAAACCCAACCCTCTATTTTCTGAGACTAACATCATTTATGATGTTCCTGAAAAAAACTGTTAGTATGATCAGTGGATTGGAAAGTTCTAAAATTGACTGGAAATATTATATAATTATGTTCCCAGTTTAATGAAAAATGAAAGCACTGAAGGGATTGGCCAGACTGAATTCAGTGAAGAACTTACATAATAAAAAAGGGGATCCTGATCAGCAGACTCCATTTCTCAAAAAGAGAGAAAGAAAGTAGATTGTCATTCTCTGACTGCTTAGACAATAAAGAAATTTAGAATATTTGAAATTAACTCCTGAAAGTATTTTGCCCTAAATATAGAGTACAACTTCACAGGACTTTTTGTTGCCACACAGTGGGGTGCCATAACAATGTATATTGTCTCTCAGGTTAGTACGTGTTTCTTCTCTCAGTGTGAAATACTGTGGGGCAGCAGTTGGATCATTTTATCTGGGCTATCCTGCAGTTGCCTTCTGATTCTCATTTTATTGGTTATGCAGAGAAGATGCCATTTAAAACTTTAATTGCCATAGAGGGCTGTGAAATATTCACTGAGATTTACTGCTTTCCTTTTGTGATGTACCTTCACAGCAAAGTGACCCTGATGGTTAGGAAGCATATTGTATAAATGGCAATTTAATGAGAGCATGGAGACTATGAGGTCTCCGAAGAACACTTAATTTGAAATTTTCTTGTTACCGGGTATTTTATGAAAAAATCCTGCCAGGAATTCCAATGAAGATAACCTGGATCTTTAGCCAGAGTCACTGGTAAAACCAGAACAAAATTCTTATGTAATACTTTAAACATGTAAACTACAGATCCAGTAAGTCCAGTCTTGCAGTTTAGCTGAACTGATGACGAGAAGCACTGAAAGGAAAAAAGATCTCTACTTGTAAGATCTAAACAGGCCTCCATATTTTTCAAATTGTTGGCAAGCCACTTAATCACAGTGTTCATGATTCACCATAAGAATAATAGTTCGGAACACAGCAAGTATGTTGATAGCTTTCCTGTTTTGAAGAATACCTGCATAATGCATAACAGATGCATTACATACCTTAATACATAGAATTTTTAAAATTAAAATTCTGCTGATAATCTACTGCCGTCTCTGCAAGAGAGAGTTAAACTGCCTCATTCATTTTATTGCATGTTAACTCTGCAACATAAAAATGACCTTTTATATGTCAACATTAGCTATTTTACTATTGATCGTTTTGAGGAAGAACTTGCTTTAACATGCTCAGGTCTGATCTTGTATTGACTTCTCAGTTTCCTGAGGTGTTAAACTCCTGTGTTCCTTTTAAAAAACTGCTGTAAGTTAACCCCAGGAGGCATCTAGCCCCACACAGCCACTTACTCAGTCCCCACAGTGGGATGGGGAAGAGAATAGGAAGGGTAAAAGTGACAAAACTTATGGGTCAAGATAAGGACAGTTTGATATCTAAACCAAAAGCTACACCAGCAAGCAAAGCAAAATAAGAGATTCATTGACTACTTCCCATCAGCAGGCAGATGTTTAGCCATTTCAAAGAAAGCAGGGCTACATCAACATGTAACAGTTTCTTGGGAGGTCAAATGCCACAACTTGGTATATCCCTTCCTTCCTCCTTCTTTCCCCGATTTTTCTGCTGGGAACAATGTCATATGGTATGGAATATCCCTTTGGTCAGTTGGGGTCAGCTGTCCCAGCTGTATCCCCTCCCAAATTCTTGTGCACCCCCAGCCTACTCGCTGGCAGAGCAGTACAAGAAACAGAAAATCCTTGACACCATATAAGCACTGTTCAGAAATAACAAAAATGTTGGTGTGTTATCAACACTGTTTTTATCACAAATCCAAACACAGCACCACACAACCTATCATGAAGAAAATTAACTCCATCCCAGCCCAAACCAGAACAGATCACCACCCTACTGAAGTGTTAAACTTCTGTGCTCCTTCTAAAGCATCTTGGTTTTCTTTCTATCTGATAATACTGGACATGCTCTTTTGTGTTACCAAGGCAAATAACATCAGCATTAATAAAAACCAGATAATTAAGAGACCGCACTGTCCAAGATGTAGAAGGAAAAAACATGGACTGGGAGAATGAAGAACGGCCCACTCTAGGAGAAGATCTAAGGAACCTGGAGGTGTACAAGTCCATGGGGCCTGATGAGATGCATCTGAAGGAACAGTCAGATGAAGTGGCTAAAACACTATCCAACATATTTTAGAAGTTGTGGCAGTTCAGTGAAACTCCTGCTGACTGAAAAATGGTTAACCATAAACCCCATTTTTAGAAAGGGAAAAAAGGAAGACCCAGGGACCTACAGGCCAGTCAGTCTCACCTCTGTGCCTGGCAAGATGATGGAGTGGATCCTGCTGGAAACTACGCAAAGCACATGGAAAATAAGGAAGTGATTAGCAACAGCCAACACAGCTTCACTAAGGGCAAATTGTGCCTGACAAATCTGGTTGCCTTCTACAGCGGGCTTACACCACTGGTTGATAAGGGAAGAGCAACTGATGTCATCTACCTGGACTGTTGCAAAGCATTTGACAGTGTCCTGCATGACATCCTTGTCTCTAAATTAGAGAGACATGGATTTGATGGATGGACCACTCGGTGGGTAAGGAACTGGCTGGATGGTCACACTCAGAGTTGCAGTCAATGGCCCAAAGTGCAAGTGGAGAGCAGAGACGAGTGCCGTTCCTCAGGGGTCAGTGTTGGGACCAGATCTATTTAACATCTCTGTTGGAGACCAAGACAGTGGGATCGAGTGCCTCCTCAGAAACTTTCCCGGTGACAGCAAGCTGTGTAGTGCAGTGACATGCTGGAGGGAAGGGATGTGCCATCCAGAGGGACCTGGACAGGCTGGAGAGGTGGGATATGCAAACCTCATGGAGTTCAACAAGGCCAAGTGCAAGGTCCTGCACATGGGTCAGGACAATCCTGAGCACAAACACAGGCTGGGCCATGAGTGGATTGAGAGCAGCCCCAAGGAGAAGGACTTGGGGTATCAGTGGATGGAAAACTGACCATGAGCCAGCAATGTGCACTTGCAACCCAGAAATCCATCTGTGTCTGGGCACCGAGAGCAGTGTGGGCAGTAGGACAAGGGAGGGGATTCTCTCCATCTACTCCTCTGTATTGATAACCCCCCCTGCAGTGCTGTGTCCAGCTCTGCAGGCACCAACATCAGAAGGACACGGACCTGCTTGAGCAGGTCCAGAGGAGGCCATGAAGATGCTCAGGGGGCTGGAGCACCCCCCTGTGAGGACAGGCTGAGTTGGGGGGATTCAGCTGGAGATGAGAAGGCTCCGGGGAGACCTTCTAGTGGCCTTCCAGTGTTTAAAGGGGCTACAGGAAAGGTGGGGAGGGACTCCTGATCAGGGAGTGTAGGGATAGGATTAGGGGTAATGGTTTTAAACTGAAAGAGGGGAGATTTCAATTAGTTATAAGGAAAAAAAATTTCCCTGTGAGGATGAGACACTGGCACAGGTTGCCCAGAGCAGCTGTGGCTGCCCCCTCCCTGGAAGGGTTCAAGGCCAGGCTGGACGGGGCTTTGGGCAACCTGGGCTAGTGGAAGGTGTCCCTGCCCAGGACAGGGGGTTGGAACTATCAATGATCTTTGAGATCCCTTCCAACCCAAACAATTCTAAGATTCTATGAATACATGTGTAGCCAAACATAGTTTTAAAGTTTAAATGACAAATTTATATCCAAAATGGAGTATACTCTATATGAAAACAAGACAGTTAAAAACATTTTTTGGCCTTTGATGCAGTGTTAGTGACCATAACCTGAGAGAACAGGGGTCTCTTTCAGCTGCTGGCAAATCCTCAGATGAAGTCAGGGGTCACTGCTGTCCCCAGCTCTGTAAGACACTGAACAACAAACACTCACAGGTAAGACAAGTCAGTGCTTAGACACTTCTGTCTAAAATTGAAATCCTTTGCTAGACTGGATGTATAAAATTTGAGCTGGCAGATCCAACAAAAGAACAATCATCATTTCATAATGGCAGCTACCAGTGAAGTAAATAAATAAATTTTAAAAATTTTGAAAAAAAAATTCAAAATGCCATTGCATGGAGTGAAAAAACTGACTTCGTTCCCCTTGCTCTATCTTGCAGTCTCAGAATCAAAATGCACAAGCACCAGGAAAAAAACCCTTCTGGTCTTCCCCTTTCCTTGCTAAAGCAGCAGTTATACTCTCCCTCCCATGAAACCTTCTTCTTTGTTTTCCTTCTTTCACCCTTGCAGTTCCATTGTTCTGGCATCTCTGTGGTTTCAGAGTGGCACAAAAATCTTCCTTTCGCAGAAAATCTAGGAAGATACCACACAGGGTGGCTCTTCCCAGCATCCTTCTGGCTCTCCAGTCATGACTGGGGGGACCCCACCCCTCCGCCCACAATGGCACCCCACCAGAGAGAGAGGGCCAGGAGTCCGTGTCCCAGTGGGGACATGGGGCAGACAGGAGCCACCTATACCCATGGAGTAAGCTGGGCTAAGGATCCAGATGGGAAGAAGACAGGAGCCTTGTCCAACACCACTGCTCCATAGGAGCGCTGTTTCCCCAGAAGGTCGGGAGCTCCTGCCTGGCATGGAGAGGCATGAGAGGCTCACAAGGAGGCTAGGAGCAGCCCCAAATGGACCACCCTATAGGTGCTCATACCTGGCAGGTCTGTGGCACACAAGGGGTAGGAACTGGTACCAGCTGCTCCTCACAAGCCCATCTACAGTATCCTGCCTTCTCCAGGACTCTCAACACAGTTGCCACCGCATATGAGGCTGGCTTCCAAGGGACTGGCATATCCAGTGTTGGGGCAACACACCTCAGCAGCTGTTGGGAGCTCCTCTGTGAGGGTCCTCCATGCTGGGCCTGGGCTATGACCACTCAGGAACTGCTTAGGTGGGCCTACACCCTTGCAGGCAGCCACCTGTGGGGGAGGAAAGGCAGGAGTAGGCTTGGAAGAGAAGACCTGATGACAGCTGGGGCTGGGAGGGGAACACGGTGCAGGAGGGAGGCAGGTGGCATGGCTCTTGGGGTTCACATGGCGGAGTAAGGGCACCATTTCGCAGCTGGTGCTCATAGTGCACATGGCAGCTCTGGGCTCTCCTTCTAGCCTGGCTGGGAGAGGCTTAGGGCACCCTGGGGCTCTGGGTGCTGCAGTGTGAGGGGCTGGCATCTGGTTCCTGCACAAAGGACAAAAGGCAGGTGATGGCTTTTGGAGACTCCCTCCTGCAGGGGACCATGAACCTGCAAGCCCAACCTCATGTCTCAGCAGGTTTACTGTTTCCAGGGACCAGGATAGGGGAAGATGCAGAAATATTGAAGAGGTTTAGCAAGTCTTGTTACCTTGGCTCCTGTTCTGTATGGGTACCAACAGTGCTGCCAGGGTTAACCTGGAGTCCCTCTAGAGTGGCTGCAGAGAAATAGAAGTGAGGTGAAGCGCATGGGGGATGGTGGTGTTCTTATGAATCCTGTTGGTGAGGGAGAAATTTCAAATGGAAGTAGGAATATCCAGTGGGTCAACACTTGGCTTCAGGGCTGGGTTGCAGGCAGACTCTTTGAGGAGCAAGGACTACTCAGTAGCCAACTAAGTGAACAAACACACAGACTTACTAACTTAGTGAGGAGGAATTTAAACGAGATAAGCCAGGGGATAGTTACCATAACCATCAATACTGGGATTCAATACTGGGACTGTCTTCATTAATGCCCTGGATGATGGGATGGAGTGTATTTTCAGCAAGTTTGCAAGTTACACCAAGTTGGAGGGAGCAGCTGCTATTCAGATCGACTTGGACAAGCTGGAGAAATGGACTGTCAGGAACTTCAAAAACTTCATCGAAAGAAAATCCAAAGTCCTGCTGCTGGGAAGAAATAGCCTTGCGCAACTGTGGAGTCTAGAACTGTCTGAAACAGCTCTGAAGAAAAGGACTGAAGTATCCCAGTAGAGAGCAAACTGAATGTGAGCCGGCAGTGAACCCTGGCAGCAAAAACCAAGAGGTCCAGGGAAGTGATCTTTCCACCCAGCAATTGAGAAGACCATGCTTGGAGTCCAGTTTTGGGCTCCTTGAGCCACAGTGCAACATTGTGTGTCTCCACACATAACCAGCGAGTGCATTCTTTGTTTCTTCTTCAAAGATATTGTGGAAAGAGAAAGTTGGATCATTGCTGTCCTACAACTAACACTGACCTTGGTTATTATAGGAGGACGAGGCTGACCCAGTGACAGACCTGACGAGGTGGTGATACTCGTCACACAGGCAATGCAGCAGTGGCAGCTGGAGGTGCAGCCGGTTGTCTCCAGGACCTCTGAGCAGAGTTTGTCTCCATATGGCTGTTTTCAAAGCTTGATGGTGCAGGCATGTGGCACATGAGGGCAGACAGATGGTTAGTGTGACATGCTGGAGGCTGTTTGCATCAAGTAAGCACAGGAGCTTCTGGAATATGTTCTCAGCCAGCGATATTCCATGTGCTGTGACGTGTAGATGTAGCAAATCCGTTTTAGAAGGGGCCAGCCATGAACAGAGTGGATGCACACTGTTCCAGATTAATTGGCTGGGGAAAAACAGCAATTACTCCCTGAAGCAGATCACAAGGACAAGAAAGATGTAGCCTAAAGGATGCAAAACTGCTTCATTTAGCTATAGCCCAGGCTGGGATTGATTATTCTTTCATTTGTGTTCCATAAAAACATAAAAATGACCATTTTGAAATTTCATATTATTTTTCTATGTCATTATGATGTTGTTATGTTACATATATGGTTATTTTAAATTATTATTCATTGCTTCTTTAAGTCTTATTAAAATGTCTTTAGATTTTTTGGAATAGCATACTTTGATCCCAACTCCAGATTGGATCTAAACATTTTTCATCCATTTTTCCATTTTGGGTAAAAATATATTAGAGTCAGTGTTAAAAAAGTGAACCTGACTTGAATTTCTCCTTTCCTAGTATACCAGCAGTAACTGTCAAAATGATTATCTAAGCTTTTAATAACCTCACCCTGAATTTCAGTGAGATGATTAATCCAGATTGAAATTAAAATTAATTTTGGATTTTTTAATATCACTTTCAGAAATAAAACAATTTCACTTGGGGTCTTTATTTCATGTCCCTGAATGTCACATGAGGAAGCAAAAACATGATCTGTATAAATAATAATTTTATTCACTGAGAACTAACATATTTAATACTCATGTCAATATTTACTAAATGCACTAAAGAGAGTACCAGTGCTAAAAAGAGAAAGAAAATGTAGAATTGGAAGTTTTCCCTGACCAATGATAATATCTCGAAATTATTCTCTTAAGAAAGCACCATCGGAGCAGTCATGTGACTAGTTCAAATTTGATAAAAGGAGCCCTGAACAATTTTTTTGCAATATGTAGTGTAATTATTTGTGTGTATTTAAATAAATTTCCTTTTGATCCTGGGGAGATAGATCAAAAGAGACTCTCACTGGGTAGGATTTTAACTGAAAAATTTTCTCCTAATTTCCTGGGCTTTAGACATCAATGCAGCAGCTCCTGACTGGGTAGCTATAGTTGAAGAAAGATGTTGATTATCAATGCCATTGTTCTATTTTCTTTGGAATGTTCTTATTCAACTCAGTGCATCTGGTAAGTGTAGGGTAAGAAACCTAGAGAACATGATGTCCTTAGTTTGACTGAAAAATTTCTGCTAAGGAACTTGATTCAATAGTAGATTCTGTTTTTTTAAACTGTCTGAAAATTATCTGCTTTTGTAAATTTTTTTTTTTTTTAATTATTATTGCTGAGAAAATATTAAAGAAGCCAAAAGCTGCAGAGGAAAAAAATGTTTTTAATTTGCAACTGAGTCAAAAAATTATTTTTAATTTCCAGAAAATCATAAATATATTATTTGTTTCAGATTTCCAGGTTTCATTGAATATTTTTAAAAAACCCAAACAGATACTGTCATGTAAATTTAAAAATTCTGTGTTTTTTTCCATTTTGAGGAAGAGAACAGAGGATATTTGGCAAGATGATGGAACTCCAATTGGAAACCACTATTGGTAACATTCATATCTTTAAAGATTGTTAGCCTAATTTAAACTTCAGATGCTGTGTGTCAGATACAATGAAATCTTTATAAAGAATTATTTTTCAAAATCCAATCACTGAAGTAAAGCATCCGAATTAAGAGATATAAATGAGGCAAAGGTCACCCAGAATTGGTTCAGCAGACTAGCTTTGTATCACTTGATAAGTAACCAGTGTAGATTTATCTGAGAATAAAGAATAACTCCATTTTAGAGTATTCTTTGGGATCTTTGGATGATCAAAACACTCTACAGTTCAATTTTCTTTAGCTTTGTAAGCGTGCATCAGAATATCGACTCAATATATAGGCTTTATGTCCAAATTAGAAACAATATTCAAGGATTTATATATATTATTAGCAGTATCAATGGAACTTACTTTTTTCCTATATCTTGAAAGATAAAAGAATATATAAATCAAAGTGATCACATATTACTCAATGTTGTCAGCAATATCTTACCTTATCTGGAAAACATAATGCATTCCAACAGATTGCAGTCTTGTGGATAAAGCAAGAATAAATTACATACTTTTAAGGTGTTTTGAATTAAAGACTAAGACTATGTATTTTCAGAACAATGAATCAACCTCAGAATCATAAAATTTTAGTATAAAGGTTCTTGGTGATCCTGGTTAGTTTTAAATAATTCAGTCAGAGAATAAAATTAATGCATAAAAACTTGTATATTATATGTGTAAGGTAAAAACTAGTTAAAATTGTCAAAAAGGATAGAATAGGGAAAATAACATCAAAAAACTTAGTTCAGTTTTCCCAGGCAAACTGTAGCAGCAGATGCACCCAAGCACTCCTCATGTCTGTATTGCTGCCATCCCCATTATGGCACACAAACTTTATCCCAAAGACTTTACCTTCTTAGCATTCTAAGATTTTGAGTATTTGTGCATGGTGTTAATTTTTAATGATGGATTCTTCATATTTTAATAAAATATTGTTCTATGTGAGAAAATATTAATTTTGTTCTATGATTTTTGTTCTTTCTTCCTCTTTCCCTATTGCAGGTAAATAAAATAACATCAACTATGTTAAACATAGTAGTCTTGACAATGGGAATATCTGTATTAGCTGGCCATCACAACCTGAAATGTATTAGCTAAAGTAATAATCATGTGCGATTGTATTAAACTTGACAGATAGATTTCTGGCTCTAGCTTTTCTTTAACAGGCTATAATTTCTAAAGGAACTCGGCTATTTTTCATGGGTACATGTTGTTTCTGACTGTAATAAAATCAAACTGTGAGGAATGAATTTCTGGTTCTCTTTGATATCATGAGTATGTGGTGGCTATTTAATATCACTTAGAATAAGACTCTGAAGCATTAAACTAACAACAGAATATATATTATACCATCTATTTCCATATTTTATTCCAATAATGCTAACAGTTCTTTGAAGAAGGACTAATTTACAGGTTCTATACATTTGGGAGATTTATTTTACTCTGGATTCTGCCATGGGTAACTGAATACGTGGCATAATATTAATTTTCAAAATCGCATCTATCCATCTTTCTTTGCAGTAACATATGGCCAAGGAAGTAGAATCAGTTGCATGGTCTGTGACAGCTATGATCCAAACTTTTGTCTGAATTATAAGGCTGGTTTATGTCCTGAGCTTTCCTGCCTCAAATTGAAGGATCCTTCCAAAAGCTATAGTCTTATAAGACATCCATCATGTTGAATATCAAAGTAAGAGCTAAATTCATTAGATAAAATACATTTTTAACATCCTGAACTATGAAATGAATGATGGTTTTTTGTCATACCTGAAAAAACAGAACTGAAAATTGAGCTCATTCTTGGGTTTTGGATTGAAAAGTAAATACTGCTGAAGAATATGATTTTGTTTTCAAGAATTTTAAAGGATCGCTTCACCATGAGCCATACAAAGCAGGTTATGATTTAAGATTAGACTTCTGGCCTCTCTTAGTCTATTTCTGACCTTAAAATTGTCCTTTGGTCTGCAACAGACTTACTGTACCCAATTGATTGAGGAGTAATATTGTGGCATGGCCTTTGAAACACAAGAACGTCAACAGGTGAGAATAACTCATGTAATACATTGATCTTTAGGATGGTTAGTCAGCACACTCCAAAACAAAGACCTTGCTTATTAAAAGTCTTTATTCAAGTAAGTTTTTTAGTGCAGGGCTTTTGAATTATATAGATAGTACCTTTTATGGCTTGTTTTGTTTATAAGTTCTGCTTTAGACATTAGAATTGTCATGCTTTCTGCTGCTTGCATGTAAAGATTTTTTTTTTTTTTTTTTTTCCTCCCCCCATGATTAATTTTTACCATCCGTGCAGTGCGTTTTAAAGAGTGCAGACTTCACAGATTTTCTGACAGGAATGATATTCAGCTCACTAGGAAGCTTTTCTATTGAAGGAGTTTATTTAAAACTATAAGAATTAACGTTTCAGGACTAAAAAAAGATGCTTTGCAAACTGATTTGGTTCCCTGCTCCAGCCTGTCCTCTAACCTTGAAATGTCTTGAGATACGTTTGTGCCTGTCAAATGCTATAGGATGTCACATAGAAAAGCAAATACAACTGTTTTTGTAGCTCCTCTTGAGTTCTTGATCAAACTGGATCCTTCTATGAGTGTACATCATAATGGTTCACCTCCGTCAGGGCTTTAGATATCAGATTGTCTGTGAAATCTCTTGTGATTTAGAAATTACCATATGGATTTCTATTCAGCTTCCAAAACTGCATCTGGGTGGAAGTGTATGGGAAACATACATATGTGTATATACGCACATATACATGGATACATTCTAGCAAATTAAACCACTAAGAAAGAATTTAATTTAGTTCAATCCCACTTTCTCCCTAACTCTCTGGAGAAGGAATTAAAACATATGGTTATATATTCTCAGTTGTGTAAGAAGATTGAACTTCTGTTTCCTTTTTGTTAATTAACAAGAGCTTGTAGTAGTAAGTAGTCCAGTACTACTTACCTCTTTTCTAAAAATATTGTGATCTGGAAACACACAATGGAGGTAACCCACAGAAGAGGAAAAGAAAGGGAAAAAAAATTGAATGATTTGATTTGATTTCATTTCATTTCGTTTCATTTCATTTCATTTCATTTCATTTCATTTCATTATGTAAACAATTGGATGGGAAAGCAAGTTAACCAAAATAGATAAAGAGTTCATGTAGCTGACAGACTTAACTAAAACCATTCTCCAGGTTGACTCAGATATGATCCAAGGAGACTTTCAAAGAGTTTTTAGAGTGTATTGCTGTACTAGGTCTGGCTGAGCTGGAACTGGTTTTCCCCTCCAGCAGCCCGCATGGAGCTGTGTTTTATGCTGGGAGCTGGCAGGGTGTTGGCAGCGCCCTGGTGCTGTGGCTGCTGCTGAGCGGTGCTTACACAGCACCAAGGCTCTTCCGACATTTCCCCCAGTGGGATGGGGTGGGCAAGAACTCGTGAGGGGACACAGCCAGGACAGCTGACCCCAACTGCCCAAAGGGACATTCCAGACCATGTGACATCTGCTCAGTATAAAGCTGGGAGAAAGGAGGAAGGGGGTGAGGTCATCCTTGGTTCTCCAAAGCAAGCACTCCACGTATGGGAACCCTGATCCTGAGAAGGCCCCACAGCGCCTGTCCATGGGAAGTAGAGAATAAATCTGTTTGATTTTTTTTGCTTCCACGCGCGGAACTTGCTTCGCTTTGCTTATATTAAAACTGCTTTTGTTTTACCCACAAGGGTTGGTCTATTTTATTCTCTTTCCCCTCTTTGCCCTGTTGAGAAAACAAGGGGAAAGGGGTGGGAAGTGATAGAACGACTTGGTGGGTACTCAGCATTTAGCCAAGGTCAAACCACCACAATTGCATATGGAAAGGATGAGGGAATGACAAGGGAAAGATGTAGAAACTCTGTATATGGCATTACGCAGAAGAAATGTCATTCAAGAAAAAAAAAAAAACATTAAATGATGTAGTGGCTTCCACTTTTAGTAAAGTTCAAAGATATGAGAAGACTTAGTAGGAGCAGAATGCCTAATAATATCTAGGGATGCTGAATCTTGATACTGCTGGCAATGGAGAGTCCGTGGAGATGCTGGCCCAGAAAAGGCGTGGTATTGCAAGTCATGGGAGGAAAATCAGCAAAGAGGGATTTTGAAATTTGTACTTTTGCTGTACTTTTACCACAGTAAGGCCTACAAAGATTTAATCAAAAAATACATCTACGGTTCTCATAACTTGACTACAGATACAAATAAAATACTTGAAAAATGTTTCCTAAAAACACACAATATCTTTATTTTATGTTTCTTAAAATCTCCCTGATTTAAAAAGTTTTACTCTCTCATACACATTTTTACTACAATTTTTCAATGCATTTAGCAAAACCCCATCTTAAAGATGAAAATGTACTTCACAATAAGCAAACCATTCCAACACAAATATTTTTGGTGACATTTGTTCCCTGAAGTTTTACTCTATTGCCACTCAGCACGAAACAGGTATTGATTCTGGCCTCAGGAATGCATTCCTTTCTTCCCCCGTTTTAGCAGGTGATAAATTAAAGGTGACACAGCAAAAGTGAACAAGAAGTAGAACTCTAGGAGAGGGGTAAGGTTGTCCCTTCCAGCTGGCTAGAAAAAAAACAGCTTCCAAACAACTAAATCTTAGACTGAAGAAAATTAGTCAGTGTTCAGAAGTTTGCAAGGCTGATGTTTTCTGGTTGTCATATCTTCTTAAGAGAAGAGTTTGTTTATGAAAAGTGTGAATGTTCTATTCTATGAATTACTTATTTCTGTTTTACAGACCTTCCATCGGCTCTTTGTACAGCTTCTTTTCAGTATCTGCACATTTTTTATCATAGTTACTCAAGATATTGAAATGACTCCTTAACTTAGGCTAACTTTTTCCTCTGCCTCCCACTGGACTTCTCAAGAGTTGTCCATCAGAGGAATATCCCGTTACCTTTTTTATACCTGGGCAAACAGGTAAATAATTGGCCACAAGCCTTAGCTTACTTTGAAGAATAAAAGCATTGATTTATTTACTTCAGAAACACTTCTATTTTCTCTGCGATTTAGAAGAAATAAAAGGCAAGCACCAAATTTGCTTGTGCTAGTTAATTAGAAAATCATGAGTGGCACAGCACAATGGCTTAGAACAAAACAGAAAAGGGAGTGAGAAAGGGAGAGAAAATATATTTGAAAATTATTAAATACAGCTTCTCTTCATCTGCCATCCGTAACATGTATTTTCTTGGCCAGTAATACATATATTTCAAGTCATTGCTAGGTTGAGCAGTTGACTGGAGGGGCTGTGCTGGGAGGCTGCTCCTGCTGTTTTATTCAATATAATATACGAAAACAAGCAAGAAGCGCAGCACATCTTTGATTAGCTGATGCACCGTGTACCTCGGGTCCTGCTATGAAAATAAATTCAATCAGAGTCCATGAACTGCTGGTGCTTTACAAGAGGGCAGTGTAAGAAATTCTGTATTGCTTCCTAGCTGCTGAGCTCCAAGGCACAGTAAACTTGAAGACAGGCATTCCATTTGCCACTGAAACAACTCTGTGGCAGTAGACGGGGAAGAGAGACTGCACAGTGGGAGATGGCTTCTTAAGGAGAAGGCACTGCCTATGCCAAACAACATGATCTAATACTTGTGCCCTTGTCCTTTTTTACCTTTCTCCTCTTTCAATCTGATTTTGAAGTGGTTTAATTGCCACTCTTAACCACTGCTACCTCAAGAACTTATTTTTCTTCAGTATTTCTTTCTCAGACATTTCCTCTTCTCCAGGATGTCTGTGATGTGTCAGAAACCTTGATGTAATATTCTACCTCCAAAACCAACTATCCATTTTCCTCCAAAATTTCATCTCCTGCTCTCACTAGTTTGTGTCTTTTCATCAGCATCCCCATAATTCAGTGTCACAATTAACCACATATCTTTGAGTGTCCTCTTCCTTTTTTCAGGTCTTTAGCTTTCTATGGAAGAAACTCCCACTTAGAATCCTCTAGACAGGGTTTTCAGTTGAAGACCCCAGTTAATTTCAAGGACAGAATCAAAGAATGGGTTGGGCTAGAAGCGACCTTAAAGATCATCTAGTTCCAACCCACAGGCAGAGACACCTTCCACTAGCCCAGGTTGCCCAAAGCCCCGTCCAACCTGGCCTTGAACCCTTCCAGGGAGGGGGCAGCCACAGCTTCTCTGGGAAACCTGTGCCAGGGCCTCACCATCCTCACAGGGAAGAATGTCTTCCTTATATCTAACCTAAATCTGCCCTCTTTCAGTTTAAAACCGTTAGTCCTCATCCTATCCCTACACTCCCTGATGAAGAGTCCCTCCCCATCTTTCCTGTAGCTCCTTTAAGCACTGGAAGGCCACTAGAAGGTCTCCCCAGAGCCTTCTCTTCTCCAGCTGAACCCCCCCAACTCTCTCAGCCTGTCCTCACAGTGGGTCCTCCAGCCCCACGATCAACTTCATGACCTCCTCTGGACCACTCGAGCAGGTCCGTATCCTTCTGATCTTGGTGCCCCAGAGCTGGACCCAGAACTGCAGGGGGGGTCTCAGGAGAGTAAAGGGGGAGAATCCCTTTCCTTGACCTGCTGCCCACCCTGCTCTGGGTGCAGCCCAGCACACGGGTGGCTTTCTGGGCTGTGAGCGCACACTGCTGGCTCATGGTCAGTTTTCCATCCACTGATACCCCCAAGTCCTTCTCCTTGGGGCTGCTCTCAATCCACTCATGGCCCAGCCTGTATTTGTGCTTGGGATTGCCCTGACCCATGTGCAGGACCTTGCACTTGGCCTTGTTGAACTCCATGAGGTTTGCACGGTCCCACCTCTCCAGCCTGTCCAGGTCCCTCTGGATGGCACATCCCTTCCCTCCAGCATGTCGACCGCACCACACAACATGGTGTCATTGGGAAAGTTTCTGAGGAGGCACTCGATCCCACTGTCTTGGTCTCCAACAGAGATGTTAAATAGATCTGGTCCCAACACTGACCCCTGAGGAACGGCACTCGTCTCTGCTCTCCACTTGCACTTTGGGCCATTGACTGCAACTCTGAGTGTGACCATCCAGCCAGTTCCTTACCTACCGAGTGGTCCATCCATCAAATCCATGTCTCTCCAATTTAGAGACAAGGATGTCATGCAAGACATTGTCAAATGCTTTGCAACAGTCCAGGTAGATTACATCAGTTGCTCTTCCCTTATCAACCAGTGCTGTAACCCCATTGTAGAAGGCCGGCAAATTTGTCAGGCACAATTTGCCTTTAGTGAAGCTGTGTTAGCTGTTGCTAATCACTTCCTTATTTTCCATGTGCTTTGCATAGTTTCCAGCAGGATCCACTCCATCATCTTGCCAGGCACAGAGTTGAGACTGAGTGGCCTGTAGGTCCCCAGGTTTTCTTTATTTCCCTTTCTAAAAATGGGGTTTATGGTTCCCCTTTTCCAGTCAGCAGGAATTTCACTGGACTGCCACAACTTCTAAAATACGTTGGATAGTGTCTTAGCCACTTCATCAGCCCATTCCCTCAGGACCCATAGATGCATCTCATCAGGCCCCATGGACTTGTACACCTCCAGGTTCCTTAGATCTTCTCCTAGAGTGGGCCGTTCTTCATTCTCCCAGTCCCTGCCTTTTCCTTCTACATCTTGGACAGTGTGGCTGGAGAACTTGCCAATGAATACTGAGACAAAGAAGTCATTGAGTACTTCAGCCTCCTCCATGTACTCGGTACCCAGATGTCCTGTTTCCTTCTGCAGAAGGCTTACATTTACCCAGCCTTCCTTTTGTCACTGACATAGCTATGCAAGCTTTTCGTGTTGCCCTTGATGTCCCAGAGCTCATTCTGTCAGGGCTTTGTCCTTCCTAACCTGATCCCTGGCTGCTCAGACAGATTCTCTCTATTCCTCCCAGGCTACCTGTCCTTGCTTCCACCCTCTTTAGGTTTCCTTTTTGTGTTTGAGCTTGTCCAGGAGCTTCTCATTCACCCACACTGGTCTCCTGGTATTCTTACTTGACTTCCTCTTTGTTGAGATGCATCACTCCTGAGCTTGGAGGAGGTGATCCTTGAATATCAACCAGCTTTCTTGGGTCCCTCCTCTCCAGGGCCTTATCTCATGGTTCTTTTCCAAGCAGACCTCTGAAGAGGACAAGGTCTGCTTTTTCAGCTTGTGCAAAGGGCTAATGTGTGCTTTTCAGGTATTGCCAAGACTTGAACAAGTCTCATAAAGTGAAGCAATGCTTATCTAGAACAAAGGTGTTTTAGAGAAAAAGTCAAGATATCTTGCCAAAGCTAAAATACTTTAGGTCTTCTCCAAGGGCTTGAGGGTTTTGGGCATAACCTTTGGGCTCTCCGTTTTCAAGAATGTCAAGAATCAATATTTTCAATATGTCAAGAATCTTATTTGAGGTCATTAATTAAAGAACTTTGGTGACTCTGTTAGCCGGTGTACTTCCCTCCGAGTGTCCCAGAGTACGTAAAATTTCAAAGTACTTCTTACCTACATTTTTTTACTTTTGGAGATTAATTTAAATATTTACCATTCTCTTCAGTTCTTCCAGAAAGCAGTGCTTATTCTACCTATTTTATAAATAATACAATTCTAGTAAGTCCAAACACAAGTTATATAATTTAAAATATTAATACAGTTATCACTGAGCTTTCTGTAGCCATTTTTATATATAATTTCTGACTGCATTCAACTGAAATTGTTTGTTCCACAGAATCCCTCCTGGCAAGGTTTCTTCTTTGCATTTATTCTCTTAAAGTTTTTGACTTTTAATGCAGTAATTTCTTATTACTTCTTACCAGTTCATTTCTGAGATTGTGCTTCCTCTGACATAATTTCTCCAATATTATTTTAATCACCTATGTAGCTTAAGAGTTTGTGGCCTGCCTTTCCCTTTTACCTTCTCTCTCATAATTCCCAAGTTCAATTTCCTCCTTTTTTTCCTATTAATTTTTATCTCCAGGGGACTATGTGCACCTCGTGACACCTTTGGTTATATTTTCAAATTTACCACTTTTTTATTCTATCTGTGCTTAATCCTGCGTATCCACTTAACTAATTAACCCTTGTGGGATTGCTGCCATTATCAGTTATTAAATTAGTGTATAGTGGGCTACTTTTTTTTAACTTACATATTCTAACAGGACCTGGTGGAAGTCCATAACACAAAGAGATTAAATATCTTTGTTAGAGGCTGTTTTTAGTGATGTGTTTTGTGATTGGTAGGAATTAATAGAAAAATTTTAAATTAATTTTAAGATTGAGAAGTTTCTTTTCTGTGAAAAGCAGGAGAGCATCTTCCTATTCTGATATTGACTGTGATTAGAAAGACACCACATTAAACATTAATTTCCTTCAGGTTCCTAGATTATTAAAGGATTAGACCTCTTTCAAATAAATTTAGCTGTCAAAACCACAGAGTACTTAATGTAAAATAAGTGACTGTCTTTGTATGTTGCTATCATCACTTTCTATGGGCAAGAGAAGGAGGATTCATGATTTAGTAAACTTCTATTTTTCTTAACTATTTTTTCTTGTCAAAAATTTCTACACTTACTCCTACTTCTGAACAGAGTATTTTATGTTACACTTTTATAATGCACATTGGTAAACAAAGCATTGTCCTTGAATTCAAGAGAGAGTACTTATCTTCCTGGCTTTTCCACTTATTATTATTACTGTTCTGAAAATCCTGGGAATTAATTTCACAAGTCTGTGCCTCAGATTCCTCAAAAGAAAAATAGGGCAGTTCTTTTGGAAAATAGTTTGAATTCTACTGATTAAGAGTACTTGGTGCTATTTTTATTTTATTTTAAAATAACATATTAGGTGTTACTTATACCATACAAGATAAATCTTTACCCATTACTAGAAAGCAGCTGCCAATTAAGTGAAGTTTGATAATTGTGCAGCAGTACATAGTAATGTCATGAATACTTCAACAAGAATAGAGAAATTAAAACTGCAGGGGGAATTTAGGGAGAAAAAAATTACTTGTTTGTATTTTACCTTTCTAATTATGGTTAATACAAAACCCAACTTCCTAATCTATGAGAATATTTTGACTGTAACAGGAGAAATGCTAGCAGCAGCAGTTGTGCTGTACTAGTATCAGTCTATTCAGTGGAGAGAGATATTTTAAGCAAAGAACTATACAGAGTTTACTGATAATAACAGAACATTACTCTGAAATGGGTGGGCCAGACTTCCTGGAGAAACTCTTGACATCTTTGTGCTGTTACTTCGATCTGGTATTGAGCCATGCACATTGCAAGAAGGCTCATTGCCAATTGTAAGCTCCAAGATCTGAATTCTCTGCCACGGAAGAAATTCTTTCAGCTTTTCTGTGTTGCTTTTTTAGCACGGAGTAATAGAAAGGATTAATACAGAATTAATAACATTTTTATCTCCTGAAGTACATAATTTAGCTAGGGGTCAGCAGCTGACTCTTTTAGTACTACTATCCATCTGGAATTTCCAGACACATCCTTTCTCTCTGCTTTGAATTTTTGTGAAAGGAAGAAGGAAAATTTGTCATTTCTCTGAGATGTCTCCATGCCAGGCAGCTAAACCAAGGCAGACACCTTTGACTGAATTAACTGTCCTTCAGAAATCAAAGTACGGATCTACTGTGCACACACTGAACCAACAGTCAGCACGTGTGACTTGGGCTATTGGTCTTGTTATGCAAATAGCGCACACTGTGCCCATCTATCTGTCTGCTCTGAAACTTTAGGAGAGAAACATAGAGCCCTAGTCTTCTAAACTGTGGCAAGGTCTTAAAAATGCTCTCAAGAAGATTTCTCTTTCTGTTGCCTACAGAAGGAGATTAATTGTCTCTGAATCTTAAATTTATGAGATCTTTTTCTTTTTTTCTTCAACTGCTATGTAATTAAATAATGGATACATTTTTTTTTTTTTTTTTATATCAGTAATTGCACTTAATTCATGTAACAGGGAGGTTAAATACAGAAGCAAGTTCTTCATCATTATCCCATGAGTTTCATACTCAGGATGTGGCAGTGTCATTATTCTGAACTAACACGTTTTGCTACTTGTACTGACTACAGACTCCTGTAGTCATAAGGTTAATTGGCTAGTTTACAATTTTTAACATCAAAGTAATTGCAGAGTAATTACACTGTGTTCAGTAGACCAATAATAAATTTTACAGGTAACACAAATAAAAATTCAGTATTATAGAGGTCTTATTAAAATCAGCTGTTCTAAAGAAATAACCACAGCCTTAGAATAGTAATTTAGGACTTGAGATGGAGTATCATTCAGATCCAGCCCTCTTCCTTATTTTTGCTTAAAGACACAGATCCTGTCATACATAGGTCCTTCTCAAGCCATGTTTAGAGTTCTTTTTCAAGGTAGGGTTGGCTTTTTTGGGAGCTATCTCTTGTAAAGTGACGTAGAAACAGTATTGCCCAGACTCTTTCTAATAACTGTTGCCTTGGGAGCCTTGTTCACTTCAAACCAAAAAAGACTAGTGTTCCGACTGGAATACAGATGGCACAATTTCTTCCTTCACAGAAGGAAAGCAAAGCTGATCTAGAAATGTTCTTGACTTAGGAATTGTATCCAGCTCTTCTTACTTAAATAAAGGCATATGTAATAAAAAAGAAATTCCCTTAAGGAAGAGGAATTAGGCATAAAAGGAGTGGAATATAAAGGAGACATTATCAGCCCTCATAAAAATATCATCACATGCCAGCTATCAATTTCCTTTTTAAAATTAACACAAATAGCATTTTGTTAAAAACAGATTCATAACCCGCCCCCCTCATATTATGCCACTGATCTGCAGCTTCTCAGGTGAATTCCCAGCACTCCAGCATCATTGACTTGTGTATTTTTTGCTCTCTGCATGTTTGAGCGTATTTGGCAGCTGCTAAATGGGTTTGGCAGTTTTACCCCCAAGCACCAGAGGAAAGTTGAACTCTTGGTTAATTGGCATAATGACAATTACAAGACTGCTGCTTTTTGTGAAGAAAACAGATAGTTTGATTTAAAGATCATTAAAGCCCTGAGTGAGCTGCAGCCCATCCTCTTCTATGTTCATTATTTAGATAGTAACTTGCCAATGATTACTGTCTTTAGCAGAAGAAGAAGGAAAAGGAGAAAAGAAATCACCTGTGCAGCAGAAAGGAAGTGTTTTAATGGAGCTTGAGGAAGTAGTAGGGCAATCTGGACAGTAGAATCACTAGTAATTACAGAAACAAATGGTGACAATTAAAGTGGCGTGTCAGCCTTCATTAATTCCGATGCATTATCAATATGCTAACTACCAAATACTTTATCCTGAGGAATGACCTTGATGGATCATAAACTTTTGTCTTCCTGGCATTGTTTCTATACAAAGCCCTCTAGCTAAGGACAGGCACATTCTCACAGATGGATAAGGCACACATTAACAGAGAGACAGATTTAATGCATTACTGAGTGAATCTTCTTTCCAAAGCTGTTTGCAACTCCGCAGTGTGGTTGTTTATTTATTATACATAAGAGCAACAAACTTTTACAGGTTACATAGCTCTTTCTTGGAAAGCCAGTCTTTCAGAAGAATAAGGAAGAATTTCAGTAGTTCTTTCACAATGAGAAAACAGATATATTGATTCATTTTATCCAATTCTGAAGCTACCTGAACATGATGGATGGGGTAGCTTGATTTCAAATTGTAAAGCTTGTGTTCCACCTAGTAGAATTAGGTGATGGGATGAGAAACGAACACAAAGAAGAAAATGAAGAGGCAAATCCAAGCATCTAAAGAAATAAAAGGTGGAAAATTAATTTGAAGTTGGAGATAATGCAGAAAAGAAACCTGAATAATAAATAGAGTGGATGGTATGCACAAGTCAGTTTATACTTTCAGGTGTAACACAATGATATAAAAGTCAGGACAAAACTGCTTATGTGACATTATTATATAGTCAGCCAACTCTAACTCTACATTTTTTTGTGGGGATTAAACATGTCCTAATATCCCTTTCATCAGAAGAACGCAGTGATAGAAGGACCCTCTGAATTATTTTAGAAAACTGTTTAAATACGCTCACTTGCTGCTATCTAGTCTTCCTGGCTTCCTACAAAATCCTGCAGGTACATGTAAAATACTCTGGGTCAACTTCTCATCCCACTTTCTGTGACTGCTGCAAAATCAGGTAGGCATCTGCCATAAAGGGAGATGTCCCTTGGCAGAGAGACACTCTTTCATGGTTTAAAATAACAATAACCAAAATAATTGCAGAAGGCGGCAGAGTAACCTGTCATTTTCAACATATGCCAGGTGATTGGGCTTCTATAGGGATCAGAATCAGTTCAGGCATAAAAATAAGTGTCGTAGTACTGTTTCCTTTGCCAGTCTCCTTTTTTGGCATAATAGCTCACTGTAAAATTTATGACCAGTTATCAATTAAGAGTCTGATTCTGCACAAGTGACATTTTAAACTGATGACAAGATATCTGAGAGCAGATTTCAGAATGAGAAGCCAAACTGAAGGATTAGGTAGATAAAAAAATATACTTGTGAATAAACAATAAGGGGATGATAACAGTGTAAAAAGGAATCACATCTAAAATGACAATAGCACAAGGTTGTGATGACAGCACTAGGGAGCCCCACAGATTAGATCCTCTTCATTCTACTCTTTCCAATAGCTAAAAAAACACTGAAGAAACAGCTAAGAAGGAAAATTGGAAGAAACAGCTAAGAAGGAAAATTGGACAAGGATTACATAAAGGAAGCACGGAGACAGAGGCAGAACAAAACCACTGAGATTTGTCCAAAGAGAAGGAACTAAAGCCCTGGAAAAGTGTAGTGAAAAGTAGATCAGTAGTAGTAGCCCTTGCGGATAAATTTTCAAAATGAAGAGTAGAGAATGTGACAACAGTGCAGTTCATGGAGAAGGAATATGGATTCTTAGAATAAATTATGTTCTGTGCTTCCCACTACTTCATTTGCACAGCTCCAAATATTATAAGAATCTGCTGCTAAAATCCAGTTTCTACATTTAGAAGTAATTTCAAAATAGACATCCTCCCAATTGACAGGCATTTCCCCCCCCACTTCCAGTCTTACCCTGTTCTGCCATTCCTTATCTGCAACCCATCTGTAAAAAAAACAAACCACTGTTTCTAATAATTTATATTTTATTTACATCAGATGCACTTACCATGATGCTTTGGGGTTGTATTTTTAAGAAAAAAATAATGCTTCACTAAGTAAAACATATATCTAAACGTGACAAGTATACTTTACTCGAGTCTTTAAAGCACTATTTTCATTTTAGAAATTAAAAAGATAAAATAGCAACCACTGTGGTTCCATTATTGTTATTATTTTATAAGTAATACAGTGGGTCTGAATCTTCAATTTGAAGCCATCTTGAACCTGTGGGTATCCTGTGGGGATAGACAGAGCTAGATGTCTTTCCACAATCCTACAATGTTTTTCTTTTCCTGACATAATTTAATATACATTGAGATCACAGTATGTTTTTTAGTATCGGTGGTTGAATTTTCGACTCAGATTATATATTTATTACTTTTGCTAGAAACAGAAGTTACTGATCTAGAGCTTCTTACATAATTTCTGGTGGAATAAGAAGACGTTCAGCCCTGTTAAACAGCTTTGTTGTTCATGTATTCAGTCACAATAGTGAGACCTGTTAAAGTCCCAGTTTGCAAATTCTGAACTTTTCCCCTCCTCCATGTGTATGACTCAGAGTGGTGAGACAGCTTTTTGCCCCATTAAGTGCTAAATTATTTAGTACCACTGAAACAGACCCAACAGGAGAGACTGCAAAAATAATAAAACATTTTTCTCCTTAAACCAAAAGATCCGACTTGGATGTGCAGTAAATGGGTTCCAAGGTTCTGCTTTGAATTATTTAAATGGCATTTCTGCAGTGTTGCAGCCACTGGGCTGTGAGTAGGCTAGTCTTTCTGTGTTTTCCCACTTTCTTTTGCAGACAGATGAGGTTGGGTTTGTGCATTAGAATTAAACAGATTTCAAATTTCCAAATTTTTTTCATGAAACAGAATTCTCCTGCGCTGTCTTCCAGATTGTTATGACTAACAGAGACCATTACATTCTCAAAGCTGATATAAGACAACAGAAGGGAGAAACATAAAGCCAGCATAGGCTGTATGGATGTAACCTTAGGAGCCTGTTGGGAACTAGCAGTGAGAGTAAAGTCTGGTATAAAGTATACCTTTATCAACCTTTTGTAAATATGTACTTCCCAAAATACGACTAACTTGTGACCTGAAGTGACTGAATATCTCCTGACCATAGACATCCTTGAAGAAACCAACCAGCCATCAGACTGGGATGCTCAAATGTGCCTTTTAGAAGTTTGGGACCAGGATTGGTTAGGGGGCTGGAGCTATCATCCAGTAAGAGACTGAAGCAGTTGGTGGCTGATGCTTCAGCTCTGGTGCCAGCTAATGAACCTAAGTTTATTCTGGCCCTTCCATCCAGCTATGCATAACATACTGGGATCTCATTTGCCATTGAGGTGATATCAGAGGACCAAACATCTTTCCAAGATAATTCCTGACATGTTCTATGTCAACAACAAATGAAAGTTATTCTAAAAAAAAGCAGGATAATTAAGAAGTACTGATATTTGTCCTGTTACATTCTCTAAAATTTTCCCTCAGGCCTATTTCTGAGCTTGTAGCTCAGCAGTGTGAATACAAAGAAACTTTAGTTATGACTGTGTATAATCAAAAAGCTATATTGACACAGGTTTTGGTGGAAGCTCAGAATTGCTCCAGACACATATATGAGTAGAGGGCTAGCGTGGATAAATCAAAGATAAACTAGGCACATTTATTTTCTTTTCACAGCCTGTTCGTTCCCTAGCCTTAAGCGCAATGATCAGGAAGTTCTGTGAAGGTGAATGGGATACACTGGGGTATGGGCTTCATACCTTGCCTGAACCAGTTGACTACCCATGCTAGTGGGTGTCAAATATGCTGCATACTCAGCCAGTATCTTTTTATCATGGAAAAGTTTAGTTCTTCAGACATACCTTGCCCTCAGAAATAAATGTTTGCTTGTTTAAGGCACTTGGTGGTTACATGACTTACGTGTCTCCCTTTACTGGATGTTATGTAAGGAGGATAATTTCATATCCCATGTTCTGCTCAGATAACAACCTGTTTCACACTGGACATACTTAGTTCCCCTTGGAAGTAACAACTTTGCTTATTCATTGTCCAGACTGACTTTGAGTTGAGATCTAGATTTGGTGCTGTAATCCTATTAGCATTTCTCTAAGACAGTCAATTCACTTCACTGAATTAAGACGGATGCATATGTCCCTTCCGAGTCATCTCTAATGAATACCTTCCTATTACTTCCAATGATACCATTTGCCTCTGTGGACCATAGAAAATGAACCACCACTAAAAGCTGATTTAAAAAAACACCATTCCCTCAATTCAAAACCTTAAAGGCTTCCAACAGCAGGGCTGTAGTTTCCCTAAAATCCTAATTACAGTGAATTAAATGACTAAAATGCTACTAATTACTTTTTAATTTCAAGAGAGATGTTTACAAAGCACAGTATAATGAGTAATACAGTACTTCAAATGATTACTAATGTTGCCATTTTGTCTGACTTAATCTCAATTAGTATAAATCACAATGTCATCATTGCTAATTGCCATTCCTTTTGCACAAAATGCTAATTTCTCTTTACAATCATACAATTGCTGTTTGTTTTTCCCTTAAATTATTCCATTTAAAAGGCCCTGGTAAAAGGAGTGTTCAGAATATTTTATTTTCTAGAGCTCAAGAAGAGGAAGACACGGACTGAGGCTTTTTGGGGATTATTTCTCAGTAGTTCTGTCTTTTAAGTTCATTTTTTCCTATAGTAAAAAAGCGCTTTAATCTCTCAGATGAATCATCAAATAAGATGTAAATTCTTATTCAACTGTACTTTCAAGGGATTTGGCTTATTTTACTGTCAGCAATTGTCTTCATTATCCTTATCTGAAAGGAAGTTTTGAATTTTTTCATGAAGAAAAAGAATGCTGTACACAACTATAGCTGTGTTCTTTGTACCTGTGAAAAGTTAAACATCAGCAGAAATAGTTAAAATGATTTGTCCAAGGCCAAAGAATGTAAAAAGGGAGTGGCAGAAGTGAAATCAAGCATCCTACTTGTTCACTAAGTAGTAATCTGTGTTCCTGTTCTTTAAAAGTCTCACAGAATTAGATGTCAAATGCTTGGGTCCTTTGAGTAGGATATAAATTACAATGACAATGCATTTCTATTCTGGTTTTACATAGATGAATGGGGACAGGACACGGGACTTTGGTACTGCTCCCTTCACCACTGTTATCTGACACCAACTCCAAACCTTGAGCCATCAGAAATTATTCAAGCTCCATTTGTGTGCTGTGTCAGCTTACTTCAGGTATTGATCTCTCTCTTCAAAAACCCTGGTGGGATCAGACTCAGTCATGTCATGACACTTCCTTCCCTGTACCATTATGGGAATATTTTGATCAGCAAGGCCTATTAAACTGAAGGGACCTGGAAGGAGACACTAGAGAGTGACAGAGTATGCTGTTGTCTACTGTAAGACATCTTCATGCTTTTAAAGCAAAATTAACACTCCAGGACCTAGCCCACTTCACTACACTTAGTATTAGGAATATATATGAAAGACAATGAGAAAAATCCATCCCTCTGTGTTGAGAGATGATGGAGCAGCATAGATCTAATAAACTTGTACTGACATCTTTCAACAGTCTTTCACTGAGAGATCTATGAAAGAAGGAAGCCTCTGGACTGTACCCTTTCACCCCTCATATACACACACTCAGTCCTCTGAAAAGCTGCATATTGTGCAGTATTTCTCTTTCAGTAAGTTCCTTCTTGTTCCCTAGCCCAACCATAGTATTTCTGCTGCTTGGAATGGATGCTGAGGTAAAGAGTAGTCATAATTTTTAAGGCACAGTACTGGTCACAACTCCTGTAACTGTCTGCCAGGAATGTTTTAGGTAGAATACATACCAGTGAACATACAAGTGGGGTATATTTTCCCAACAGAAACCAAGTTTCATTCCATTAATTCAGTAGTTGCATTTTAAGTATCACCTGATGGTTTGCTTCTAGACTCTGCTTACACAGAGAAATCTACTAGTTCAAAGTTCTGTCTTGACAGGACTGACAGGTCTGGAAAGCAGCTTGTCCTCATGGCATCTTTAAGCATTCCTTTCCCAGTCAGCCCAAAGAGGGAACTAAGGGGATGAAAAGCACTAATTATCTCTCTGTTTACCAACTGCTGAATAAAGTCCTAAATCACTAGTGCTGTTAGCATTTCCAAGGGAAATGATGAGAATTTGAATCTGGTTTCCAAATAAGAATGCATTTGTTTGCCTCATTATTCCAGATACAGCTTAGCTAGCTGCCTTCAAAAACAGACAGGCAGGATTCCTACTTTATAGAAAGGATATTCAGTCAAAACCAGCATTGCTAGCTGATCCTTAGGTGCGAGGGGAGAACACAACTCCAGGTTAAGTCAACGTGAGTACTCCTGCACCTGTGAAAATTAAATTGGGCAAAATTTAAGAAGGTCATCCCCAATATTTTAAGTAGGTACTTCAGAGAAATTCCAGTCTCAAACAGACAGTTTACAGATTTCCTGCACATTCCCAGTGACACTTAGTACACAGCATTCACACGGATACAGTGTCAGCAGCTTTTTCAGATCTGTGTGAGCTCATGCTGAAATACTGTGAAGTTAATCAGAGTTTTGCCATCTCTTCAGTTTGAGCAGGCTGAGACCCAATGGGATTGTAGTTGATCTACTTAGCAATATTCTGTGCATTCAGCTGCCTTTGTCCCTCATGTAGAATTTTCTCTGTAAACTTTGTGAGTCACTGTGACGGTAGAAAGCTTTAATTTTTTTTAATTTTTTTTTTTTTCCCCAGCCTTCATTATATCACAGTCAAATTATCCTTCGAGATTTTTTTTCCATGCTGGTGGCTGAACTTCAACTTTCGTATCAGTATAGGCAATACCAAGAGGACTATGCCACTGTTGATATAAAGAATGTGATTTTAAAAATTGCTGTGTCTAATCATTTTGTATTTTCCAAACTTGCACAATAAATAGACTAATCAATCTTCTAAGAAAACATGCGCCAGAAAGAACTGCGTTACAGAGTGAGTAACACAGGTTTTATTAGCCTTGTGTTCTACTTACTTATCACCTATCTGTAGCAAATACCTGAAGGACACAAGCACAGCAACAGAGGTGAATAACCATCCTCTTGATATTCTTTGCCTAAATGGTTTTTAGATTCTTCTTCTCATGTATTTTCGCAGGTTTTCGGTGTAAGTGCACATCAAGGGATTAGAGGGAGAACTGCATACTAGTTTTACTTTATTTTACAAAAATGCTTCCTTCTCTTCCTGTTTTATTTTAATCTTAAAGCAACTGTGTAAACCTATGACAGGCAATACTGCCTGGCTGTGTAAGTATTAGCAAAATAATGTTTTTTTCTTTCCATTTTCCCACTGTATCTGTCACTGGAAAATCTAAGTGTCGTAAAAAGTGCAATTTTTATGTTGTATTTCTGTTTCATTTAAATGAAGGACTGGAATTGTTGGATTGTTGTGTGATAAATATCATAGACTCCTGCAGTCCCTGCTGTAAAAACCCTGTTATATTTGTATACAGCTGAACTTTTTATGGTGACATACTTTGCAGCACTAAGTCATTTAATAAGTCACTAGATTTTTATATAAAATGAGATATCACAACACTGAACCTCAGATGAAAAATGTAGAACTTAAATGGTCTCCAGATAAATGGTATTCATCACAGGGGTTCTGTTGCTGTTGAATAGTAAACAGAAAAGTCATTTGTGAAGGTCAAATCAAGACTAAGATCTGTATACTTCTAAACTGTGAGTTTGTTTTGAATCTGGGTATACTGCTTGTGTTGAGCTCTAGTGTGACACATTCACCATAAGACTTTGCTTTTTAGAAAGGCCTCGAGACTTCGGAAGAATTAATGGCTTTACAAGGTACTGAAACTTCTCTTTGGAAAGCAAAGAACGAGCAATTAACCACTGAATATCTGTAAAAAGAACCTATTTCTCTGGAACAAACAGTGAAAACCTTTGTGAAACCAAACTCATTATGAATTAACCAAATGCAGTTACCCCACAAGTCTTTAATTAGAATGTTTTTTGTCTGTGCGGAAACAGAAAACAAATCCATCAGATTTAGGAGGCGCACAGAGTCTTAAGAACAGAGTATTAATTTCTATGAACTGTGCTCCCATCTCAGTGATCCTGAAGACCTCAGTATTGTACCTGTGAGAATTTCAGTGTAGACAGCATCTTCAGTTAATAAAGGCAGAAAATCTGTCGAATATAGTCGTTACATGGTTTTCTATGATAACAAGGATTAGACGTCATGAGCAAAGAAGCCTGTCTTTTTCTTATGTTCCTAACTAACAGATATTGTCTCTTCAGTTCTGAAAATTCCCTGAAGGTTAGGCTTCCATTAGAAGCCTACATTTTTTTGCTGATTTTATAGTAATGAACACTAAGAACGAAGTATACTTACATAATGTTAAGAAAATGAAAGATTTGTAGAAATTCTGTGTGGAGACAACTTCTGGGAGGTTATATATTCCAACTACCCATGTAAAGCAAACTATTTTTAACACTAGATCAAGTTAGCCATGGCTTTGTCTAGCAGGGTCTTGAAAATCTCAAGGACAGAAATTCCACAATCTCTCTGGGTAATTTCTCCAGTGCAATCCAGCTTCTTGTTGATTGTTTTTTCCCCAATGTTCAGCCTGAATACATACATAATTCACTACTTTTGCCTCTTTTTATAATGGCATTAATGAGAAGAGCTGGGCTTCATTATCTTTGTAATTACCGTACAGATAGTTACACATTGCTATGAGATTGTCCCTTAGCTTCCTCTTCATCAGACTACATAAACTCAGTTTTCTCAACCTTTCCTCATGAGATATGTGTTCTAGGCCCTTGGTCATCTTCTCAGCTTTCCACTGGAGCCTCTTCAGGATTTCCACGTCCCTCCTGAAGTGGAGGGCCAATGCTAGCCACAGTATTTCAGGTGTAGCACCAGCAAAGCTGAGAGGAGGGGGTTGGTACTTTCCTCTGCCTGCCATGCTGTGTATTATGGGCATATAGTCCCCAAAAGTCCCCTCTATTTCCCCTAATCCCCTAGAGTCCCCTCATCCCCCATAGTATAGTTTGTGTTTTGCTTTACTCACAGGGACACTGCTGTATTAGGTGATGTTTAACCCTATGCCCACCATCAGCCCCAGGTTCCTCTATAGCAGGGCTGCTATTCAGCCAGTTGGTTCTCAGTCCACGACGATGGGGAGTTACCCTGAATACAGAATTTTTCACTTTTCCTTGTTGAACTTCTTGAGATTTCTATTGGCACAATACACAAGTTTTACAAGGAATTATGGATTCTTCCCCTACCAGCTGGTGACTTATTACTGTTGGCATTCCTCAGGGGTCAGTACTGGAGCTGATAGAGTTTATCGTCTTTTTTACTCATCTTGTTGATGAGATGGATATACCTTCAGTAAGTCCATGAATTGTGGACAGCTCTTGATACACTGGAGTGTACAGCTGCTCCTCAGAGACCTCAACAGACTGGAGACATGGGCTGACAGGAGCCATAGAAAGTTAAAAAAAGGCAAATGCAGAGTCCTGTACCTCAGATGTAATAACCTCAAGCAACAACACAGGCTACACACCTGGTTGCTAGAAAGACATTGTGCAGAAACAGGCAGTGGGGTCCTCATGAAGAACAAGCTGAGCATGAGTTGGGAGTGACTTATAGGCCAGCCACATACCAAGCAGTGTTAACAAGACTGTAGTTTGAGGGAAGTGATTATTTTCTTCTATTCAGCACATGTGAGACCACACTTGCAATACTGTGTCCAGTTCTTCTCTATATTTAGCAGATGCTATGTGCACAGGGATTTTCCATATCACGTGAGACTAACTGCTCCAGTCTGATGAAGCAATGTGAGAATTAACAAGACAGAACATCCAGATCAGCCTGCTAAACACATTTAGACCCACTTTACCCTGACTCTCTCTTTGGCACTGATTTCCCAAAACAGCAGAATGATCCCCCAGACAGAGCCAAGGGCTTGGTTTTGACAATGAATAACATGTTGTCAGGATGAATCTATTACTCTTACTGGAAACTGCTCCTTAGTCAATATTAGGAGGCATCAGTGTCATATGAGATAGTGTAGTTTCAGGAGACGGATACTCATATGCTACATTTCAAACCTTTAGTTTAGTCCCTCAGCAGCGCCAGTGTTGATTTCTAAAAAGACACAAATGTTTTGCACTCTGTTTTCTAGCCTAGGTAATAGTTGAGCCTTGAAGAATGTTTTGCAGTCCATTCTGACAAAATGAGGCAGATAAGTTGCCATCTCTTGTAGGATCTATTAACTGGGTGAATACAAAGGCATTATTTCAATTACCAGAACTGAAAATTCATCCACAGGAAACAGGAAAAATGATCACTGACACTCTTGAACACCAAAACTCTCCGACTCTGCAGTGCTTCAGACTTTCCTATTGCAGCCTTCATTTTTATTCCAAAAGCAATTGTTATTCCAGCAAATAATAGTTGTATGTGAAGACTGCTGGTTGAATTGGAAGGAGTATCACAATTGCAAACATTACATACTTGTAGTGTGTCTCTTTTATTATTTCATGGGTTTTGTTGTCTTTTTTGCTTGTTTGTTTCCTTGCTTTCTTGCTGTGATAAAGGGATGGTGTAAATTAAATGAAATCTCATGAAGGTACAACTGAATAGATAACAAAGACTCTTGATTTTCTTCTTCATTTTCCCAGTCACTAGAACCTAACACTGGCTGAGGTTGACATATTATGGAAAGATCTAAATTCTTTAATAAAATCTTGGAATATCTAATTTCTAGTACCTTATCAGGTCACTGAACTATCAAGTCTTATGTTTCTGTCATTGCCAATAACAAGAATTACTATCTATGTTCTAATGCAAGGTCATTTTGCTTCACCTGACTAACCACTCTTTACCTCTTTACCTGTAAATATACACTGATACATAAGATTTTAGGACCCTTGTTTAGGTGTTCTGGTTATAAATGCCAAAATTATTAATGACTGTAAAATCAGTGAGCTCCCTAAAGTATAACAGTAGAAAAATTAAAGAACTGCTGTGCTGGATTTGAGGCATGGTTCCTTTACTCGGGTCTCTTATCCTCAGTTCCTACCACCCCCAACACTGTTGCCCTAAATTATGCGAGTCCAAATAGTGGTGAGACAACTTGCTTACTGTGAAGATCTTGTTCTAAACTCAGTAATGGGAGACTCCTTAACTGCTACCGTTTCTTAGAATAGAATCATAGAATCGAATCACATAGTCATTAAATCATTTATGTCAGAAAAGACCTTTAGGATCGAGTCTAACTGTTCACCTCATACTGCCAACTCCACCACTAAACCATGTCCTTAAGCACCACATCTACAGGTCTTTTAAATACCTCCAGGGATCATGGCTTAACTTCTTCCCTGGGTAGCCTGTTCCAGTGCTTGAAAACCCTTTCAGTGAAGAAATTTCTCCTAATATCTAATCTGACCTTCCTCTGGCACAACTTGAGTCCATTTCCTCTTGTCCTATCGCTTGTTACTTGGGAGAAGAGACCAACACTCAGCTTGCTACAACCTCCTTTCAGGGTGCTGTAGAGGGCGATGAGGTCTCCCCTCAGCCTCCTCTTCTCCAGACTAAGCCCCCCCAGTTCCCTCAGCCGCTCCCCAGCAGACCTGTGCTCCAGACCCTGCACCAGCTCCGTTGCCCTTCTCTGGACACGCTCAAGTCATTCAATGGCCTTTTTGGGGTGAGGGGCCCAAAACTGAACGCAGTCATTGAAGTGCAGCCTTACAAGAGGCAAGTACAGGGGAACAATCACCTCCTTAATCCTGCTGGCCACATTATTTCTGACACAAACCAGGATGCTATTGGCCTTCTCGGCCACCTGTGCACACTGCTGGCTCGTATTCAGCTGGCTGTTGACTGAGACCCCCAAACACCCTTAAAAGCATAAAGTTTTTTTCCTTCCAAAAATCTTTTTTAGCAACATACTAGGTGGACTGTAGATGTTCTGACCAGCTGTAAAACTGAGCACCACACTTCCATGTAGCGTTGATACTCCTAGAGGTCTGTACAATAATTAGATGAAAAAAAAATTTCAAAAAGTAACTACTATAGTGTATGAGATATACTTTGTCCAGAACAAGGGGTTAGCAACATTTTTCTTAAACAGTACGCTAGGGTTTTATGGTTGTCACTAAAATGTCAACTACTGATCCAATGGTAATATTATCTAAGATTCAGTTACAGTGGATCAATGCTGACTTTTAACAATAACCTTTGTAACATGCTGGGCAGCTCTGGAAATATATCTTATTCCACATACCTAGTACCAACTGACAACAGTGGTACTGTTAACATATACAAATGGGAAAAGAAACCAGTAAAGAAACAACTTCCAAACGTTTAAGAAACCCAAGCACTAAACTCTGCCCCAAAGAAATAAAGGAGAAAAGTTATATTAAGTAGAGTTTGAGAAATTCTCAAAAATTTGCCCATATATTTTCCTTTCCATACAAATTTTCACTCACCCACAGAAAGATCTTGATTTGTAAATGGAAAAACACTCTTTGATTTCAGAGAGTCCTTGATGTTATACTGAGATTTGTTTATCTAGCAATTCCCTCAGAAGAAGTCTCATTACTCCAAGTAACACAATTCCGTGTTTTTGGGCCTTTATTTGCAAGTTTATTTCTTTCTTTTTCTGACCAGAAAATGAATCACAGCACTAAGACTAATGTTCAGTTTCTGTTGCAGGGTTCATGACTGATGGCAGTTAAATTTATTCTTTTCTGTCACAAAGGAATAATAACAAGGTTTTTTTTTTTCCCAGTCTTATTTTAACCTTTGTTTTGGGCACAGACTGTATGTTACCAATGGCAAGTCCTGGGAACAGAGTCCCGGTTTCAACTCCCAGGGATTTAAGTAACATTGTGATACAGAAAAATGAAATTTTAAATTCTCCCAGTTTTAGAGGGAACTTCACAGGTTTAAAACAGTAATACCAGAGCAGATTGTTTTTGTGTTTTTCCACAGAGCCTTTTTGGGTCTATCAATTTTGTTATTTATTGTTATATGGGGAATTTTTCTGCAGTACATAAATAGGCTGGGAAGATGTACCATTCTTTCCTATTCTCATGTCCAGCTGCACTTATCACTGTGTAGCTAAGGAAGATAGGAAATAGGAAAATTAGAAAAAAGAGAAGTATTTGTCATGAGAACAATATACACATATACATGCCATACTATACTGTCCGAGGCAAGGCTGAAATTATTCAATACTCAGAGCCTTCTTCCCCATTAACTGCTACTCTTTGTGATTAATAGTGACATAGTGCAACTCCATAGTCATTTATTACAATAATCTTTAGATCCCACAGAGGAAGGTGATTAAAAGCTTTCGATACCTTTTCAAATCAGGGATCACTCTTTCTTTCTATCACCTCCTATGGCTGTTAAAACAAAACCTACCAAAACTATGCTGTTCCGTTTGTCTTAAATGACTCAAAAATAAAAAGTAGCAGTTCAATATATCTCTCAAGCTGTGTAGCTGTACCTGAGCATCCCTGTAATACCTGAGATATATTAAAGACAATCTAAAATGAGGACTAAGTTGATACCGATAGAGGTAGGCAAGTATTATCAGAAACAAAGGTGATAGGACTTAATGATAGTATGTCAGCTTTTGTGCATGTGCAGAAATGTCTCCACCTCTTTCTCACCGGTCTTTCTGTCATTCTTCATCAGAGTAAGATACTTCCCTCTGACTCTAAACATCTCCACAAAGCAGTGGTCAGCAAGTGTCTGTACACACTTACTCACCCAGTGTGTAAGAGATCTACAGGGTGAGAGCTCCTTGCAGGCATTTGCTGCAACTGCAGGTGACATGTTTGAGCAGCCTTAGGTTAAGACTCTATCACTAGACAGAGTAGCTCTGTCAGTGTATCACTTGGAAATCTCTCACTGAAATGGTGTAGTAAATAAGAAAGGTAAAAGTGAACAATCCAGTGAATACAGGGATTTTCAGGAAATGTGTTTCATACAAATTTAGTGGTAGGATGAGGCAAACTAGGGCAAATTACCCTTAGTCTGTCACTCAAGTTGGCCTTCATTTCCAGCAAGGAGGTGTGAAAGGCTTTCATTCTTATGTTAGTGCAGTATCTAGCTTTTCTACTGGGTGTAGTCATCAATAAAGCTTTAAAATTGACTTGTTAAAGGAGCATCCAGGGACCACCTGCAAGCCAAGGATAAATTAATATCTTCTCATTTCACCTAATTATAGGGGATAAAAAGAAGGTGCAGAGAGTTTTCAAAGGCCACCTTTGGATTCTGTTCATCTCCGTGATCATAATCTGGATTCCAGGTTGATTTAAAGATGCTTTCAGGTCCCCAGGCACAGAAGTCAAAACTGAAAGGCCACGGAAGCCCTGGGCTGCCCAGCCCATATCTGTCACATCCTCTGTACCTAGAGGGTGGGAAGTTTGAACCTCTTCACCTCCTCAGGTTTCAGGTAACTCCACTTTGTCTTTCATCACAGATTCTCAGAGTATGCAGAAAATGCTTTAGGACAGGAAAATACTGCAGAGCTATATGAGCAGGTCTGAGCCCCCTCCTGCCCAAAGAAAGATAGATAGGCATCCGGATCTAAGGGACAAGGTCTCCTCGGGATCTTGGTGCTCTTTGACAAGAAATTATAAATTAACATCTTCACTCCTTCAAGCACTCTAGTGAAGAGGAAACCCTTAATCTGGTGACAAACAGCGTGTCTTGTATGGCACTGAAGGAAGACTGGCTATAGCAGTGATGTGCTTGAGAATATAGTCTCGATAGGACTAAATAGCAAATATTTGAAGTGTACAAAGAAATAAATCTCTCACTAGGTTTAGACATCACATTGGAATTGGTCCTAGCATCTCTCCTCTTGTAGGTAAGCTCCCAGGAAGTTAAGGAATTTGACAGTAATGCCCAGGACAATCAGCACTCACATTCTAATGTTAATCTGCCATATAAATCTTTCTAGATATTTTCTTCTTTTTTATTTATTGTGCAAGTGAATGGGATGGCTATACCTCTAAATGTGTAATCTGAGACATATGGCCTCAGCCAAGCTGACATTTAATTCAAGCATCATGCAGCACTGACACTGCTCACAGAATACAGTGGTACTCAGTATATTAAAAAGAGGAGCAGAACAAGTCCTACACTGTTAGCTAATTCCCTAAACTGAGCTCATCATTAAAGAAAAAAAAAGTGAAGAGCTGCACCCTGGAGATTCCTGTAACCTATAAGAAACACAGTAAAGTCAAGAAAATTACTTCAAAGTAGTCATACTTAAGGCTGTTGTTTGCTTCCAGGTTCTAGCTATCTGGAAGAAAGTTAATTTAATTAACAGTTTAATTGCCCCCCTTGCCCCTCTGCCCTCCCCCCCTCCATGTTCTTTAGGGAGAAGAATTATCCTAAATTGTTAATTTCTGGGTAAAATTTGCACTGTGCTGCTTGTAAATGGAGCACTATCTTGCTCTTTAAGAGGTAAAACTTGAAACGGAAAAATTCAGTTTGCTGCTAGAGAGCTCTTAGGTGAACTCGGTCAGTTCGTGAAGCTTTTTTGTAGAAAATATTGAGACAGAGACATCGAGACAGAGACATCTTTATTACTTGAAATTTAAGCTCTTTTTAGAAGGTATTGGTTTTAAAATGGCATAGAGGGTTCAAACAGTGCTTGGATCAACTGAATCTCAGTGACTCCTGTGCTACAAATGTACATCCAGACTACTTCTTTGTCATTGGCCTGTGGAATGTTTCCTTGCTTAATCATTAATTAAGTGGAAGCAATATCCCAGTTAAAAAATATTGCCATAAAAGACAGATGCTGTAAATACTTAGTGGAAGCTTCTCCATTCATTTTGTAGAAAAACTGTAGACTATAAAAATATTGAGAGGAAAAGAGACATATGTACCTACATCTCAGACTAATATGCACTGTTACAGCAAGATATTTTTAGAAGAGATTTCTCCGACATCTGAGTCACCACTTACTTTCCCTGTCATCTTCCCAATGAAAGGAGGAGGATGCTTTCTTCAGGCACAGTGGAAAAAAGTAATGCCATTTGTAAAAGGCAGTGTAAAACCAACAGTAATTACTCACTTTTGTATTACAATTCATCCTCTTCCCCAATACGCTTTATTTCAGAACAAAGACATAAACAATGCAGTTTACAGGTTTTAAATCAGAGCTTCTTTATCCAAAACATACAGAGTGTAAACTTCCTCTGGCCATTGGTAGGATATCTTGGAGATTTCCAACAGCAGCTTAAAAAAAAGAGAAATTGCGTGCATATTTCATTTTATTCACAGCACTTAATCAGGAGCTTTATTAATTGAGGTACACATTTTCTGCAGTTCCCTTGGGCAGAGAGGTGTGTTTCTGGGGATACTAATGAGGGTCAGACTGTATCTTCTTCTTGAGATGCTCATAAATTACTTCCTCCTGCTTAGTTAAAGCTGTGTTCTTTTTTTTTGTAGAAACACAAGGAGAATTCAAACCTACTATGGCAAATGACAGGGTCCTAGTTTTTTCTGTGGTATGAACCATCAGGAGATCTGAACTTCAGCTACTGCCCCACACATACTGGCTGTAACTTGAACAATAAGTTATTTCACTCAAAAAACTCAGCTTGCCATCAAAATATAGTAAATGAGGTCAAGCAGAGAAAGAGAAGATACTGATGTGAGGGCTGAGTTCATCAGAAGTTACGTTTATAGCTGATTTTTTTGGCCTTGTTTTCTTATTTTATAAAATGCAGGTATTAATGCTTACTGACCTTATGGGATGTTGTAAAATTCTAAAATTGAAGAAGCTGTGAAGTTCTAGATCTGATTACGACCTGCTTTAATATGATCTGATTAAATTCCTTGTAGAATGTGCAAACAAATGTAGTTAGGTAATTCTCATCTGCAGACTTTCCGTCTAGTTGCTAACAATTTATCTAACAAAGTTTACTCGCTAAGGAGCACCAAGCTATTTGTATTTAAATTACAAGACATGTATCTGCTACTAAATAAGAAATTTTTAATGCCTGATTTAATAGAAATGAATCAGACGGAGATGGCCAGGGTAATAGAAGCACTGCAATTACAAAGGCTGTGCAGAAATGTGGAATTTTTTCACTGAATCTGGACATTCCTTCCTCAGCATATATATAATTCCGCTTACACTACACTGTTGTTGATACATGTGTTCAAGCTTTACTTCAGTTAATTCTTGACAACGAAACTTAGCAGCTGGCCGAATTTCCAGTTTTGCCGTTAAAGGAGAAGTATTTTTAACAACATTTTCTACAAGTTTTGATGGAAGTTTGACCTTACACCTGCAAGTACAGACTACTTGTTTGAGATGTCCACTTTCATGAGGCTAAAGAAAGACCTGAAGTTCAGGAAGAAATGAGATGATATGGAGAAGGGCTGATATGTAGAGGATGGGATTTCATACCGTTTATTTAATACAGCTGGATGTACAAAGAAGGAGAACATATTTACAAAAATTTACCCGATAGTTTTTTCCCCACTAGATTTCACCAAAATACTGATGCATTTTCAATGTGGAAAAAAAATCAGCCAACAGTATTGCACTGGTTGATTGTCAGTGATTTTCAACCTCTACAGGTAATTAGACATATATTATACTTAAACTCACCAAACTGGAAAGAAAGTGCTAAGAAAACTCTAATAGAATCAATGGCACTTTCCTTAGAAACATGCATGGAGTACTCTTAGGCACAATTCAGTCACTTTTAGTTGCATCTTACAAATGAAGAAAACCACTGCTCATTTATATTATTCCTGAATAGGATTTGTTCTGTTTTTCAGTAAATAGATTTTGTTTAATCTTAGAAAGTTGTAAGTAGTAAATTCAGCCATTTTGGTCATTCCTTTGCTTTGATATGAAACACGAAGTCAGGCTTTGCTGGCAGAAGATAGGCCGCAACCACTTTTTAGAATACGAGGCTAAAAACTAGGATTTGGTGACATTTTTGCACAAGGAGTAAAATGAAGCCCTGATCCCCTAGAAACTGAAAAATTCATCTTAAATTCTGCGAATATTTTTCAGCTCAAATAAATGGGGAAAATATGTTAAAAATATAGAAATACTAATTTATTTTTAGGTTTGCTGAAAGGCTTTGATGGACATCCGACAACAAAACTTTTTAAAAATTCTATTATTTCAAAAAGAATGAAAAAAAAAATGCACTACTGCAGTATTCTTCTCTTTTGTTTGGGAGAGCCCTGTAAGAACACAGCCAAAGTTGATGTTCCAAGGACAAACACAGTATCATTTCACCCAGAGCTCCTTCTTAACATATTTGAGACAAAAAAAACCCAAAAAACCAAAACAAAACAAAACAAAACAAAACAAAAAAACAAAAAAAAAAAAAAAACCAAAAAAAACCAGAACTTGGATTTCTGTTTCAGCTGTCCTTGGATTCTGTTCTTAAGCTTTTCTTCACAGTCACAAAAACTGGTCGGCGAACTGTACTGTGTTTTAGCGTAGAAGAGACAGTTAAGCATTTCTGTAATGCAATCTACGTAAATCCTTAACGTGTGATAAAAAGGTCTACATACCTGAATAGAACACAAATAAAAGAATTGCTCTTACTTGTTTTAATACTGAGAAACACACACTCAGTATTTTCCAAATTGTTTGTCTTCCACTCTTAATTGGTGTTTCCTCTTGCATGTCTAGCATACTAAGACACTTTCAAATAATTCTATATTTACCACAGTCGTGTTTGTTACACTAGGCTAAAAGTTAGGATGCTAGTTTTCCTGTTTTCACCAATACTTATGGCTCATGACCACTAATTCAATTAGTAACTAGTCATGTTAGCCTAAATGTTTTTTAGAAAAACAAACAAGTAGATAAGATATTATGTTTAAATGGATAGACAACCTTTTATAAGGAGAGTTGATATAGAGGTATTTCCTCCTTATTTAAGGAGAGTCAATGTGAAACAATTTCCTCTTACGCATTCTGAAAGGTTTTTTTGCTAACTTTTCAGCTGCAAAATACAATAGCCAAAACTAATTTTCAGTCAAAAACTGGTGTAAATAAAAAATAACTTAGGCAAGAAATCAATGGTTTCTGGAGTTGTTGGATGTTTTGGTTTGGGTTTTTAAAGTTTTTTTTTGAATGAAAATCTGAAGCAAGCATCAGTCAAAAATAGAATATTTAATGTAAAAGTTTCACCAGCAAGTCTTTAACAAAGTGTAAGTGTAATGGTTACACTGCTGACAAACGGTATTTTTGAGAGCAAAACATGAATATGTTTCTTCAGAAAGGTCAAAAGGCTGCAAGCAAGCCCAGAAGGCAGATTTTCTTCATTGTGTCCTTTTGTTTTACTAGAGCACTACTAACCAGTAAATTTCCTGAAGAATTCCCCGAGCATTTTAGGGGAATTGGGTAAAAACAGAAAGAAGCTAAATTTGTGTCTCACCTCTGAAACTGCCTCCAGATTCAAGCAGGAAGTTCATGATTTGTTCTTATCTCTTCTCAGGACCATGTTGGAATCTGAAGTACAACACCAATAAACACTAGGAGCTCCTGCACCAGAACTTTTTCTGTCTTTACTAATGCCAAAAGGGAAAACAATGTATGCAATTAAGACAAAGAGTCAGGGATAGAAATAGAGAAAAAGAAATGCATTTCAACTCCGATGCATAGCTTCTCAAGGACACACGAGGACTGTTCACTTCATCTGGGGACATGCATAGGTTTTGAATCTGAGCTGTAAAATACTATAATACGAGCTTAGATTTTCACTCCTTGTTCCTCTCCACTCATATTTCCAATGTATTGGTTTTACTCTCTTGGATTATAGTGCATTTTAATACTATATCTTTTATTATGAGGTTTTCCGCTTTCAAGAATTTCTTTACAGCTTAAAGAGGACCAACATGATGCAATGTGATTTAGAAGCCCTAATACACCATTTCTGTCCTTCTAATAGTAAAGTCCTGTAAGCCAACATAGAATTTCAGAAAAGAGAAGTATTTGAGTGAAGTTCTGCCTTTGAGCGAGTCTTCCGGTTTCTGTGAGCTGTTAGATGTTGTTCCAACTCCCTTTCCCTGCAGGATACAAGACTAAGAAGGATTACTCAAGCATCAAAACCCTACTGGATCAGCTTATGACACAGAATCCTCTAAACTCACTGAGAAAGTAAATGCTTCTGGGGTGCTTCAGGCCCAGTTTTAGTCTCTCTTGGTACTTTTGTTGGCAAAAATGCTTTCAAAGGTGATCTGTACAACCAAAGGGGCAGTGGAAATACGAACTGTTGCCAAAAACTGATTTACCCAGGAATCAGAAATTATAGTTAGGCTGATCTCACAATGAAATATAAATCCCACAGATTTATTTTCTCACAGAGCAACCTCTGTGCCACTCAGTCTTTTTTTTATGCAATCAGGCAGCAGAGCAATGGGCTCTTTCCTTAAGAAGAAGTAGCATTGCTCTGTGATTTGAGTGAAGCTCGAGATTTTTGCCTCTCCATTTATAAAACCAGAGATAATCATACTTATTAATCAAACAGGAGTCTATTGAGTGCTAACGTTTTCAAAGTGATGTTTTTCAAAAGAAAAGTTATCATTATTTTTAAAATTGCTGATTTCACAGAAGCTGATTTTTGCTTTACTACAGTTTGTGGTAATTTTAACTATTATCTCTGTTCTTGGATAAAACGCTGGATCTGCCACAGAATTAGCACTGTTTTGAAAAGACAGTCCCCTCATTCTCTTAGTTATTAGTGAGAAAATACATCACCATTGGTAATATGCAATGCTTTCTGATACAGTTCGAATGATTACTTATGTCGGGCCAAAAATTGCCCCTATAGTATATAAGCAATGTCATCTGGAACTTTCTAGCTGCCTTATGACTTGAATCAGTCAGTGCTCACATTGGAACTTAAAGGTACTGGAACATGTATAGACGAGTGATAAAGTATTCAAGTACTGACCAGAAACAAATAAACTATGGAAAAGGAACATGCTCATTCAGTGGGTAAGGGATAAGCACAAACCAGATAACATGTCCGTGAAGTTTTCAAGACAGAAATTACACTCGCAAGCCTGAATCAGAGTTCTGTGAGCACATCTGTTCTCACCTTTCGCATCATAACACCTGTCCATCAGTTTTGTAAACTAGCGAATTTCAAAAAAGCAACCAGAGCATTTGTAAACTGCGTAAGAGATCTGTCACTTGTCTTGCTCTTTATTTTGTGTCTGGTCAGACATCTGAACCCAAAAAGCACACTATTGGTAATTGATCTGTGATGAATGAGGCCATTGACTGGCTTACTAAATGCTGTTGAGGCAGCATGCTTGTTTTTTCTGTCTGGAATACAGTCCCCACCTCTTGCATATATGTAAATGAATGTTATGTGAAACGTAATGGAACAACGATAGCTGAAACTGTGTTTGTGTTCAGGCCGTGAAGGCATCTTCTGTTATGGCAGACGTTTTCCAGGCTACACAGAAGGGGCCGTCCCTTCAGCTGTTTTGTCTTATGTTAAGGTAAAGATTCATATCGCTGACATTGGTGAAAATGGCTGGTATTGTGCTACCATCCATCACACCTCTTTTATCTCTGCATGTATGCATTTTTTTTTGCTGTGAGGGAATCAAGACACCTTTTTTTTTTTTTTTTTTCCCCAAGGGTCAATAAGTGTCAAGAACTGGCAGACCTCAAAATCATTAATCAAAGAAAAAGCCAAACTCATAGATTTAACTATATAACTGACGTCTCTACCTTGTTTTTTATTCCATATCCTTACACATTTTTCTGCTTTTTACAGAAATGGGCACTCACTGTGTGTGTTTTAACAGACAGGGACCCAAAAGGAGTGACCTGTCTGGAACACTGCAGTACAGTTTGTCCTGAAAAAAAAGGTATTTCACGTTAGCAGTGTTTCATTACGCTCTGTAAAATTACATTGGAGAGGGGTAGGGTGCACATCTGAAGAATTTCAATGGTGAGAAGAGGAGGTGACAAGGAACCTCGAGGGTATACAAAGTCTTATTGGTGCTGTGTAGCCAAAAGAGGTAAGAGAGATAATATGCTTACAACCAGAAGATCCAATGTTAGAATAAAGAGATTTTGATAGTTATTATTTAAAGTTTCACCAGAATAGCTGGGTTTAACTTCTTGGCTGGCAATAGTTGCTGTCATTTATCGATTAATAGCATCTAGTACCATTCAGTTTTCCTTTAGATTTGTTGAATCAAATGTTAAACAAAGAGACAGAAAGGGGGAATGTAAGACTACATCTCTAGACACAAAATAAGAGGTATTTTTGTTTTGGTTTTTTTTAGTGGAGACATCAACTGATTGTATTGTAAGATGAATGCAAAGGTTTCTTTCCTGCTCAATAGTGATTTCAGGTTGGTTTCTCCTTCTGGCAGTAACAGTTGTCCAATCACTAGACCCTCTACTACTACTGCAATCACTTAATGGATAAGAAGAAAGAAAAAGTTCAGTAATTCGAGGTTAGTTTTTGTCTATGTTTCTCTACAATCTTTGTGAATTTCATAAAAATGCCACACAGTCCCTGTGCCTCACCTAGATTCCCTTTAGCACCTCCAAACAAGATTTGATTGCTTAAGTTTTGTTCTGATCCTCCATGTATGGCTGAATTTCATCCCAGTGCAGGATTGTTGCTGACAAAACAATCTCCTCTGCTTTGTCCAATTTGGCTGTAAATGACTAAATCAATGTAACCTTCAGAAAAATCTCCTAGATGATTATTCTGTAGCTTTTACTGCCAATATGAATCACTCCCCATTTATCAGAACTCTTCACAAAAATGAATTCACTAATTGAACAGGTGGCTATTTATTTCAGAGGTGGGGAAACTGAGATAGCTCCTGATACAAGATAACACAGAAACTAACTTCTGGAATATTGCTAAGAAATTTAATATATTATTACAGTCATGCTCAAGCTGACAGGTCCTGCCAGAACATATACTGTGCAAAATCCCCTTTTTCTCGTTGTCTGCTTTGCCACTCTGCGACTTTATACCCATTTTATTTTTCTTAGCCTCTAACTCAGTTATGGCAGAACAGCTTTCCAAAGCTTTGATCTCTTAAAAAGACCTCAGGCCCAGCCACAAACATACATATTTGTTTAATTTTTAATGAATAGCCCCACTGCAGGTATGGAGAATCAGGGAATGTTTAACATTGCATTTCAAAGAATTTAGTGGGATAAAAATGGATTACTATCCTCAGTGCTATTAGTTACTATAAATTTCAGGCTGCACTCCTTGGAACATAAGCCTATCTTTAGCTAGCCCTGGATTAGAAAAGAACTTTGCACTATGCATGTACTACAGCATATAGTGCTTGAACAAGTATCCTTCAGTATGAAGGTGGTGAGGCCCTGGCACAAGTTGCCCAGAGAAGCTGTGGCTGCCCCCTCCCTGGAAGGGTTCAAGGCCAGGTTGGACGGGGCTTTGGGCAACCTGGGCTAGTGGAAGGTGTTCCTGCACATGGCAGGGGGTGGGACTGGATGATCTTTAAGGTCCGTTCCAACTCAAACTATTTTGTGATTCTATGATCCTGTGTCTTTCTCTGATGCATCTATTACTGATCACTGATGAAAAGGAGACAGAAAAACTGAAATGTGTCATCTAAACCAATAATGCAGCTCCTATGCTGCTACTGACTTCAGTTGCAAAGGATATTTTGGATGGGTTTTACAGTCCAATTCTAAACGAACACTCTGGCAATGAAGAAAGGCAAAAGTAGTTTCAGAGAGACCTACTCCCCTGCAGGGCTTAGCTGGACAGGCTTTTTAGGGCAATGAGAAAAAAATACTATTTCCTAGTTTTCCTAAAGAGCTATAAAAGACATTTCATTTCAGATTCTGGTTTCTTCTTCCATTTTCTTTGATGCCTCATTAAATATATTTTTTAGAGGCAGCTCAGTAGATCAGACATTAGAAGAGCCTTACTTATTTCATCCCTTTTATTATTTTTCATTTCTCTCCTTCTTTTCCTTCCCAATACATTTGTCAAAAGCCATTTTAACTCCTACACATAGACACAACATTTTGGTCATTCTTTTTTGATGTGTTTTTTGGTACAAGCAGTAATGGACTTCACAGTGTTCTCCTTTCCCTCATTTTTTCTCCCTTTCCAAACATTTCTAATCCTTCCTTTACCAAGCTACATTGGCAGTTTTCCACCCTGGCATTTAGATGTGAGCAAGTAATTTGCAATTATTAATACACTCAAACAAAGCTTTCTTATGCTTGGGGTTTACCAGCAAGAAGATCCTGATTTTAATTGCATTAAATACTTAAGCACTTTTGGTATCTTTTAAATTTTGTTAATCTCTGGTCGATCACAAATATTTATGCTGCCTACTTTGTGATAGATTGAAAAAAGTCACGTAGCACTGGTTACTTCACATGATTTTAAATGGCAAAACTGGAGGTCAAAGATGCTTAAAAAGTGGGCTAAAGTATGAGTGAAAACACTTATTTGTAAATCTTAACATGTTCATCGTTATATGTTTCTTTCAGTCACTTTAGCCTGCGGTAGCTTTCAGCGTAATACTTTCTTGTGATACCGTAAGTCTCTCTCCAGAGCCATGCATTTGAATCCTTCTACCAGTCACCTTTGTTCAATCTGTTTCCAACTGATTTGGAGAGCAATAACACTGCAGGAGCCCAGGCAACTTTTTTTCAGAGGCTACATCAAAGCAATTTTCAAATGGACAGTTAAGAGTGAGCTGTTATATTTCCTCTGTTCTCAAGGAGTGAGGCCAGTGCACAAAGTCAAGAAAAAAATAACAATGGTAGCAAAGTACCGATGTACAATTATTGAGTTCTTGATTAACCCCAAAATACATGGCCGCTCTCTTTCTGAATAAAGAACCCTGGCATTTTGTCACTTTTCCAAAATACCTAAAGCCAAAATTTTAAGAAGTTCTAGTATAACTATCCTGTTTCATGAATCTGAACTTTCTCAATATTTCACTAATGAAGTTTCTTTATTTACAGCACTTGCTACTTGAGAGTGAAAGGGATAAAGCCTCTGGAAAGCCAGTAAGAATGCAAAGAAACCACTGAGGTTTACACACAGACTTTCTTACAAACGAACACATTTTGATCCGGGAAATGTTGTCTTTCCACCTGGGAAATTTAGTTGATCAGCATTGCTCAGTGACTGTATTTATCACTGGGTCTTGAACCAGCATTCTGCCTGCAGCTTTTGAGATTTAATTCTACTCAAAAATCAGGTTTTCTAGTGCAGCCTGGTGACTAAATCTGGGGAAAGAAAATGAGAAGAAACAAGATGGAGGTGAGGAGTCTATGTTCTAGTCCCTGTTCTGCTACAGAGCTGCCGTTTGAGCTTGGACAAGACACTTATCGTCCACGCCTTATTGCTTCCATTGCCACATTAGACAAGGCTGACCTGCCTTTGAGGGGGCTGTGAGCTTCAATTTTTTAACGCCTTGATACAGAACCACAAAATCTGCAAAACAGAGTCTTTTGTTGTTGTAACTAAAAAAAATTGAGACTTCAGCTCCGTAGAAATTAAAAATCAGCACTTTCTTCTTGTAGCCCTAGGGGTGATGACGTCAATCCACTTGAGCAAGTGCAGGAAGGCTCTGAGGGATGGGAAGGGTAACAAATCGCAGAATAAATGAATGAGCAGAAACATTCGGCACAAGTTTTCCTAGCTGTCCTCACCTCTGCTACTTTGATTAATAGGGAACAATGAAGTAAACAGTGCTGGAGGACAAACCGAGTAGCAAAGAATTGTAACTGACAATTTGCTGCTAAAATACATAGTCCCTTGTAAAACCTATTGATTAATGGAGTCTCTCTACTAGCATAAAAAAAAAAAATACACACACAACAGAGGGAAACAAATTCGAGTAAATACTCTCATTAGGAAACTGCGCATCATGCAGCATTTAATCTGTCTGCTACTCAATAACAGCAGCACACACAAGTAACTTTCCTCTTTTGTTGTTATTCAACACGGAGCTATTAATCATCAGACACGAAACAAAAGCCCAAAGGGAGGGAGGAGAAGGGATGAGCCTGTCTCTCCCTGGATGCAGGTGCTGATGAGGGCGGGGAGCCCCGGGGGGAGCCCCGGCAGAGTGGGGATGGCAGAGGCGGGGAGCACTGAGGATGGAGGAGGTGCACCCTTCCTGCGGCAGCAATACAGGGTGCCATCAGCAGGACCCTGAAGTCACCTTCCCTTGCCAGATGAAGTTTTTAGTACAACACTGCCATCTATTGCCTGAAGTTCCAGACTTGAAGGAGGTTGGCTATTGCAAGGCGGTCTCTGTCTTGTAAGATGGTCCCAGATCTGAAACCATAAGTGGCACCCCACTAGCCAAACCCTGCAGAAGGTACATCCTAGGCCTATCCTTTGACCTCCCAGCCCAAGCACATTTTCATGACGGGTCGCCGGCTCAAGGCTGTGTAATGAAAGATAAGCCGGCCAGGCTGGGCGTTTGCAGATAAGGCAATATGAAAGAGAAGAGGTGCTCTAACTGATCTGTTCCAACTAAACCCTTCTGAATTAACCTGCATTAACCTTTTGAATAACACACTGAACTGGAGATTTATTGAGAAGATGTACAATGGTGGAACCTGCAAAGCCGACTTCAAATGGTTACCGTATTAGAGCAATACTATATGATTCAAAGGTCAAAGGAGGGAGAGGGGTTCTTGTACAAATTACAGCCTTATTAATAGAACATTAAATAACTAAAAGAATACTTTAGCTGGCTGTAAACACAGGCAAATGGTTTTTCCAGTTCTAAAACAGGCTGTTTGCAAAGCTCACCCACTGCTTACTGTTCAGCCTGGAATACACATTCCTTAATTGATTATCGCACACCATTATACCTATAGATAAAGATAGATACGTAGAAATAAAAGAGTTTCAGCCATCATTTTTGTATCTGTAACCATCACTGTGTTGCTCCCAGACAGAGGAAAGGATTCAAGAAACACAGACCCAGATGTAGTTCAATAAATCCGTTGTTTCAGTTTTGAAAAAGAATAAGTTGTGAGCTTATCTTGTCCATCCCAGGGAAACAAATTGAATTACGCCTGTATGAGAGAGGGACTATAGAGAATTAGTCTTTCGATATTGGTAAGTAGACGAGAACACAAAAATTGGTAGCATTAACAATATGAAATCTTTCATCCACAGGAAGGCCAGTTCCAGAAAGTGTGAAAAATTTAATTGAAACCTTCCCATTTTCCTCCTTTCTCAGACTGCAGGGAGTGCTGTTCTACCAAAGTGATTAGAACTACTACATTAGATTTTACTACTTTGAAAGGTTTTTTCTTTTGAAATGGGCTTGTTTAAATCTCCTGTGGACTGCACTAGCCACCCACATGACCTCAGTCCTATGAGAAAATATATAAAGTCTGGGGAAAAGGTCCTAGGGCAATTGATAGGAAGGATATTCTAGGCCACATGTAGTCGTATTTAATCTCTCTGGGAATTCTGAAAATATACTAGAGAGTTGTTGTAGGATGTTTTGTAAAAAATGTCACCCCAGTGGCCTACCTCTTGGCCATTCTGCCACATTTTACAGGTGACATGTTGTTTGAATGGGAAGTTAACAACTTGGTGTGATTTCTAAAAAAAGAAAATATTTGAATTTTTCTCTACATTTTATATGTGAGAAGACTCTACCCTCCCCCAAGATAATTTTGTTTATTTTAATTCTGTTACAAGGATCTTTCCCAATTTGTTTTGCATGTCTACCATTTTTATCTTTTCATTTTATCATTTTAAAAAAAGGAGAAGCCAAAGAGAAAGTGAAAAGAATTGAGGGAAACAAACATTTGATAGTGACACTGAATAATTAAAAGTAAAACTCATAATACTTTGATGAAATGTTTAATGCAGCTGTGATCCTGATGACAGATAAACTTTTTTGTATCCTAAGTCAACAAAACTTAATGTGAATTGCAACTTCTTTCAGCAAAGCCCAGGATACTACCGAAGTGAATTTCTATGGGCTCCATTATTACTAGCACAGTGAGGATTTATCTATTATTTACAAATATTTGTAACTGAAACTTCTGTATTCTACTATATATGGGGATTTACTTCACCGATGATACCATCATGCCCTGGTTTGGATTTATTAAGCTTTGATCTTTAGTATTCATCCAGAACTCTTGTGATGCCAGCTGGTATTTGGTGTGCAGGACCCAGATGACTCTGCAGATGAACTGTGTTTTTTAGGACAACATCACTACTCTCCCACATGCCCTCCCAGAAAGAGGGAGCCAACCTACAAGGACTATGCCATCTCTAAAGGAACTGTTGTGAAAAATAAGAGTACATTCAAGTAAAATAAGATTTTACAGTCTAGCCCAATCAGTATTTCCCCATATATAGGGGTTTATATTTAAACATTTCAACCATAAAATTACTAATTGACTTACCTTGTAAGAAAAGCCTTTTCAGTTTTGCCTGGGTATGTTTTACTGCTTCCAAGTATTCAATCCAACAGCCTCATGTTATCTGAAGGTGAAAGACGGAAAAAAGAAAAAGGGACTGAAAAAAGTAAAGCACAAAGAAAGACCTCTTTTAACATTTTTAAAGGTTAGAGTGATTACATGATTAAACCATGTGAGGAAAAAAACAGGAGGTTCCAGAGGCTTCCAGTCATTATTTATTTTGTGAAGGGGACACGTATCCCCTTCAAAATCTGCTTCCCAAGTCATCCAAAAGGATAATTCCCTTCTTGATGTCTTCCACAACACCCTAAAAGAAATTTTGATTAGCATCAATTCACAGATCTTACACAAAACATAAGAAGTTTTTGCCTGTCATTCTAGGTATCTGTCTGTGAGCCCGACTGATATTCTTCAGCCTAAATTGACTTTGAAGTGGAGTAATGTTTGACTTCTGCATTAACTGAAAGCAGGACAACACTACCTGCCACTTAACTGCTCCTTAAATTTTGGTTGGCTATATTAAAAGCTAGACTAATGATGCAGCTGGTGCAATAGCCTGTTCCTGACCATAGCAAGTGGAAGGTAGGAGAGAGCCAGGGAGGGCAGCCAGGTTCAGCCAAGAGCCCAGAGCATCAGGCACATCCACAGCATGGAGGCAGGCCCAAAGCCACGGGTCAGGTCCAGTGAGGGTGACCAGGATCAGACTCAGTCTGGTGATCGCCATGCAGGGCCACAGTGACAAGGACAAGCCAGGAGCAAGAGGATACTAAACCAGGCACTGCTAGGGTTAAAACGGAGACCAGAACTTCTCCATCATAGTTCAGGCAAAGTCTGAAGGTCCCAGGATGAGCTTAAGCAGAGCACCTTGGTCTATGCACTGCAGGGGGTATGGAAGAGGCTCCAGGTTAGGCTGTTTTCTCTCATTAAGGCCTTTTAATGCCCTCAGGGCCTTGATAGTTGGTTTGAATATTTTTTGAGCCGATGCAGTCCCTAGGGAATTTTTCTGCCATAGAGTTGACCGGTTGCTTTTAATGCAAGGTTATAGGCCCAAATAATAGTATCATCTTTAATCTGTAAAAATAGATGAGTACCTGGTTGAAAAACCTAACCTTGGTTCTTTCATATTTAGGAAAACATAAATTCGAGTTGATTTTTATCAAGATGCTACAAGAAAAAATAATCATAGTATCAATGTTCAGATTTTCAGTATTAAACATTAATTTTTCAATTGTAAGTTGATATTTTTTATTCAATTTTTTTTTTTTCTATTCTGAAATAGCTGTTTTTTTAGAATCCTTTGGAAGCTCAGAAGCAAATATATTTAAACATCTCAATTTTCCATGAAATTCAGGAAAATATGCTTAGCATTTTGACCAGAGGTATCACTTCCTAATTTTTAAAACTTTTGGACAACCAAAAGGAATAATTTAGTTACATAGAGATTCAGCTATTTGCAACACTTCATGTATTTCTGTAAGAACCTGGGAATCTGGTTAACCGTAGCTGCAACCTTTGCAAGTTCAGAACTTGTCCAAGAGCTGCCTGCATCTTCAGGCAATCGCTTATCATTAGCTGCAGTAAGCACTGAAATGAAGATGGATTCTCCTTCCCTTTAACACTGTGATGCTAGACACTATCGGTTTCCCAGAGAGGAAAAATTAACTTTGCAGCCCAGGTGACAATATTCCTTGGCCCCAAGGGTAACTTAGACTCTAGAGAGGATGTCAGAGGTTTTTACATCACCAACATGCACGAAGTTCTGCCAGACTCCACAACAAGTGCCTTTAAGAGGCTGTAGTCCTAGTCTGTACTGTAAGCATGTCAGTCAGTCTGTAAACAAAGTACTAGGAGAAAAAGAACACTAAAGTGGTTAGACATGATTCAGCATGACTAATTCTATGACAGTTTCTGTCTCATGAGAAAAAAATATCAGATGGAGCATATTCATAGCCTCTACACCTAATGCCTCTATGGCAAGTTTCACAGCTGGTCATGTGGCATTCATTACTTCCAAGTTATCTCAATCTCACACCCTGGCAGTTTAGATCTGTAGCCTCCTAGATTAATACAACACAAACAACTTCAATTATCACAATTCACATCAAAAGACTTTAGAATAATGAGTCAAACTGTGCCACTGAGCGAGACACGCACAGTGCCATCTGAGTGTGGTATTTGAAAGTGTCCCAAATATCACAACAGATGACTGAAAAACACAACAAATTTAATTTGTAAAGATGTTCAGCCATGCTTCTTATTCTCCTTAAATGTTCTAGCTGTCAGTCAGTGGGAAAACTGTAGACTTTTTGTTATAAATTCAAACAGAAAAGAAGGGATTAAAAAAAAAAAAAAAAAAGCATGTGGGACAAAGTTCTATTCCAGTAAAAATACGTGTTCTGTGAAATAGGAAAGTTTGTTTTGCAAAGATAAGAACTTCATATTTCATCTGAAACAAGTAGTGACAAAAAACCTGCACCCAGAGGATAACTATCTGCAGAATGTTTCCTTTAATTATAAGCTTTTAAGATTCTGCTTGAAATAATAATAATACCAGAAATCTTAAGAATATTTCTCATTACTAAAATTTTTCAGTATGTAGAACAGCAAAACACCAAAACATTATCCACTGATTTCTAGGATTAAATTGTGAGCTCTATAACTTCAGATGATTGTTGTAAAATAATTGTGTAAATAGAGGCAATAGAAAAAAGACTGGGCTATGTAACTCATAGTAAGTCCAGCTAATCTTAGTGAATCAAACACATTTTGTGATGTGTTTGGTTTTTCTCACTGAGTAGCTCCACATAAATTCAGCGGAATGTGTGCTATAACTAGTGTGATAATGGCCAAGGCAGCAGCATAGCAAAAATAAATGGCAAAAAGGAGCATTAAAGAGACGCTGTGTGTGGAATCTGTTTGAAACTGTTTCGTGTAACATCCCGTTGAAGCTAGCATCCAACATAACAAACAACGTGATTGAGCCGCAGTTAGGTACAAATGGTTGCAGCACGTATGCCAAGAAAAACACATCAGCATAGTAAGTAGCCTATCAGTCCCTTGAACCCCCTCTGCAGGGACTCAAGCCCGTTTCAATTTTTGCTATTAAACTGTGTCTGGAGTGCAAACTGCAGAGGCTCAGATGTCTTTGAAGACTGGCTGCTGGTTCAGTCTCAATGAACTGACCAAAAGAGGAGCTGTCACATATGGGGTGGAAGCATCTGTCAAGACAGCTGTTTATGTCAAGCTGCTAAGTGCTATACGAGGCACACTTAATTCATAGCCCTGAAGTGGATCCCTGAATGTGAAATGTCAAGGGTGTCTGCAAGAGTACTGATCTGCGTGGAGAACATTCCTTTTTTTACCAGGCAGGTAATCTCTTGATGGGAGCTACACCTGTCCTGTGGCCTGCACTGTCTTAGCTGTTGATGGTTTTCCTTTGCCCAATGAGCTTTTCTACTCCTGAAGGAAGAGAAGCCAAGCTCTGACACCCTTTAGGATGCTGAAAGTTCAAAGAGGAAGAGAAGCACAGGGGTCATTGTGTGACACTGATGCGATATGTTATGGTAGTACATAAAAGTATATCCACCTAGTTTATCAGGATGATCTATATAGTTCCCAACAAGAGTAACAAGGCATACAGAGTGTTTACACCGTGAAATTTTATGAGTTGAGAAACTTACTAATTTAGAAAATATTATTTTCTACTGCATCCATTGGAGCTACAACATGATGGGATAATCAAGAGGCATTTTCAACACATTTCACAAAAAAAAAAAAAAAAAATTAAAAAAAAAAAAATTATCTCTAATATCAGTTTCAAATAAAGCTGGAAGAAAAGGGGACAGCACTTTCACCTGCCTTCAGTGGAAATACTACAGAGAGAGGTCATCAGCAATGCAGCTAGTCTATTGTATACAGCACATTTCAAAGGTGTATAAAATAGCCTGGATTACAGTTTGTTTTACTTTACAGCAAAAGGGATTTAGAACTTCCTACTAAATATGCAGGGCCAAATTATGCCCGACTCAAGGACCCCAGCACACGTGGTTCTATGACTTTCCAGTTCTCTGCATGTGTGCGTGCCCACTGCTTGTGCTACATGGCAAAGTTTATACATTTTCAAACACTTTGATAATCCAAGTTCTCAGTAGCATTTGATGTGCTACTGTAACTGCTACACTGGGACAGAACATAAAAGTCATGGCTATGAGTGCTTGCCCAGAAATGCCAATGTTTCTCCAGGGGGTCGTAGCAGTTCTGAACCATTAAATGTGTCCCTTCAAAAGCACTAGACTTAAAGAGAAGCATACGACCTCCTCTGTCTAGTTGATCATCATGCAGCAGATGGGCTTTCTTTTTCTGTCTCATTCTGTTTCTGGCTCTCTAAGATACATGGCCAAAGGTCCACAACCATCGGTACATTAGGTCATCTCCTGTGGCGCAGCAGAAAGGGCCGTGTCAGACAGGAGAGGCCTTCAGAGTTTCCCTACTTCTTCTGTGCTTTCCAGAATCTATCACTTGGTCACATTCCCTTTATCATCCATATGTCAGATCTGGTTTTTTATAGAGGATTCTGTCTCTCTGCTCCTTTAACAAGACTCTAATCTCTGCAGTGTTTGTTATGCTGCCTACAATGTACTTCTGCTGAGCACGGTTTGCAGCAGAACTGGGAACCATAGGGTCTAATTCAGTTCTGCTGTGCAGTACAGCACCCATTATTTCTTCAGGCTTTTCCTTTCTTGTCCATTAAGTAGAGGTAATCTTAAATCATAAGCATAAGGTATTTGACTATGGAGAATTTTCAGATTCAAACTTCATACTATTTTTCTTTTCAGAAGAGAATCTTTAGGCTGGAAAGCCTCTTCAAAACAGTAAGAGAACACCTCACGTAAGCAAATGGCAAACTGCGTAAGAAAGACGGAAAGAAACTGTAATGGCCTTTCTCCTTCCCTGTGATGAAAACTCTGACATCCTTCATTTTGCTGTTCAGTTTAGGAAATTTTTATCCTTGAAGAGAAGCCAGCTCCCATTCTGGCTCATAGCTGAATGTAGGGAGCTGGATGGTTGCTGAGATCCAGAGCTGAAAGGGTAGCTTTTACGTATAGGAATGCAACTGCCATGTGTGCTTTAGGGTATGAACTGCTTTATAACCTCAGATAACCAGCCTAGCTTTCTGCTAGTTAAAGGCCATAAGTACCTGGGAAAAAGGAGGAGGAGGACTGGAAGCTTAGGAGTTAAAATAATGGCCCTTTCAGGAAGCCTTTATTTCATTCACTTTGTCCAGCTGTGATTCTGAGCTCTGAAGGATATGTCAAGCAAACAGGCTAGAGGTTTCTCTCCTGTCTACCTATGCTATATAGGAGCTTTTCTGCTTATGTCACACATTTACCAGGAAATCAAATTATTTTTCTCTTGCTCCTCTTAGTAATTGGGGTTCAAACTGGGGTACACTCATGCTACTCATGCCTTAGATCTCTCCTCAGTGAATGCTAGAACTATTAGTTTTCTTTTGGGCTAAATTGCCTCAGTCTAGCAACTAATTGCACTGGGGCCATTTATACAGGTTGGATTTATTATCTATGGTTACGTGGTTGGATCATTTTTCTGCGTGCTGAAATGGAGCATAATTGGGCTATTTTTCATAACAAATAGAGTGTGCCTGTACAGAAGGAGGTTGGCCTACGTCAGGTTTTGCCTCAATATTTTGAATAGCTCCAGCAGAGAAGGGGTTTCACTTCTCTGTCGGGGTCTTTCCAGACTAAAGTTTCTCTGTTTTCTTAATAACACTGAAGTTGGTCTCTGTCATACTGTTATGAATGATAAAGTATAAGTCTTTTTTGAAAACAAGGTGAACAAAGTCTATGAAGATGTATTACTACAAGTATTTGAATTTTCTATACTAATGAGACACTAGTGGCCACGACCAGTGAGTTGTCTGTGAAAATAGCTGGGTTTGTTTTATTCTAACACAGGATAGGAATGTAATGCTTTGGAGCCATTCCAGCCTGGAAGTCCTTTATTGGCAGTCTTGAAATCTATTAATGCTTGATTTAAAGTCCATGTCCAGCAAAAAGGGAATTAATGCATCACGGTCTGTGAATAAATTCAGTGTAACAAGACTACTGCTTTAGTACTATCAATGAAACAGTTACCTGACCTGTGATGCCTGAATTTTTTCTTTGCTTGTTCTGTGATATAGGTCACAGGCATGTTCCAGCAGAAAAGAAACATTTAGAACATTTCATGAAAATCAATCAGATTCTTCCTCTTTGAGCATCTGCTTTTGTTTGGGTTATGTTTTGCTGGTGTCTCTTTGAATCACAGCTAAGGAAGAGCCAGATGCACGGGGAGAACATCAGGCACTGTATTCCTTTATGCCTTTACTCTCAAATAAGCTACTGGGTAGAGATGAGACACACAGCAGAGCTGTAGCAATCAAATCTGCTTTCCAGCGTATTCCTGTGCTAGGCATCTGGTAAGGAACACATATGTTCATTTTACATACTGTCTCTGTTGGACCTTCAGATTACGTGCATGTCTTCATGAAAAATGAGTGTTTATTTTAAAACAAAATGAGACTGTTGCACTTTGTAATCCTGTCCCCTTCTCCATGTAGACCTGTGATGTCTGTGTATATGTGTCCATCCACATGTGCGTGTGTGCACATGCACTTGTGTATGTGTGTTATAGTATATTTAGAATCCTCATACAGTGGGATTACCTGGTAGGCTTTACTCTGGTCTGTTATGCCTCCATTTCTTTAATTTTGTTGAGCATGAAACACAAAGACATTTCCCACTTTTCTCTAACTGCAGTTCTGAAAGTCTGCTGTATAAAATGGCATTAAGCAAGCTTCAAGGGGGCCAGAAATGTGCAAAAACTTACAGTGAAGTCCTATTTCATCTGAATGACTCTTTGGTGTGAATTTCAGATCACAACCTTCCTTTCCAAAATATACTTGTGTGTGGCGCTCACAGTATAGTCTCTGCAGCACACCTCCGAGATTTTGGATCCCATAGAATAAATACTCTTCCTAAACCTTGATATCAGTACATTTTAGCAATTTGCATAAAAGAGCACTTTAGTGCAGACTGAGAAAGGTAAAGAATGTATTTCTTATTTAGATTTATATCAACATTAATTTTAAACCAAAGATCTAGAGCTCAAAGCAGTGTTGTCATCTATTAGAAATGTGTACACTAATGTGAACAAAACTTAATACATTTTCATCTAAAAATGATCTAAATGAAATCAAAGTCTAATCGACCCCATTCTTATCAGTTGGCATACATATAAACACTAGCTCATATCAATTGTTTTTATTACTGTAATGTGCATAGACCTGATCCAAAATCAAGGCTTCACTCTATTTGTATAAAGTTCCCACAGGGAAGATACTATGCTATTGTAAGTAATTGAATCCTGTTAGAATCTGAGAAGATGCAGAGAAAAGTACAGCTTTCATACAAGAAAAGGGTGAGACAATAATATTCAGCTAGAGAAAGAGATGAGTGAAAGGGAAATTAAGTCTATTAAATCATGAAAGTAAGGGAGAAGTTAAAAGATAACAATTCTTTATCTTTCATATAAAGAAAAAACTACATGGGACCCAACGAAATTATCAGGCAGGAAGTTTAAAACAAATAAAAGGCAGTATTGTGTCTACCAACATGTGCTAACATATACTGGGTTTTTCTTTCTCAGGCCATAGTGGAAGTGAAAAGCAGGAATGTTCCAAAAAGGAATCACAGAACTGAGGTTAAGTTAAAGAGCAAAAACCCCCACAACGGTCTGTATATTGGCTCTGGCACTCAGAGCCTTTAGATTATTGACTGTCAGAAGGTGAGAGGAAAGCTCATGGGAAGTGCATGAGACCAGTTGTTTATTGGAGTAGTCCTACACGGATATCAAATCTAGTAAACTTAGCCTGTATCCCAGTCACCGATTGCTGTGTCAAGTTTATATTTCCAGGAACATCTATTTCAAGGAAAAGGTATTGGGGCAAAAGAGCATCAAGGTTCAGTCAACAAATTATACACTTGTATAAGGAGTGCCTGTGTACATTCCCCTATCACTGTTTTTGTTGTAGCCACTCTAAAAGTGAAAATAACCATTGTAGATGGTCAAGTAATTGGCCTTAATTTCATCGACAAGTAAGATGGGAAACAGAGGCATAAAGGAAGGAAGATGACTTCTCCAGCCTGTATGTCACTGGCAGAACTAGACAAACAATTGTTTTTCCCATTTCCTAGTCTGTTAGCTCCCTTTACTTTCTCCATTTGCCGTACCCTAGTGGCACCTTGTGCATGCAGAAAAGGTGGGTGGCAGTTTGTCCTGAAGATCAATGGATTGGTAGCTGATAGTCAGGAAGCCTCCCTGCAGACCCATGGATGGAAGATCCTTTAAAACAAGGGTGCTTTAGCATGTTTGCTGATTGCAGCTGTGACATTATTGCAAATTCCTGCTCGTCTTCGGATTTGAAGCCACAGGAGTCTTTATAGGTCAAAACTAATCATTTGTACCGCACCTGGAAAACAGCACCCATGTTTCAGCTCAGCGCATCATCTCTGCCTCTTATTTGATTTATGCTTTATTTCCATGTACAATGAATTGCAGTAACGCGAGTCCCAAGTAACTCAGGCATGGACAGTAGCAGAAGTGTCCTAGCATCTGAAAGAAGTGGTTGCAGTCTACCAGCCAGGAGCAAATGGACAAGAAAGTAATTTTGACATAAAAAGATCTAAGTGCAACTAAGGATTTTACAGCACTTCACCTTCTATGTCATAGAAAGAAAACATTGCACACAGCACTGATGAGCTGAGGGATTGTTAAAATCAGAGAACTCCACTACATTGATAATTTACTTCCATAACAATACAATGATTGCAAGACTGGGAGACACAGCCCTTTAATCAGGTTAAGAATTACGTATTTAAAGCTCTCCTGAAACTTGATTTTTGATTTTCTTTTCTCCCTTACCTAAAACAATTAAAGTTGTAAGATGTTGCACTGAGAACACACTGAAGAGACGTATAACTTCCCAGAGATGTAGCAGAGTTAGATTACCCCTTTCCACTAATGCTGTCTAATAAATAGGTTTCAGGAACACACATCACTTAACATTAAAAATGCTTTCAAAATTTAATCTAGCCCCAAATTTCCTTGTTCCAGCTGATCTGGTTTATAATACTTAAATATGCACAGCATGCTCTTTTTTACCTTGCACTTTTTTAGTGGAAACAGTTCATAGAAAGCATCTTAAAAAGCAATTCTTTTACAAGAGACCAAACTTTGTATTCTTAAGGGTAAGATCCATTCTTACTTTACATCAGTTTACTCTTCACTGACTTTAACAATGCTTCTCCTTATTTTCACCAGTCTGAAGGAAACCAGCCCTTAAATTTGTATTCATTTATATAAATACATAGCTAATTCTGATGTAGACTCATAGAAACTGGCACACCAACCATCACATATTTCTCACAGAAATTTTCTTGATCTTGCATTTTTATCACAAGCCCTGCAATTTTGGGTGTTTTTTGTTGTTTGGTTTTTTTTTTCCTTGAAATCCCAGTTTAGAGTTATATTGTTTTACAAGAAAATTAACTTTCGGTTTTCTTTTCAGAAAGTAAGCTTCAAGTTCTCATTGCTGCTAAGAGACGTTTGGAAAGGTTAATCTGAAAGGATCAAACACCAGAAGGCAAATAATATAAAGATCCCAAGGGATATTACTTCTAAAATCTCATGATTTTTAAACCAGTTTTATGGGATTAAATTGCAGCAGGGGAGACTGAGGTTAAACATTCAAAAAACCTTCTGCTATAAGGATAGTAGGACAGTTTGTCTAGAGACCTTATGATTCTCCACCAGTGGAGGTTTTTAAGAGCAAATTGGACAGGTTTCTATCCAGGAATGTTTAAACTTTCATTGATTCTGCCTTAAGAGGTGGAGTAGTAATATGAGGTCATGTAGTGAGGTCCTCTCTTGCCCCATTTTCAGTAGTAACGATTTCTGTAGCCTGATTTACCATTTTGAACATGTTGGGTTAACAATGACAAATACAAAATTCTTCATCTAAACCACAGAAAATCAGTGCTTGTAATGACTTTTTTATCAATATAGCTTAGAAAAATCTTTACAAAATTCAATGTTAGGAGAAAAAAAAACTGATCGATCCTTTTTAAGAAGATGGGGTTTTCCCCCAAAGTCCTTTTCGTAGGTTCTAAGTGATCTCTATTCAGGATAGATGTTTAAAGACTCTTCAACAGCATTTTATCAGACCCAAGTAATCCCAGTGGACAGGTTTTTGGGTTGGTTTTTTTTTTTTTTATTATTTTCTAAATTTCTTATTTTGTTCTTATCCTACTATGGTTTTATTTCTAGCATGCTCATATTTTTTTAATTTTGTTGTATCATGGCTTTACAAGTTCTGTGGCGCAGTGGCCCAGCTGACATTTATGGTGGCAGCTTTCTTATATGAAAATAATACAAGGTTACCTTGTTAGCAACTGGAAAATCTTGTCAATAAATACTTTGGCAATGACTTTTGAGCTGATTTGTTGTGTGTGGATTCTCATAGCTGTTAGCAAAGAATGAATGCAGTGCTACATGTATAATGTGTGCCCTCCATATAAAAGTCCTCAGAATTAACTAGCACTGTAAGAGAGAATAGAAAGGTCTAGAAGACTCAGGATATTATTTCCTGCCCTGCAGCCTAAGACCAGAGCACACAGCTGAGAGCCTTGTAATGCAGCAGATACTCCAGTGGACATCCCGGTAGCTATGCCTTAAGTATCTAATACAATATGTACAAAAACTATATGGGGAGCATTTTGTTCCAGCTGATAAATCAAGAGTTTATATGGAGGAAAATGTCAGAAGTGTGGTTGCCTGTATAACACTGAATCTGTACCTTTCTGTACTCTTTCTGGATACTGAGTGAGGCAAAGGTCTTTCCTAGATTAAAAAAAAAAAAATAAGAAATCCAAAACTTCTGATATAATGCATACCTGTAACACAAAGACAAATTGAATTAAAGTTTTCCTAAATTAATCACATATTATTCAGCTTTGCCATGCTTTGTGTTATAGCCTAAAAAACATTACTCAGAAGGTTTTTTCAAGAAAAGGAAAATATGCACAACTCTTAATATCCTCTTCCCAACATTGCTAATAGGATTTAACTATCAGTCTTCAAAACAGATCTTTGCCCTTGGAGTTTAATTATTGTTTGTTTAATTGGGAGGAGTCTTTATGTATTTATTGTTATTATTTCTTAATTGGCAGAAAGTTATTTGCAGTTGGTCTAGCAAGCCTGAGGGAGCAGTGAAACCATCCTGCCTTTCTGAATCTCAGAAGTTAAGGGATTCCTAAAATTCATGTTGTGTGCTCTGTAGAAATCACCTACCATGGCCCAAGAAGTAGTTAGAAGAACTAGACATGGTCTTCCAAGGCGTGGTGCTGACTCCAAGCACTGCCAGTCAGTTCTGTTGTTTCTAAGCCTGCTAATACAATCGTCTCAGCAGATCTTATGAATTCCTAATGCAATGCTGTGCTGCCAGTGCTTTGAGTTGGGCACAAGTTTATGGTAGAAAGAAATAAACAAAAAAGTCAAGTCTTTAAACTTCAAATTCAATGTGCTCTATCTCAGCCTTGAACAATAGGTTATGTGTCTCAGCTTTTAGATAAAAGGGATGTTGTAATCAATTTCTTGAACTTGTCATACTCCTACCTTAAGAGTCCCAAACTAGGCACTGAAGAATCCAAACCCACCTGTTCGATAATGTGGGTTTGTTTATATTATTAATTCTATTGCAATTTGCCAGTGCTTCCTGGCACTCCATTCACTAGAGAGTGGAGTCAAGTATAGACATTCCATTCACTAGCAGTCATAAAATAAGTTCTTTGTTTTAGTTTTACTATTTCTTGCATCCAAATCAGTATCTCCCAACCATCTCCAATCTACTGTGCACATGTATCCATCCATCCAGATATACTTTATGGAAAAGAAACAAGCAATACTTATTTTTGCACCAACTCTGTAGTTCAGTGTTTGCTATTAATAAAAGAATCTGGCTACCTCAGGAACTATTACACACTTTTTATTCCTAGAGGGTGGAAAAGTTACTGAAAATCAATAGAACTACTTTTTCTTTTGCAATATCAAAGTTAATGCTGTTCAGTGAAAGGACTCAGCCTTTCAGAGCTGTCTTTCTCAACATCTCTCTTCTGAAACTTCACACACTCCCTTGAGAATTGTAAAAAGTCAGCCTAAATATAAATACAGAAATATGTAACATCCTTAGGAAGGGTTATAATGAAAACAAAGTCTGTAGTTTAAAACTCTCTCTCTACAATGTAAATCTCAAATGGTGCCATTGAAGTCAATGGATTTACTGTGAACATAGTATAACCCATATATTTCACCTCCTCATCTCCAAATAAATCCTAATTCCTTCGGGGGAGGAAGGGAATCTACTTCTGAGTGTTTTATTTAGTTTTAAGGTAAAACAGAAGAATTAGTTCACTGTAAAGAAATCTTTGTAACATTCTAATTGTTCATTAGCCTTAATGTGGGTGGGTTGGGAGTATGAAGAGTTGAGAGCTGATGCAGAGCTGAAATAAGTCATCAAGTCAAAAGCAGGGTTTAAGTAGAGACTAGAGCAAGGAGGAAAGTTCAGAAAAAGCAGAAAACAGAAAGGAGCCTCAAGCAGGCATCCTACTTCACCCAGAGCTGAAAGATAAGATACAGGAGGGTCTATCTCCAAAAGTTCAAACAAGCCCCTGTCAGGGGCATCCCTGTGATGTAATGGTATTGTGGGAATGACAGGGGCTATTGTTCAGAGACATTGCTCATCTCCATAATGCTACTGTGACCCTCATTTCCCAACGTGAGTTCTAGTGATGTCATTGGTCGACTCCAGGCAGAGAAGTATGAAATAGTGCTTTTTTTAAAAAAGAGGTCTTAATGTCATACACTATTGGTGGCCTGATTTCAATGCATCCCTCTACAAAAATACCATTATCAATAATGTGTGTTTTATATTGCTGTTGGTAAGCATGTGCAGGGTGAGGTTGGAATGCAAGCGTAGGTCCACTCCCTGTCTTGGTTCTAGAATGTCTGAAGGTGATTGAATAGCATTAACATCTTCTTTACTGAAGTGATTAATAGATTAATAATGGTATCTGAGTGCACACAGTGATTTATTTGACAAGCCAATTAATCATCCAGGTGTTGCAACACAGAATTAGGTACACGGACTTCAGAGAAGGGTCAAAGTTAGAGGTCAGGAAGTCATTTAACAACCACAGGAGAAGATGAAGAATCCAAGAGGTGAAAGGAAAAGAATATAATTAAATATTTGAGAAATGTGAAAAAGCTTCTAATATTTTTCCTCTAAATTCTAATTTATTTTTGATAGCTTTGAGAGCTTCAAAGAGCAGGGGGACTCTGTAGCATAATAGTCTCTCATCCTTTATTTTTGTTTAGAGGAACACCTTGTGTCCACCTCCTTCTCACAGCATAACAACAGTCGTGTTATGTTAAGTCGTGTAACCCCAAGCATTGAAGTTTGGAGAACGGCTGTAGGAACACGAGTACTCCTATAAAAAAGCAGTTAAAGTTAGCGCAGAAATTTTATACTAAGCACTGCATTGTGTCTGAAGCAAATAACTTGTAAGGAGAATTATAATGAGAAGAAAAACAAAGCTGTTAAAATTTTTAGAGCTGAATTTGTCTGGAATACAGTGACAAGAGAATCAAACCTGTGTCAAACAAGCAATGGGTTTGTGGAAGACCATAGCAGATTATAAGATTTCTGACACTAACAAGTTCACTTAGTATGTGAAACATTTTCCTGTTGCTCCAGAGAAGAAGCTGTGCTCATGAAGAGTATTTAAGAAGTATTTATTTCAGCATTTATTTACTCCTTTATTTAGACCAGACTAGAATAGACTAGAATATTTCCATTGAAAGGGATCTACAACGATCATCTAGTCCTACTGCTTGACCAATTCATGGCTGACCAAAAGTTAAAACATGTTATTAAAAGGCCATTGTCCAAATGCCTCTTAAACACAGACAGGCTTGGGGCATCAATCACCTCTCTAGGAAGCCTGTTCCAGTGTTTGACCACCCATGTGGTAAAGAAATGCTTCCTAACATCCAGTCTAAACCTCTCCTGGCACAGCTTTGAACCATTCCCATACATCCTATCATTGGATACCAGAGAGAAATTTAAGGAGTATTGATTTAAGAAAAATTAAGCCTGTTTTTATAGATTTTGAACCTATAGACACACCCAGTATGTAGCCAGAAACAAGATGGTGCTGAAAGAACACAGAAGTAGGAAAATAAAAGTAAAAAACTTAGGTCATACAGGGTCCAGCTTACCCTGTTAAGCAATATGCACACAGCACAGAGTTCAGCTATGTACAGTGAGGAGGAGTTTGAGGTCACCTTCCGGAGAATAAAGAAACTTTTAATGGAATAAAAAATAAAGCTAGAAGAGCACAACCAATCTACAATTTGTGTCTTGAGTTTCCTATGCTTGAAAGTTGACGGTTGTGAGAAACTAAATAGTTTTCTTGACTTGCAAATAGAGGAACCAGTGTAAGAGACACATTTGATTAATGCAAAGGAAGAAACTATAAGAATGCTTTGCTTGTACAGAGACCCAAAAACACTGAATAAAGATGTAGAAAAGAAAACATGTTTCAATAACCAACGAAGGAAGAAAATTTGGGCCATATGGCTGATGCCAAACAACTATCTAAAATAGATGTATCAGCCTGTGCCTTTATACCATCAGTGTACATGTTCAGAATATTTAACACTCCTTTAGGAGATTATTGAAGACTGTTACTTGGATTTGGTTTGTGCTGTGAGCTGTTTCTTTGGGATATAAAACATTTATTATGCTTTTGAGATGAAAAAGGTTTAGTGACATTTTTAACTGGGAGAAAGCCAACATCCAGGCACTCCTGGCAGGTCTTAGGGGAGTGGAGAGCTGTTGAGTTAAAGATTAAAAAATACCCCAAACCACCCCACACCAGAGAAAAGGCTAGGAAAAAGTACACCTCGGAGTTAACGCAGAACACTGCACAGAAAAATTCTGGTAATTTTGATATCATCATCAATACTGTCCTTACAAACAAGAAAAAGAAACAGAGGTGAAAAATTCATAAACTGAAAACAGCCACATGAAAACATGACAGTTTGCACTGTGACTTGCAAAACAACAGGTCAGGTTAACAACCATTAGGAAATAATTTATTATTAGCACAGATTGGCTGGTCATTTCCCAAATCAAACTCCAGTGCTAGGTGATATGTTACTTTGAACATGATACATTATGTATTGGAATAAACTAAAGAAAAAAGATCTTGAAGGTTATTAAGGGACTAAAAATCTTAAAAAAAAAAAAAAGATACAGAAACTTTTTATGAATAATAACACTAGAGATACTGGTTTGACATGTTACAAATGCCAAAAATGCAACAGAAAATCTACATTGATCTCACATGAAAAAAATGCCCCCTGAAGTAAAGTAGGCATAGATCTGTTTGTGTCAATAACAAAACTTAGTACTCATTCTAGATCATTATTTTTACTTCCCCAAGAGGCTGCAACTAGATAAAATCATATACAGGCTTTTGTTCAAATCTGAGATTTTTGCTAGATGTTATGTAGCTGATATTGGGAGCCGTTTAGAGGCATATATAATTCAGTAGGTTTTCAGTGAAGTTTTCACCAATGGACTGGGAGTAATATAAATGGCAAAAAAAGGGCAAAAGTCAGATTCCTACAGGAATAGAGTCGATGAAACCTAGTTTATCACCTGTAGAACTAGAAAGTTTGCAATCTTAGAAACTCATCACTAAAATCTCAGGGGATTTTTGGGATTAGACAACTCAGAAAGGACAAGACAAAAAATTCAGTGTGAATTTAGTATGGAAGACTGTAACATAAAACATACACACTAGATACAAAGATCTAGTACAGTAAACCACAGTGTACTGCAGTTGGAAGACAGAATTACTGTATTTTTTCCTTGTTATGCGCTTTCCTAGTTATTTATTGCTGGCTGTTTTCAGAGAAAGGACAGATGCGGGTGATGGAGACAGACTTTTAATAGGGCCTGTAGTGATAGTACAAGGGGTAATATTTTTAAACTAAAAAAGGGGAGATTCAAACTAGATCTAAGGAAGAAATTTTTCCCAATGAAGGTGGTGAAACACTGACACAGGTTGCAGAGAGAGGTCATAGATGCCCCATCCTTGCAAACATTCAAGGTCAGGTTGGAGGGAGCTCTGAGGAACCTGATCCAGTTGAAGATGTCCCTGCACACTGCAGGGGCATGGAATAGATGACCTTTAAAGGTCCCGTCCAACTCAAACTATTCTGTCATTCTTTGATTCTATGAGAGTGGCTATACAATACAGTTTTTCATTATGTACTTTTTGTTCTGTCCTGATATGGAATTTCCTATGTGGTGGATGACAAAGATAACATAAAGCAGTGGTGTTGTATGACGTTTCCCCATTGTCTTTGGAGATTCTCTTTCTGGATCGACCCATAATGAAAAGGAGAAAGAGACAGGTTATCCAGGCTCTGCAGGGGAGGGAAGAAACGGATATGAAGTTGGCTGTTTTGCTGAGAATACTTTGATGAGTGTCCTGGTTCAGCTAGGATAGGGTTAGGTCTCCCCAGCAGGGAGGGGGAAGGGATCTCCCGCCGGGTTATTCATACCATGCTGACGTCAGGTCCGGCGCGGCAGCGCAGGAAGCTTTCCTTTGTGGCTTTGGTCATGGGAAGCATGCGCAGCGAGCTGTCTGTGTCCATTGCGGTATTTCTCCGTATATCTTTTGTCTTGTTTATTGTTATTACTGTTATTGTTGTTATTATTGCTATTGTTGTTGTTCAGATTGTTAGTATTACGCTGTTGTATTAAATTTTTCCTTATTTCAACCCTGGGGATTGTGCATCACTTCTAGTCTGTTTGGCCCGAGGATGGGGGAAGGGAGAACGGCAACGTGGTCTCCAGTTTTGGCAGGGCCTAAACCACTACAATGAGGCAAGAGCCACAAAAAGTAATGGCAGCCCAAGCTCAGAACGTATGAACATGTGAGCATATTCTTCATATATATGCAGAATTTGTTTTACTGATTCTTGAAACAGTAATACAAATATTTCACAGGAACTGCTCAAACCTACTTAGCAGCTGAAGGATAACTGGATGTCACTACCTAGTTTGTTCAATCGGTTTACATAAATATTTGTTACATAAATTATTTCTATTAAATATTGAGTTTTGACTGAGAAGGGAGAATGTGGTTAGGCTCTACCACAGAAGCAAAGCAGTGACTATTTACAATAAAGGAAGAATTCAGTGAGAGGCATCCCCATTTCATCTCTTACAGCCACTGCAACCCCCATGTCTACTGGGAGCCCAGGCTAAGGAGCAGGCTGGGATCCCCCTGACCATGCCGTTGCTCCTGGTTCAGACCAGCAGTGCCTGCATTGCGGAAAGACATTCCAAACACACTCAGGCACCACGCAATCTCTGCAGACTGGCTGACCTGCCACATGTTATTGTTGCTAACTCAGCCTCTGACACTGAAGTGGCTCTGACTGCAACAGCCCATGGAGATCGATGCAGACTGTGTAGTAGTTTAGTTTTTCTTAAGAGCCTTCTCCACCAGAGCCTGGAACTTGTCCCCTGACCTCCAGATGCAGGCATAGATCCACCCACAGTATGTATGGAGCAGAGTCAGAAGAGCACCTATTTCTATAATTGTGACAGCTCTGAACATTTGCTAGGGCTTTCTGAAGTATTTCTTGGTTTGGGCTCCTGCTGCGATCAAAATTGTTTCCAGCAAACAGCAACAACGTAAAAGTAGCAAGGATAAAGTGAGGATTTTGGCAAGGTGTCATCAGAAAGTTTTTTCCAAACACACAGGGAGGCTGTTAGAGCTTTTTCCATGTAGTTCCAAACATGACAGCAACTAAAGGTGAAGCCTTGGTCATTCATTTTAAATTTAAACCATCCTAGGCCACTATGCTAAAACCACTCAAGGTAATTTTTAATGCAGAAGTCAAAGAAAGAATCAATGCAATTTAATTTGAACACCCGGGTTGAAAAATTAAGCATCAGTTCTGAGCAGGGCACAGCATTGCACTGCCCTCTGATGAACATCATGGATGTGACATTGCAAATGAGGCCATAACAAAGAAGTTGTAGCAATGACTGGCCAGTGGGATTTTCTTTTACAAAAAGCAGAATATGTTATAAATGATTACCCTAAGTAACTGGAGATGGACTTGTCATGTTGAAAACATGAAATGATGCTGCAAACATCCTTTTAATAAACCAGCACACATTTCACAAACTGCTTTAGGATGTCAGATTGAATTGCCTTGCAGTCATCAGGTACTTTGGAACATAAATGCAATTTTCTAATCACCACTGTTTTGTATTCTCTGTATTATTAGAGCTCTATGAAGTTTAACTAGAAGTAAGAGACCTAGATATTTCAGTGGATAACATTACCATTGTGGTGATGTGAAATACACATCTTCATCTTTTGCCTCAGGGCATAAACTTCAACTGCCGTGAATTACCCTTTTTCACGCCACAAGTTTAATTTTTGCACAGCAGTTCCCATCTGATAATACAAGTTTCAGGGGTACTTGTCCTCTGCTTGGTGCAGTTAAATTATTTTCTCACAGTCATCCTCAGGAGACAGTGATATAACAGCCATAGGCTTTCTCCTTTGCAGGAATTTGAGAAACGAGCTGTAGTCTCTTTTTTTTTCATCCTAGGATTTGGATGCAGAACTTCCACTGCTCTCTTCCTCTGGCTGCAATCATGAGCAAACCAGTATGTATGTGGAAAATATAGGTGCAATTTTCCTTGAGCTCATGCATATTTAGGAATGCTGAAGAAATCCTACAAATATATCAATATATTTTACTCGCTGACTTATCAAGAGTATGGCTGAAGATGAAAAGGTGGTTCAGAGACAAATGAGACAGTGACCTTTCTGACAATGCCACAAAAAAGAAGTTCAGCTTTTGTTTCTGTAGTAGAGAGCTTGTGATGTGACTGCCTGTCCAACAGGAATGAGACTCTGAATATATTCTTTCTTACTTCCAATTCTTCTCACGCATGATATGGAACAATTTCCAGATGGAAATCGCCTTTCACTTAACAGAGCTAGAGATGGAAAAAAAAAGGTAGTAAGGAGGCAATTCTGCTGATAGGACTGTTGACCTAAGTTAAATACTTCATAGTTATAGAGAAATCAAATGAAAAATTATAGGCTCAGTAGTCTTCCAGAATATGATGTTCTGTCTTCAACTGAGACTGATTTCGAAAACATAAGGGAGATTCCCAATTAGGAATTCACCAAATCCAACCTGAGTATCAAAATGACACAGAAATAAATTAGTAGTTGAGAGCCACTGAAGTCTTACTCTCTGCAATATTATGCATAATGAACCATCTAAAAGTGAAGAAAGGATTAATGTTTTATAATAAAGTAATTGCAAAATGATATAAAATATAAAAGACAGTTATGAAAGTCATCAACAATTTAAATTCTGTTATAAGTCATTTTTTGTGTGAAGGTCATTGTAGCATCAAGGTACTGATTTCTTTTTTCTCAGCTTTGCCACAAGAAGAAGAAAAGTAAGGAAAATGGGACTCAGCATTTATTCAGAAATAGACTTGGGAGCTTCCAAGAGCAACTCAATTCTCCAGAAGCAGGATTTTTAAGTAATTGTGAAATACGATATTCATGTAATCTCATTTATGCCAAAGTACACTGTCATCTAAGTGAAATACCTTGATTTGAGATTTGTTGTATGCATCCAGCCAGTGATGACACTGATACAATGGGTAAAAGATCCCATTGCATGTTCTTCAAATGTCTCTTTAGAAAATAGCAAATATAGATAGTTTGGAATTTTAAAAATTGCAGATGCATTAACACAGATAATTGATTGTTATGCCAGGTGCCCAGACCGTGGTGTACCTCTTTCAGATCTGGTGTGGATTATTACCTTCCGTTCAAATAATCGGTTCATAAAAGCAATAATGCCCAACATGTGTAAGCATGAAATCGTATGCATTTACTGCAAAAATGACATCTGAACCAACTCAGGATTTTACTAATATGCTCAAAGTATCTGTTGGGCATGGATCCAACCTTGGCAACACCATTCAGCAGTGTTGTTTTGACCGTAACTCAAAACGCGTGGTGTTACCAGGGATCTATTTCTGGCCCTATATCCAAACTCCATCACTGAATCTACATCATTGCATTTAATTTAATAAGATGGCATTTTCAAAGAAAACTAGCTGCCTTTTTTAATCCTTTCTTATGTAATTTGACTCTATACTCCTGAAAATGCAAGACCCTTCAAAATGTGGAAAAGTTTCTTTACTGCTTAAGGTGTTCCTCTTGTTGGCCCATGACTGTGATGAGCCAAAGCATAGATATACAGCACAAGGATGAGTACAGTTCCATTATTCATTAATGAACCTTTAGCCTACACATCAGAAGATGCCCCAGGGTTCATTAGATACCCGGGACATATTTCCTTGCAGCAACTCACAAGACTAGCATATCCTTACATGAGTCTTAAAAGCCAGGCAGAAGGTACCTAATACTAATGTGCAACGTAGTACACCCATACAGCCCTCTCACCCTTCACTGATGCACCCGCAGCTGCATGCACACCTGTCCACATTTCTAAGCATGCATATATGCTAACAGTACAGCCAAATAACAGAAGAAATGCATCAGTTTTTTCAACCACAGAAGAGTATTCCGTCCTGTCAGCAGAGACTGTAACGGAAGGTAAACAACAGTTCTACTGAATATTCAATTTATCATACAACATCTCAGTAAAAAATAACAAAGATCTATTTTGCTCTAAATAATACAGATTACTCTTCCAGAATTTCATCACTTCAGCAATGTTGTCAGAAGTATGTAAGGCAAAATGCCCTGTAATATCAGTATTTCATACGTCACATTGACACCCTGCACAGCTTTTTTCTTTAGGCTTCAATGATTAGAGTGAAGATGAGTGAAATGGCAGTAACTAGCTCAGGTGCTTTAGTGCCAGCTCTCATTCTGGATGAGATGGTTCTGGGACAGCCTGAATCTCTCTCTATGACCTAACGTTGCACAGTAGCCAACCCTTATCTCTGACTTTTGTGGGTACTGGACGGAATAAGATTATATGAATTTGAAAAAGTTACTTGGGAGTAACCTTTAATTAGCAACTAATCACAGGTGTCTGGAGCAAAAGGGCTCATGCCTACCAAACATATTGCAAATAGTCACAGTAGAATGGGTGAGAAATGGGATTTTCATGTTCATACCTTTCTCACCTCTTCTTTGAATGATAGTAATAGGATGTCCAAGGCACAATGCCTTTGTGCACTTAGATTCCTAATACTGTAGAGCATTGTAAGACATCTCCCTAGCAACACAGGCTACTGAAAGCACATCAAATTTGTCCTCTGCTCACTAAAATTGCTTACTATAAAATACTGAATTGAGTTCAAGGTCACAGCTTCCTCTAAAAGCATTCAATTGTCTGGGCCTGGCATATCTGAAGTTTGAGCAGGAATGACAGCTTGGACTTTGAATACTTTTCAGTGATGGGAAAGTTCATATGTGCAGATGGAACTGTCTTAGAAATCAGTGTAAAGCTGTTATTGAGCTCTCCCAAGAACAAATGGCCATCACAAATCTTGCTTTTTCCGGCCCAAATGCAAGGTTTCATTCTTTGATTTTTCTTCTCTAATGTATTTATCTTCTCTAACAGATATATTAATGTACCATTCAAAATAAGACATTTCAGGCTTCCTTCTAGAGAAGAAGGGCAAGGGAACAAGCTACATATTGCAAAGAGCAATTTATTGCCTAATGCTCCTAATTTATTAGCACAAGTGATATCAAAGGCCACTTCTAGGGCAGCTTGATCCATATGAATTTCACCACCCTCCTCAGGCCCCTTCAGGGTACTCTTGGGTTTGACAGAAAGAGGTAGAAGGCTCAAGACAATGTGCAAGTGTGGAAAAAAATGCTTCAGAGAGAAACAAAGAATCGAATCAAAGAACAGTTAGTCAGAAAGGTAGATTGTCAACACAGCCCTCCCGCATGTTTTGTAACTGCATGCAGCAGCAGCAGCAGCTGTTTGCACTGTGCTTAAAAGCAACAGCTCTTCTGACAGCATAAATTCTATTAAAGAATTTTAGTTATTGAAAAGGTGATTAGATTGTAGTAATTTATTCTAGTTTTATTACAATGTTTTTTTCCTAAGGGATCCTAAAAGGTTGTTACTGTTTCTCATAAAACACTTTTACTCCTAATAATCCATATCGATTTTACTATATCGGATTATTGCTTAGATTTATTTTCTTGTTTTGTGGGGGATTTAGGTATTAATATCATTTAAAAGAAATGAGATAGAGTGCTCTGCTTCAAAATTTCACATTAAAAATAATTAGCTTTTCCTCTCATTTCCAGATAATACAGAAACATTTACACCGAAGTAGACTTTTTATATTTAATACATTTATTCGCTTCTGAGTTAAGGAGTTTAAATAAATAAGGAATAACAGGGCCTTTCTTTTGGGAACATCCACAAAGAAACAAAGCTTCCTCTCACATCAGTGGGAATCTAGCTGGGGTGACAATTAAGCCTCTCAGAAATTTGAGGAGATGCACAGTTAATTTTCAGTGTGTTACCAAGTGTTAGTCTAAACCAGTTAAGTAGTTCAGGCAATAAAGCTTTGAACAAAACCATTTTCTTTGTGAGAATCCTTATACATTCCATCCCATGTAATTAAGAAACTTGTTTTTCTTTGTTGAGCCTAAATGTTTGGTAACACGGTTCTGTCCCACAGCTCCCACTTACATTTGTTTGCTTCAGACAGTTTCTACCCCAGTCTGAAAAAAAATAAAAAATAAAAAAAAATAAAAAAAAAAAATCCTTGGAGCAGTGTCCTCCACAGTACTTTACAGGCTCTTTTCTGTGCTCTGAAGGGATATATTTTACATATCAGAAATAAGAGGGCAAAGAAAGAGAAGCCTTTTTCAAAAAGAAATTCAGCCTTTTACTTTCCATGCATTCCAGAGCGAGTAATTTTCCCACAGAAGATGATTTCTTTTTTAAAAGAAGAATTAAAGGAAATTTAGTGCCTTATCCTCTGAAACTAGCTGATCTGATCCATATTTACTGCAAAGACACAGAAGCTAGCTGACTGAAAGAAACAGAGATTTATTTCTCTGTCTTGGAAGAAGTGGTGTGTGCTTCAGTGTGACTTGTTTGGTTTTGGGTTTGGTTTTTTTTTTAAGGATATATACTAGCACAAAATAAACTTACTTCCATATTGTGAATGGGTAGGTATGCTAGGCCAAAACCCAATGTTGCAATTCAACCCACTTTACACCTTTATTTTTTAAATTATCTGCAAAAATCTCCAAAATAAACAAATTATAATTATTTCAGATCTATACAATGCCTTCATATGGATTTCCAAAGCTCTTTCAAACCATAAATCCAGAAATTATTTTAACAAGTATTAGAAAACAGCCATTTCAAGTATGGCATATGGACAATATTAAATGGTGAACACAGTACTAGATATCAAGTTAAGACAAGGAGTGTAAAATAACATTAAGTACTTTCAAAATGCATAAAATGGGGTTTAGGTCTGAGGTGAGGCCCCTAAAGCACTCTTAGAATCATAATAAAGAGCAACAATATTACAACATTCTCTTTCAGAATTCTAAGAAGAGAGAAAAAATGTATGAGAATTTTCTCTTCATGAAATTATGATAGATTTTATAAGAATACCCTTTTTATTCACATCTCAGTAAATAGTAAAGGTACAACATAACAGAAACAGGGTGATGCTCTTGAAACACTCCTGACTATAAGCCAAAATGTTAATAAAGGATCAAAATACTTGGAAACGTTATCTTCCAGGTCATTTCTAATCTGAGCGCTAAAAGGCCTGATCCTTCTTTACAGAGAAGTACTTAATGTATGTCTTCCCAGTTGTTTTGTCAAGGGAGAGAAGGATGTGTGATAACAAGGACTTCCGTAATTAAGGAGAAAGTAAATCAGAATCCTTTCAGTCTGCTCATATTCTGAATTTTGCAGGAAGAGGAGGACCTCATCCAAATTTTTTTCAGTATGGTGTAATCATAGCCATTCACTTCACTGAGGCTTAGATAATGTCTAAAGTAAGTGGGAGCAGGTTATACCTATCTCAAGTGTAGAATTGCTTTATGAAAGCAAATTACCTTCTCAGAATAGACATCCAAACCACAAATGAACATCAAATTTCTAACTGTCATGGATTTCCATGTAAAATCCCATATATTCTATGGGAAGTCATGACAGAGGAAGTATCGTAATGGAATCATAACTCAACATATATTATATTCTGGACAGCTTTGCAGTCAAGCTTTGCTCTGGGATATTTGGGTGTTCTTTCCAGGAGAGACCACAGAGAACAGAGGCTACACTTGTAGCTTGATCATCACTTTGTAGATGATCCTTAATACAAAAGGTCTCTGAACTGTCCAAATTACCACTTTATCCTATTCTTACTAGAGTTTACAGACCAAAATTTATTATCTTTCCCTTGTAAGTCATTGCAAAGTCAATGGCAAGTATATAGAAAATTACCAAAGCAAAACTCTAGTACTTTAGCAAACAAGAGGACAGGAAGTTTATTTAATTGATAGAAAGCCAAACAGGCCAATTCACTACTTAGAACTACGGCTTAAAATAATCTGTTGCATTTCCAGTTGGAGAATTTATGATCAACAACCCTGTTATTCCTGTCTATAAATTGCTTTTACTATCTATTAACAATTTATTAATTGTTAAGGAATTATGCAAAAATGGGCCTCATACAGAATTTGACCTCCTACATAAAATACTATTCTGAACAGTTGCCTTAAATTATCAACCGAATAATTAAGTTCTAGCTATCTTGCTAATCTAGCTAGCTAATTACTAATGTGGCAGTATCTCAGGAAAAAGAATGGTACCATTCTGCAGTAAGTTTATCTTCTGGTTACCCACTAGATGTGGGTAACTTGTCTTTTCAACTCTAACCTCATTGTAGCAAGTGTTATCACTTCATCTGTGTTCTGTAATGGTCCAACCATGCTATTGATTTGCAATAAATAATAGTTGCAAGGCACATCTCATGGTACTGCTACAAGCCCTAATTCACGGTACACTCTTTACCAGACCTGTATAGTACCATTTCCTATTGCTTGTGTGGGTCATCCCATAACTCCCAGTGTCATCCATGCATTTCATAGACTATCCTTTGAAATGATCTGTCAGTCACATTGCAGCTAATGAAGATAGTCCAGCACTAAAAAAAAAAAAAAAAAAAAAAAAAAAAAAAAAAAAAAAAAAAAAAAAAAAAAAAAGAAAAAGAAAAAGAAAAGAAAACAGCCAGTGGAAAAGTGTCACTGAGCAGTAGAAATAACATTTATTCATCCCTCCAGGGAGAACTGTTCTTGTCTACAGAGGATCCAGGACATTCAGCAATGGTTCCAGCATACTAGTGCCTCAAATCTGTGATCTTCTGTCTTTCTTTTCTTTTACTTTGCTTTTTACCTGGATTGGTGCTTCTAAAATATTAGTCTTTCTCAGTTTAGGCTGTAGTCATGGCAAGACAAGCAGGGAATGTGATAATGGCAGTTCACTATAAACACTAACAAAGTTCCCGGTGAGTCTGATGTCTTGCTCCATCTGCTACAACCTACAGTTCTACAAGTTAGTAAAGGAACAGAACTCAAATATGAAACCTATCTCCTGTTCCAACAAGGGCAGGATTGTTTTTCTAGGCCTGTATATCCTAAATGTTTCTATGTATAGAAGTACTTACTTGGGCCCAGTACATAAATTCATCAGGGGAATTTGTTCCTCTGAAGGCCACCACAACACCTATTGACACAAATGGATATTTACTACGTAGAAAACGAGCTCTTATCTAAGGTGCTTGTATATGAAGTTAGAAACCTCAGTGTAGATACCATTTCTGGCCTAATAACCGAATAGATCTAATATTTTTTGTGCTAAATTAGCTATTGAATCAGAACTTTTTTTTAAAAAAATGATTTCTGTTGCTGCTTTTGCTATATCCACACATTCATCAAATCATTAACCCATGTGAATTTCAGCTCCCACATCTGTTCATCTGTTCAAAAACATTTAGCTTCCGATATACACTTTTTGTAGGTTTTGGTGAAACTCATGACAAATGGCAGGCAATGTCACAAGACCTGGAAGAAATATTTGGTTGATAATTTTCTTATAAATTCATAATGTTTTCAGGATGTATGAAAACTTTTGCTAGTGAAATGCAATTTGTCTGAACTGTGAAGGATATAACATAGAATCTGACCCAACAAATAGCAGCTGAGTAAACTTCTCACATTTATCTTCGACAAGGTTCATGATTCATTCTGTCTGAATATATAGACACTGAATCAACCATTTATTTTCTTTCTGTTTGGACAATGCAAATTTTGCCCCACAAGTGGTGAAAACTTTCAACAGCTTTTGCAAGCTGAAAAGTGTTTAACTCATACAGATGAACTGGAAGGCATGTCTGAAAGTGTTCCTTCTTGCCTTTGTGTTGGTACAGTAGTGGAGCTCTGACTCCTACATGTCAAGGAAACAACACATTAGTTCTTTACTCTCTCAAGATTTACTTAAGTTGTCCCCAGTTTTCAAGAAGGGTAAGAAGACCCTGGTAATTACAGGGTGTCAGTCTCACTGCAGTGCCTGGTAAAATTAAGGAGAAGGTTATTCTGAGAGTTATTGAAAAACACTTGAGACACAATGCAGTTATTGGTCATAGCCAATATGGGTTCATGAGGGGAAAGTCTTTTGTAACTAATTTAATTTCCTTTTATGACAAGGTCACACAGGTCACCAAGAAGATGTGGGGGGTTTTAAATTCAGCAAAGCCTTTGGTACTGTCTCTCACAGTGTCCTTCTGGGCAAAATGTCCAGCATACAGCTAGGCAAGCCCATAATACACTGGGTGAACAACTGACTGATGGGTTGGGCTCAAAGAGTTGTAGTAAATGGGGTTATATCAGGCAGGGGGGCAGTCACCAGTGGGGTTCCCTGGGGCTCAGATTTAGGGCCAGTGTTTTTATAAATTATCTGAACAGAGGAGCTGAATGTACATTAAGTCTGAAGATGATATTAAACTAAGAGGAGGAGTGAAGTCCCTCGAGTGCAGAAAGACCTTACGGCAAGATCTGGATAGACTACAGAGCGGGGCAATCACCAACTGTGTGAAATTTAACAAGAGTAAGTGCTGGATTCTCCATCTGGGTCAGGATAATCCTGATTATACATACAAACCGGGGGACAGGAGTCTGGAGAACAGACCCAGGGAAAGAGATCTTGGGTCTGGGTTGATGGCAAGTTGAATGTGAATCAACAGTGTGCTCTGGCAGCCAGAAATGCCGACTGTGTCCTGGGGTGCATCAAGCATGATGTAGCTAGTTGGTCAAGGGAGATGGTTGTCCCACTCTACACTGCACCAGTGTGGCCCACCTTGCATAATTTGTGCAGTTTTGGGCACCTCAGTACAAGGAGGACATCAGACTAGTTGGAGTGTGTCCAGAGGAAGGCAACCAAGATGAAGAAGGTCTTGAGCACAAGAGATACGAGGAGTGGCTGAGGTCACTTGGGTTTGTTCAGCTTGGAAAAGGCTGAGAGGTGACTTAATCGCAGTCTGAAACTTCCTCAAGGGGGGCAGCGGAGCAGGAGGTGCTGATCTCCTCTCTCTGGTGACCAGAGGTAGGACACAAGGAAATGGAATGAAGCTGCACCAGGCAAAGTTCAGATTGAACATTAGGAAAAGGTGGTCAGTCACTGGAACAGGCTCCCCAGGGAAATGGTCATGACTCCGAGCCTGTCAGAGTTCAAGGAGTGTCTGGACAAAGCTCTTGGTCATGTGGTTTAGTTTTAGGCAGTCCTGTGAGGAGCAAGGCGTTGGACTCAATGATCCTTAAGGATCTGAACTGAGATATACTGCGATTCTACTTCTGGAATTTGATCAGGCAGTTGTCATCCAAGAAGTCTAGATTAGAACAAATTAAACAATATAAATACAGAAAATTTGTTTAATGAAGAAAACTATTATCAGTGTATGTGGGCAGGGAATTGCTCAAAACCTCCAGCTGCAGTTGCTCTTTTCAGCTTCTATAGAATGAAAGAGAAATAAGCCCCCAGATACCAACAAATATGCAGAAGGTAGAGGCAGGAGAATTTAGACTAATGCCTATAGCTGCTTGATGGAAATAACATTTGTAGATTCTTTGTGCCATTCACATTGTATTTTAAGGCCGTGAAATTTCCATCCATCAGTTCTGGTGAGTAGCAAGCACTGCCTTATGAATAGTTGTACGGAGACTATTTTTAGGCCTTAGGACAAAAGCACACCACATTTGTCACAGTATACAGGACAGCACAAAATATGTTAATAGAAGTATGTTAGTCATGTAAGTCACAGAGGTATAGCTGTATGGTTAGGTAGTGTGTGTGAATGAATTACTCTGATGCTCTTCCAGTAAATTCTGGACAACAAATAAAATTTATCTCCATGCAAAATAATTATAGTAGGTGCAGTAAGAGTCTAAAATGGTAAAATCAACGTTTTTTTAAAACCACAAGAAAGGACACGGAAGACTAACTAGATCAGATAACTAGGAATGAGTATAAGAGAATCTCATCAACTCCAAAAAAGCTGGACCTCTAGCACTAACTGGTTGGCTGATTCTTCAGGGCTTGACTCTAAAAGATGTCAAGCAGTCTAATATCATTTTGATACAGACTTCCCCAAAATGTTAAATTTGTGTCAGCGTGTACTCTTGTACTCTGACCTATTGAACATTCTTCAGACTTTCAAGCACTCCCCTCTCTAGTGATTTGTGAGATGATCCCTTATTTTCTTGTCTCCAAGTACAATTATAAGTTTGAAAGTAATCGTATAGCAAACTATACCTAGAAACTGAATAAAAAGAAAGGATCTTAAACTGTTTTCACAGTTAATATAAGAGGCTGTTATGCTTTACCAGATATTCTCTAATAGGCAGGAAAAACCACAGTTTTTATTGCGTAAATGTATTCCTATGAATAAGGCAAATGATACCTCAGAAACATTAGCTGGTTGGTTGTTCTTTAGTACTTCTCATCACAGCCTAAGGATTGAACTCTGACAGAGTAAAATTACCAGCATGAATATTTCCTTCCTTTTACTCTTGAACACACAAGAAAGGAGAATGAACTCCAGATATTTAAATTATAAAAAGCAACGATAAAGCCATAAATCTTTGTTTCTATCTAAGCCATATATAGACCTCTTTTCAGGTAATTTTTTTCTACACAGGTTGGGTTAAGCCTCACTGAAGGAAAAGGAATGCAAAACAAAACAAATAACACAGTAAACTGGGGTCATTTTTGGCCTTACATCACAGACATGCTCTTCTTTTAATGTGTTAGCAATTGCTATTGTTCCCACAGACTGGAACACTCATGGGTTAAACAAGATATTGAGCCATGGAATTGATTTTTTAAAAAGGTAGCAAGAGCCTTCTGCTTGGTAGATGAATTTTTTTTAATCACGCCTATGCTGTCTGTGGCCAGAGTGGTCACCATCTGACAGCTTTATAGATAAACACCAGTGAACAGGCTGGTGATTTGACTATGCCACAAATTTAGTATGATACATCTGTCATTCACTGGCTTCCTATATGTGGATTACAGCTAAGACTCTGTGCCTAAATTGGGAATGGAAATGAAATGCTTTCTCACATTAGTTGCAATTCTTCTTCAGGTTGACAGAGAGAAATATGAGGAAAACAGTTTGGTCTTGATTTAACTGAATAAATACATGTTGATGGAAGGATGTTCTTTAATAGCTGTCTATGTTGAACAGAGAATTGTTCTCTGGTAGCAGATGAAACAACTCCATGTAACAGTGGTCTGGTGCTTGTTTTGCTTTCCACTAAGGACATGACTGAGGAGTAAACAGTGTTCATCTCAGTAAAGGTGTATTGTATATTGGAACAAAATAATCCCATCTGTCTACATTTTACAAACCATTTCCCCTTCTATTCCAAAAGAATTTTATATTTGTATTTTTCAAATGTCCAAATTTTTATTAGACTCCTTATGGACAACTTGGCAAATTGAAAGTTGCATAAAATCCATGTGACAACAGTCAGGCAAAAAACTCAAAATATTTTTTTTTAAATATGTTTTTTTGACTAGCTTTCTTATTTACTGAGGAACAAACTACTCCCCTTTTATTTAATTCTCTGATAAAATTAATTTGGGGCAAAAATACCGTTTACAGGTTAGATGAAGTTGTTACACTACTGCAATATCTATGTCTTCAATATGAACTCACTTCCACTGCCTGGGAAGAAGTGGGTGAGAAGATGCAAATTATAGCAGAGATTATAAACTATTTTCAGTCTAGTCTTGGAAGAATTCCTCTGCTTCTTTCCTTGGTGAACAGTCCATCCCTTGTGAGTGCTGTAGATGCATGTAAAAAGCATACATTTTAAAATGGTGCAAGTTTGGCAGTTTCATTAAAAAAAAAAAATAATCTATCATTTCAGAACTGGTAAAATATCTAAGGAGTAAGCATAATTCTTGTTGCTTAAGACAGTCTGAACAACATAATGTAGGTAACTATAGAGACTAGTCTTACCGTAAGATCACGGAAAGCTATAGAGCAAATACTGAAGGAAAACTAATTAGGACCATTAAATGAAAATGGAATAAAATGCATGACTGATTTACCAAAGCGAGCTTGTTCCAAAGCATTTCCGTAGCTCCTTTTGGTAAGGCCTCTGATTTTGATCGTTGCGATCTTGAAATAGCCTTGTAAAGTGTGCATTCACCACAGTTCACCCTCCAAAAGACCACACCAGAGTTCTGTGCTACAAGAATGAGATGTTCGTATTCATTTCCCATTCAGATAAATCTTCCCACATCCTCCTACAGTTCATATACTTGTTACCATGTTTCCCACACACTCTCCTTTTAAATATGGTTGTGCAAGATTTTGTCTGGGTTTAAACACCGTTTTCTCTGGTAACAGAGTGAAATGTACCAGTGATTGGTAAATGTTGAATTGTAAAGAGTCCTTCTCTAGCTTTTAAAATAATTAAAGAAAAAGCTGCGTATACAGTGAAGTGATGAATACAATATATGTTAAATCGATCATCTTAATAGTGGAGGAAACGCATTGCCAGTCAAAAGAAATAATATTACATGTAAATGTGTGAATATCTTCTTTAAAGTAGCGAGGATCATGAAACAACTGACTGGGTAGTTTACGACGATCTGTTCCCCCATGTAGCTTTAGCCCAAAAGAAAGATACAGCAGTGGTTATTTTCAAGTCCTGTATAAGCTCACCTAAAGCCTGTGGTGGCTGACAGCAAACCAAACTAGTTTAAACAAATCTTTTTGTATCAATAACTAATTACATCCTTGTTCTGCCTCAATAACACAGATTGATAGCTCCATTATAGTGTTTAATTAGAATTGTTTTTAATTTATCCTTAAGAAATGGTCTAATTGGTGAAGGAACAGATGTTACAGGTCACGTGGCACCAGAATGACTATGCTGGTGCAAAATGGCCAACTGGGCTGTGAACGTCTCCCAAAATCCCTTTCAAAGAGAGAGGGGGGAGTCTGCAGCATGCCTGGTTTCATTTGGGTTTTTAGCAATTTTGCAGATGTTACCTGCAAAATCTGTGAAGCGCAATTTCCTGCTGGGATGAACTCTAAATGGCTCCTAGGCAGAAAAAGCCTCAGACAGCAGAACTGATAACAGCTCTTTGTATGAAGATCATGGCTTGTATCTCAACTACAGTCTTGTGCTGATGACAAAAGGCAAACATACTGACTGGGAGGAAGAGCCAATAACTGTATTTTTCATTATCATTTCTTTGACAGCTGGTAAGTACAACAGATTCAGGACAGTGCAGGCAAACAGTACTCTATTTAGGTCTCTATTCAATGTTGTTTTCTGTCCTAAGCATGTGACAGACAGAGAATTATACCTTCTTTTTTTTTCTTTATTTTTTTTTTTTTTAATATCATGCTCTATTAAAACTGACTCATGAGAGTGATACAGCACTATGAATTTGACAGAACTTATGGCTTGTAAGTATGATTTTGGGGAGGTGAAGTTATATTTACGTTTGGCAGAGCCTTTGTACCAAAGCATTAACCTTTTGAATGCTGAGGTTGAATGCTGAATTGTTCAACAGAGCCTTGAACCCATCTCTGAATTGAACTAAACAGGAGTGAGATCTTTACATTTCAAAATTTCAAATGAGGAAGACCTAGAATTTCAAAGCAACGTAAAAATCCCCCAAATTATGTTCTCACAGACAAAATAACTGTGTCAAGGTTTAGCACATAGGAAAAACAGTCATTTGGCACTGATAATTTCTATATATTTTATAGTCATTTTTATTAAAAGCAAAATGTAATTAGAAAAGTATTGGTTAATAGTGATAAGAGAACCAGCATAAAATGAAATGTTCAGAAGACAGGACGGTTTTGACTCAAATATCCCAGTAGCGAAAGCTCAGATTTATATTGTCACCATCATTCAAAAAAATCCCAATTGCTCACCATAAAGTGAATGATGCATGTAGGGGTCTGAACTATCTACTGAACAAACACTGCTGAAAAGCAAATACTGCAGGGTGCAGTGCAGCAGTTAGTGAGCAGTGTCTGCCAATCACCCACTCTGAAACAGGGAAAAAATGGAATTCTGATCACAGCAGAAACATTGGGAGAGTTTATGTCAACCGGTGTAATTACGCTGGTGATCGCAGAAAACAGCATTACACTGTGATCTCAAAAGACAGAAGAGGAATGTCTCAAAAAGATGCCAGGCTGCTATTAGTTAGAATGGGTGTTTGATCTAATATATGGTGTTTTTTTCTCTACATACATCACACTGTTATTCCACCAACCTCCTGGCTGTTGAGTTCTTTGGTGGCAGAGCAGGAGATCAAACATCCCCGAGATTGTTCATTAGTGCCTAAGACCTCACTGGCCAGCAATGCTGTCTCACATGGTGTAAGCAAGTCTCTCCCAGGACCCTAATCCTCATTTACAGAAACCACTCATGGTGCAAGAGGTAAAAAGAGTAGATAAATGCTTTTTCCCAGGAAAAACAGACAACTAGATGGACCCCACTGGTCATGGGGTCCATCATAGCAGGTACACAATAATCAAGGACTTTTTTGACAAACAAAGAGTGCTGTTGGGAATTTCTTCATTTTTTGCTAGTCAGTGTGAGCCAATTGTACTAGAGAACCAGGGAAGATACGAGTGTTGACAAATTTGATAGATTTGACAGGCACGGGAAACAACACAGGATGGTAGCAACACAGTCTGAAAAAACTATTTCTTGACATCTTTCACTCAGAAAAAAATGTATCGTCTCAGTAAGGTGTAGCAGCAATACTGCCAAAAATATTAATGCAAGTACAGAGAGGCCTATGTACCATCCATTGTAGTATTTATCCGTGAGTAGCTAAGTGCCTTAGTTGAAGAAATACATCTCTGGCTGGCACTCTGAGGAACAGAGAAAAGTGAAATTAAGATGCGGTTTTGCCACACAAAGAATTGTCACCATTAACTAGCAAATTGTTTTACTGAAGTACTGTGCACTCAGTTTTGATCTCATATGCTTGTACATTATTTCCGTTGATATAGCAATTGGAACTAGTCCTGACAGCTGATGATGTTCTTTGTCTAGATTATTTACATCAAATAATGCATAGAAGTCATTCCTGTCAAAGTTTGTATATCTGCAGTATAGTCCTGACTACTTACTTCCAAGTTCATCTCTTTTTGTCTCTGAATTCTACGGTAAAGCTCATATGTCCTGTCCTATTTCTGCAGTTGACTTCATTGCAGAGCAAAACGTTTCAAACATTTATACCTCCACATTACAAAAATACAATGATAATGGATATTTCTGGCATTTTAGCTGTCACTTAGAAAGCATCACATAATTATTTCTAGATCAGTAATGTAGTGGCAAGCTTATCTACAGGTAGCATCTGTGGAACTTGTGATCTTGTACAACAATGAAACCTAACAAGGGCCTGTTGGTAACATCAAGTTTTTTGTAAAATATCCTTATTTGTAAAATATTTCATTCTTACAGATTTTGTCACTCAGTTTGAGAGATCCATGAAGGAGCAGGAGCTTAAAAAAAACATCAAAATATGGGGACAAATATTCCAATGGTTTTCTTCCTTCCTTGCCTTCTCCCTCTATTTTGCCCTTCCAATCAAGTACAAAATGAATTAGCCCTTCTAGCACAAACTCAAATTCTGGAGAAATGTTTTAATTTCAGTTGTATTATAAACATAATTAATAAAGTTGGTTTCATTTTATTGTCTGCCAGATGAGACATTCTTCATTTCAGAGATGAAAATAATAGATAATAAAATTTCAAAAAGGATTTAGGCATTGCCTTTCTGCATGATTTATGACACACGTATCACAGTGCAACCCTTCCATGAGAGCTTTATTAAATGAGATTTTCTTTACACTCTGGTTAACAGCTCACCTGTGTTATAGAGAAGAGTAAGTATAAACAGTAATTATATTTTTTTCATTAATATAAGAGCAGGGGCACAGAAATCTCTTTTAATGGAACACAAGTAGTCAGAATTGGCTGTAAGTCTTGTTACCTCCGGTAAAATATTTCCTTCTAGGGGGATTCACCTCGCAAATAGCTCCTAAACTACTCCTGGTAATGATCTATTTTGCTGTAGCAATGGGCTGTATCTCTAATTCTCTCTCTGATCATTAGACAGCTTTTTTTTGTCTCCCCCTCTCATATACTTTTGCATGTAATAAGAGCGACGCATTCCTCTTTATGGCTGTGCTAAGGAAGACTGTGATGGTGCAATGTAGAAAATTGTCTGTTAAGCTGGTTTGTGTTTGGATGGCTTCCCTTTTCCAGTTGTCTAGCTTCAACAACGGCTTGAGACGTACAGAATATTGTTTGCATGCATGTTTGGGGGTGGGGGAACGTATATCTTAGCAGTAATTAGTTTCCGAGAAACAATGCTGCCTGCTTCATCTGCAGAGTACCAGGCAGGTAGATTACGGCTTAGTGAATTACACCCAAGGGCTGTCTCTAACCTTCAGATGTGCTACCATATTATTTCATTTTCAGACAGTTTAATACAGTTCCTGATCGTTAATATGATTTTAATATCTGACAGTGCAAAAGGGTAATAATGTTGTGGAGCTAAGAAAGTAGAAAAGAATAAAATAGCCATCACCACGAGTGATTCACTGCTGGCATGTCATCTCTAGAAAATATATTTTATTGCCCTGGTATGTCTGCACAGCTCAGTGAAAGAATCAGTCATTCAGCTCTCAGACCTGTAAAAATGGATTTTAATTCCATTTCTGTTCGTTCCCACTCTTGCCTCTTCCCCGAGCACTGTGCCAGATACCATCTGTGGCCAGCAGGTCCCACTCAGCTTCACATTTGCAGACACCTCTCACCAGCCACAAGCTTTCCTCAGGAGTGTGACTGGCAGCTATCGCACGTGCCCAGGGTAGTGGGGGCTGAGGGGCAGTGACTGGTAGCAAAACAAATCCGTGCTTTGCTCAGGAGGCTCAAAAGCATGACTCAACACCACCTTGCCGGGGATATTTCTTGGTTACTTCATAATACTCTTCCTAATTTGTTCTGTGTTTTCTTTTTCATTTTAGATTTTTGCTGAGATGTAAATACATATTTCTAGGTCTCAAAGGATGTCACGCTGGTTTCCAGAGACGGGGATCTCTGCCTTCTGTTCTCCCAAGTCCTGCCAGATTTACATGTAGTGGAAATTAGTACAGGAGTCCTGTGGCTAGCACAGATCACCATCTAATGCTGGATAACCATGTCACCGTGGCGTTGCACCTTCACAGGTAAAATTCTGCTGACAGGCAGAGCTGCTTGGCCTGTCTGCAATGCCACATTAACACAGCCAAGCTGCTTTCAGGCTTGAAGAAAACATCTGTATGGGACTGTAATATTCTCCACGTACTGTTTAGTTCACTTAAGAGTTACCTCAGGAACTAAGCACAATTGTCTTGCCCAATATAGGCTCAGCATCAGACTTGCAAATTCTCCGAGAGAAAAATCTGCCTTCTCTCTTGTGCTGTACTTGCCAAAGAGTACAAGGCATAGCAAAGGCTCCATCAGGTGACCTCCTCCCACTACCAACACTGACCATTCCTTCCCCTCATTTTCTATCTTTGAACCAATTAGCTGTGTGATGACCTTTGCTTTTACCAATAGCTGGTTAATTTAAGAACCCATGACAAAGGAATTTATTCAATTACTTTTGAGAAACCAGAAATATCAGTATACCAAATGATCCTTCCATGCCCACAGCCGACGAGTCCTTCAGAGAATACAAACAGGTCTGTAAACTCTGACTTGATTTGGTGTGGTTTTTTTGAAAAGCAATGTACCATACTTAATTAGTGGCTAGTTATATACTTAAAATAGTTTCTATCAGTTTGCTTGGTAGAATCATCTAGCTTACTGGTCTTCCGTGAAAGCCTTTAAACTCAGTGTGGCTCAGAAATCCATGATTTTAATTGCGATAGGAAAGCCACCCGAGAAGAGGATCTCCATGAATGTCTGCTGTGAAGCAGCAACTCACAGACCTGTCCAATATGCAGCCCCATGAGGAGCAGCCTCTGCCTTCTGACACATTCTGCCCCAGTCTCAACTGTCATGGCACTGGTCAATACACAAAATCACTTTCTTACAGCCCTTTCTTACAAGCATGCAGCTTGCAGAGTGAGGCCTACGAACTCTAGCTCACTGGATTGCCTCAGTCATTTCACCTCACATTGCTCTCCTGTTTCGTGGTAATAAATTAGATAATCATTACAAGCAAGAAGATTATGACGATAATTAACAAATGAGGTTGTTGAAGGATATACTGCTCTGGCCTGATCCTTCACTAGTTTCCCTGTGAAAAAGCATCATCTAGCTCACGTTTGCCAGTAATTAGCTTCATCTTTATTGCATTGTAAATACTGCTTTAATTACTGCACTGTTTAGCTCAGGAGATGAGATTCAATTGCAGTAACTTAAATGGGATTCTTGTGTTACCAGTTTTTTTCCTTCCCTTAATTCATTTTATTCTTAGCTCCTTTTAAGATAAAGACACAACCAAGATTGGCAAAGACATCTGGATGTGTTTTCATGATTAAAACCTTAAATAGGGCTTCTCTAAGGGGGGGATGAACTCACTTGTTAGACAAAAAATACACCCCTTCAGGGGACTGCCATAATGGACCTGTGCTGGGATACAGACATTTGCTATTATTCCACTAGCACAGAGAGACAAGCACTCAGCCACAGAACACTAGTAGAAAATTTCCTTGGCTTACAACAGCTCCTACTGCTGTATATACTGCTTTGTACCACCCCCTGTGTCTCTATCCATTCAAACTCAATGGCAAGATGTGATTTCAGTCTGGTACACGTCACCAGTGTGAAATTCAGGTGAGCTTTTCTTGTTTCACCCATAGACATGGCTAAGCAAAAGAAGACAGCGCAGAAGTGCTGATGTTCCTCACTCCTAACTCAGCCTTTTGTTGATGCAGAATTCACATGGGAAGCCAATCCAGTGGAGCAGTACAAAATGTCAGGGGATGTGCTCTTCTGACATTGGGGAATATAAACTCCCCAACAGCTCAAACTCCCGGTACTATACAGGATCCAGTGACAGACATGATCTGCCCCAATTCTTCTGTTCTTGCATCTCGTAAAGCTTATCAAAATCTGTTTGACTAAAAGAGAATGGTTGTATGCTCACCATAAGAGCTGTTAGCAGCTGAGGCTATTCTGTTGGTAGAGTAAATGCTGCTTTCTCCTGTCCCTCTATGCAAGGTTTATAACAATTTTAAGAGTGCAAGTAAGCATGTCTACTTATCTGACGCTCAGAGAGAGACAGATAAAAGCAATCCTCTGTCAACAGATGGTAGCTATGCAGTTTTGGCTGGACTGGGAGATACTTCCTATCTGAAATACCTATTAGGTTCTGATTATCTTCAAGAAATGTGTGGAACCTCACTACCTCAGTTATTTAAAACTAGACAAAACAAAGCCCTGAATTTGCCGTCATGGAGGGCACCTGCAGGAAAGTCCTTCAGCTCCTGCTGGAGTTATTATTGTTGAGTCATGAGGGACCAGATGTGTTTAATGTTTATAGCAGTTCAGAAATATTAATCAGCAAATTTTCTCTAGAGCCTGGAAATGACAATGATTTGGAAACATGTGAAGAAGTAATTGAAACTGGATTGGAACTGTAGCCAGGTTTAGCATAACACATTAGATAATTACACCAATTATTTTCCCAAATGAAGGCCTCCTTTTTTTCAGATATTTGTCTTCGACACAGCATGCCATGGTAGCTCTGTTCTTTTAAAAGATAAGAGTTTACAAATTAAGCAGGATCAGTTAACAGAAAACTTGAAAACATTAAGAAGATTGAGACAGAATAATTTATAGTTGCATTTTTGTATTAGTCAGCCCTGCCTGTAAAACAACATGGGCTACTTGATACTTTTCCTTAAAGAGGAAGAAGGATGTTACCAAACTGTACAAATAAAATTCCAATAACTAATTGCATTCCGCCCACTACTTTCTCCTGCAGATCACAGGACCCCTTCACTTGTAGTCCTAAACCGCTGCAACTTTTATTCTTTATATAACCATCTGAAGGAACCACTCTGGTCAGTGCCAAGTCCATTTACTAAAAATGTGTGTGAATAAGACCTGAAAACTACTGCTTTCATGATAACTGTCTCTGATGGCTCTTATACTAGAGAGCACAGTAAACACCACTGAAAGGTTCCCCAAATTCCTCACTGTTGAAAGAGGATACCCCTATACCCCCACATACTCCACTACAAATGCATTTGCAGAGTTCTTTTCTGGGAGTAGCTGTGCTTTAGCTATGACAGAAGTGGCCCTCACTTATAGTAAATCCGTTCAATTATTTTAAGAACTTCAGATCAAAGACACTATATAAAATTGTGGCCCTATCATGAAAGATAAATGAGCCTTCTTATAAAACAGTCCTGTCAGATTGAATACATTTGACTGAGTGCTTCATACAGGATACTGTGCCATAGTTTGGGTAGGAAACATCTATGATTTAATCCTCTCAACTTTCATTAGAGGCTTTGTACCACACACTCTGCATTACCCTCGTGCCCCTATTCCTCTTCCATCAAATGCATTTACTGTCCCAGCAACAGAAGGCTGGAGGTGGATAAAAAATGTGCCTGCACAACTAGGAGTGCTGCGATGCCATTGTAATGTGGGCATAAAATCAAGGAACATATGTAGAAGCAGCTGCTCGCAGTTGTGAAGGCATGTAAAAAATATGGGACTGTTGAAAAACTTTGATAGATTTTATAAATGGAGAACTATGTATTTTTATTGTATACTATACGAACCCACAAAAAGTGATGCTTTCTTTTAGTACATTTATTCATTGCTCATTTACAACAGAGTAATTCCATCATGCAACAAACTGGAAGGTTTATGCCTAGTCTCTTCACTGAGAGTTATAAGCACGTTGCACTAAATCTGTCTGACAGAGAAAACAGACAGTGACAAGGAGCGGGGTCATTACAGAGAAGGCTAAAAGGAGCTCGCTCTTGCAGGGAATCCCTGGCCATATTCCAGCTCCCTGTGCATAGCTTCTTTAAGGAACTAGGGAAAACTTTTTTTTTGTCTGTCTGGAGTTGGGATCTTAGAGCAGATTGCTTAGGGGAAAGACCAGAAGCCAAGTTTGAAGTTCTCCTCTAAACGGTGAGTTTCAGTGAGTACACACCGAGTCCCCCTGGATTGTTTTCCCAATGTCATCCTGATCTTTACCTTTGTTTAGAGAAGATGCACATACCCTGCAGATCTTTAGATAAGTGTTCTCCTTATTTAGTAGATGAGATTGCTGCCTTTGAAGGACAGCTAGGCTAGACTTTGCTGAATTGACCATACTTTGGACCTTTCTGTTTTAAAGCAATGCAGGAGCTTTAACTGAAGAAAGGTAGCTAAAGTAAAGGAGTAGCAAATAGAAACTACACACAAGAGTGAAAAACTCTATACAGAAACACTGCAAATTTTTCATGAAAGGGCAAGGATTACATATTTTTGAGTCAGTTTTACACTGTAATCCCATTGGCCCTATCCTGGAAATTCGACTAAATTTGCATGGGTAACAAAGTCCATGCATACACATGCTACTACGGACCAGGTATCACTTACCTACACCATGTGTGGGGCCACGAGAAAGACCCAATTTGAGCAGTCTCTTGATGTGCAAAGTGAGCAAACAAAGTGAAATTTCTATCTTGCAGGGATATGGGAAGGATCAGACATCTAACATGATCAAAGCGCTTTTAAAGTGTATGCACTTTCATTACAAACTAATTAAGCCTTTCCAGAGAGAGGGAAAATAGGATGTAATTATTATTTCTATATCTGCCACTCATGTTCCAATTTGTTAATTGACATAAAATACCAGATGGAGAAACCGAGCAGTCTGATAGGAAGTTAGCTTTGTAGTAGCTGTATGCAATACTCTGTCTGGTTTTAGTGACAAAGCAGATGAGAGACCAGGTAGAGAAAGATATGACAGTAGGAATCCTAGGAGTGTATGGCGATGGTTCTCCATCCGATTGCTACAGAAATAGCATCATCAGAGTATGCTCCACCTAAAATCACTGGAGCAACTAGCATGGATTAACTTGACCCATAAGACTGATAGTTTGTAAAACCCGTCAAGGAATAGTTTCTTTGTACACAAGTGGACAGGTGCTTTTGACATAAAGTTTAACTTATTCGAAAGTTTATGTGTGCATACAAAAACAGGTGATAGTCTTAAAACAGAAGGAATAGTCACTAAGGGAAGTCATATCCATGGTGTGGGTAAACAACTAGAAAACAAATCTTCCCTACTTAAACTGTTATCTTCTCTTACCTGTAACAATACAAAATAGCATAAATAGATGGACACAGAATTTTAGTTCTTGATGCTTGATTTGGAATTCAGACCAAATGAAGTCAAAAGGAAAGCAGACGCTACCGTAACTCCTTCTGATGAACTATGCCAAGTGTTTAGACAGTCTCAACCTAATCTCAAGCCACTGTCATTGGGTAGTTCATAAGAAACACAAAATGAATAAGCAATATATATCACTTCTAAGAAAAACACACAAAAGAAAGTTAATTGTTAGTAATGAACAATACTATTCTATGCCATATTATCCTGTGGATAATTAGAGGTCTTCAGTTGTCGAGAATAAAATTCCCAGCACGTTTATCAAAGTTAAAAGTCCTTTGACTATTTTTTCAAAAAGTAATCTATGAGAATATGGTAGAAATTATATTCCCTTCCTACCCTTCTTCTTCCAGATGCTATCACCCAGAACTAACCTGAAAGACTGACAGACTTTGCTTATCAGTGTTATGCTTTACCTGTTTTTTTTCTGTCTTTGAGACTAAATCAGAAAAACATGTAGCGCATTTATCTACTGCTGTTGATATAACTCTGATATTTGTAATCTTTCTCTCTTCCTTTTTCTTGCTATCAAAATGCTACTGATTAATTTATGTCCAAAAAGCACCTTGAAGATGTAAAACTGTATATAAGTGCAAAGTATTTAGAGCACAGCACTCAGTCCAGTTAAGCATTCAACAGCACCATTGCAAGTATGCTGCTGAAATTGAGGCTGCAAATACCTTATCTCCATATGCTCCAAGCAGACTAATGCCAAATTTCTCTCCTCCAGAATCCTCATAATTCAACATCTACTATTTTTGGTGAAATCACTACTTGTCTCCAAAGTCAAGAGGCTGTCACTGTCTTCCTCACCACATGGTCAGTCTCTCAAATTCCCCACATTTCTAACTACACAAAGGAAAAATCCTAACTTATCATAAAATTGAGAATAAGTGCATTAACTTCTAATTCACTGATATCAAGACCTGGAAATTAGAATCCCTCAGTATCTTACCTCTCGGCGTCACTCATGTAAACCCCTTTCACAGCCATTCAGTGCTCCAGAGAGGTAGCACAAGGCTACTGGTTGATACTGGGTAGAGGCAGATAACTGTGAATAAAGCTGTAGTATGTGTGCTTGGCACCCGGTGAGGATATGTCCTGTCCTGACTGGAACAGGCAGCACGAGGTCTAGGTTTTCTTGAGTCTAATACTACCTGCCAGGGAGCAGTAAGCGCTAGCTGCCCATGAAAAGGGGGTCAAGGCAGGCATCGAGGTGACCCCACATGGGTTGTGTGCTCACCAAGCAGTATTGTCCTGAGCCTGGCAGAGATAGGGCCCTACAACAGTCCCAGGCATGATAAGGAGATGAGACCTTGCTTCCTCCAGGCAGTCCTACCAAAGGCTGCAAGAAACAGAGCTGTGGTGAGAGGCTGAGAGGCCCAGACAGAGCTGGAAACAGGCACCTCCGCAGCACAGGCCAGGGAAGGGCTGAGGGTCCAGGTCTGACCTGAAATAGTCCTGTCAACAGCAGGTGAGGAGGGTGGATAGAGGTCCCAGGTGAGGCTCCTCAGGGATGTTAAGGCCTGTGAGTACCCTTGGGGACCCGACACCAGTCCTGCCCCCACGTTAGAGCTTGGGAAAATATCTGATGCCATCAAAAGTATCCACTGAGTCTGAGGAAACAAATATAAGGATTGTGCAGTTTTGCATGAGTGCTCAAACAGCTGCATTATTCACCTGGCCCTCATCACTATACTGAGCTCCAGGAAAACTTTACAATACTATCAAAATGTGCTACTTGCTTTAGAAGTTTTATAGGTCAAACCATTGTGCTTGCTTTATAGGTAGGATTTCAAGGTTCAGGCAGCCTAGTGGCATATCTGCACAGTGCAGTAGAGTGTGAAAAATATCTCCTTGAGACAGCAATATCCGTGGCTGCTTCAGAGCCAGAAGTAGGACAGTTTCAGCACAACCTCCAAACAAAGCTATAGTGATGGAAGACTTGAACTTAGAAGGTCTGGCATAGCAGTGTGAAGTGTGGCCAGACTGCTTTCGGATCTCATGGTTCTCCGCCCCTTCCCAAGCAATGCCGTGTGAATGCATCAGCTTGGAATCTTCATGCTGTACTTGACTGTGTGTTGGAGGAATGCTCCAAGTGATTCACCCAAAAGCATTAAGGGAGTTGATAGCAGAACAGGAAATGGTTTTTTGGAGGTTTCCACCTACAGCCCTGGTTAATGCTAAATAGAAGACCATCTCCTGGAGTCACTGAGAGACCACGGGAACAACTGCAGAAAAGCAGATGTTTTAGAGGTGGACAAGAGGTGAAGCATTTTTAAAGAACAAATTGTATAGATCCTCCTGTTTGGTTTGAAACACAGAAACATCTCTTAACTCTTATTCAGATAAGAAAGGAATAAAAAAAAAATCTAGCTCCTTCACAGAGCTTACCAACAGCATTATAGACATACTTCAGTCTCAGCATTTTCTTTCAGTTTATTTTATTAACTGAAAGAAGTTATAAGAATAATTTTCATACAGTAAAAATCCATTGAACACATTCTTCTCTGTATAGTGTGGTAGCTAAATTTCAGAGTTAACTCAATTCCAGCAGGTTCTGTTTTGCTGTTTTGCAGACTCCCCTTCCCTCTCCTTTTCCCCTTCCCCTTCCCCTTCCCCTTCCCCTTCCCCTTCTTTTCCCTTTCTAGGCCTTATAAACCAATTCTTGAAAATGTCTCCATGATTGCATTATAGCAACCACAAAAGTGCTGCGGGAGATACAATGACAAAAGATGCACCATCATCAACAGTCACAATGCAAAAAGACTCATTTGTTTTCAAATTCGTTGTCTGTTAGAGCTTTCATTAAATTCTGTTCTATCTGGGACTTGGAAAATATTATGCCTGCTTTTTCATTCAACACGCAGCAACACACAAAGCCTGCCTTATGTTCTCCATCAAATGCTTGGGCACCACACTGTCCATTATGTTAAACCTCTTTTAGATAAATTAAATTAGTTGAAGGAAAATGTAAGACTAAGCAATATTAACTCTAGGACAGGTGGCAGGAAGAAAGGGGTGCAACTGTGTGTTTCTGGCCTTACAATATCTCTATCTTCCTTTTAATAATAAGTGAAAAGGCACTGGAGGAAATAATAGGATGAGGCACTGAAATTATAAATTGATAAATGATGAAGATACATACAGATAGCATAACTTCGCACACAGCATTTGACCATTCTTCTCCCTAAATATCATATTTTGGTGTTAGGATTTTTTTACCAAAAGGTAACAAAACAACTGGATATGGAATTTTAACAAATCTTAGATTAGAGTTTGACTCATACAGGTTTTTCTGTAAGACACTTTATAACGTCTCTCCAAGAAAGTTGACACCTGCATGCAATAGGCAGAATAGTCTGTTTCATATGAAATACAGACCTGTAGAAACCCGAAATAATGTTCTTGCTGGAGAGTATAATATAGAAAACGGGCCTGTCTTACTGAGTCAGCTTTTAACTTTGGGTGCAGAATCTGAGGCACAAATTGCTGGTTTCCTGAGTAGGTCCAACTCCCACTGACTCCAGTGGGAGCTCCGAGTGCTCAAGTAGCTTTTTGCAGCTCAGTGATCTCAGTGCCTTGAAGTGATGTCTGAAATTAAGAAATCAAAATGTAGGAGTAAACTCTGAAATGATGAGTCAAGTTCTTGGCAGTAGTTTCCTCAGCTACAAAGCAGAGATGTCTTTACTTGGCTATCCTTTAGGACCTGGTGAGAAATCTTTCTATAATATTTGTAAATATGTGAAGTTGTAAGGAGAGCTGGAGACGTGCAAGTTTTACTTTGCAGTGCTGTGTTGAGACTCAATGAATACACTCTTCTACTTAGCATTAAGTACTTTGTATATAGTACCAAATCATCTTAAATAGGAATAAACTGAGTTGATACATTTGTTCATGTTATTTTTACAGATTGTAGGACAGTGATATTTTGCAGCATTCATAACGCAGCATCTCAGTAGAGTTATTTTGCCCTGGAAGACATAAACAAAGAAAAAGCCCCTGAGTAAAGTTTAGCCTTTAGTATGAGGACTCTATCCTTGTTGGGTAAATCATAAACCTAAGAACCCTAGGGCCCTGAGCAAAGCACAGCAGTCTTCCGTTTCTAGAAGAATTTTTCATTAGCATCTTTCCCCAGTATTTTAATCTATTACTGGACTTCAGAGTAATGTGAAGCAATGAATGATTTTGTAATGAAATGCATGACATCTGACTGGTTTTTGATTTCTACTGAAAGCCTGTCAGTGTTAACATATAATGCTCAGGTCAATAAATTTCTATAAATCAGCATTAAATCTATGACTGTAGATGCATTTGCACGAGAAGGAACAAAATCATGAGTTGCTTCCTATATTAAAAAAAAAAAAGCGGCCTTACTTTCCTTAGAATATTAGTAAATCAAATGCTGCTTATCATATACATCATCTATATAGTATATATTTATGCAAAGTGGAAATCTCAGTTTTCACTTATTTTGCATATGCCTGAATTGAATTGACTTTGGGGAATTGCTAAAATCAAGGTAAGAGAATGGCTAAAAGATTCCCAAGCATTCATTGCTGAGCTTTTCGAATGCACTATACAAAAATCCGAATTTGGAGCCAAAGTGCCTTGCAAGTTCCAGATGGTGTGACATTTAGCCTTGCTGTGTTCCCCAACTGTGCTCACTGACACTGAAGGTATGGATCTAGAAACAACACTGTTTACTGCACAATACAGTGGCAAAAATAGAAACAAATTTCATTTAGTTTTAAATGGCGAGGCAATTTTTAAACAGAATTTTACTTGGCTCATGGTCTTATTCTCTGTTTATGTTTGGTTTTTTTAAAAAAAAGAGTAGTCTAAGAGTCTATTAAACTACTGCAATTCAAGATACATCACTTTTCATTCTGCTAAAGGCTTGTTTTTACCAAAATAATCCCTAGAGATCATCTTCTGAGCTTTGTTTAAATGTAGTTTTATATGTCCTCAGAGCAAATCATTGCAAATGGAATGACATAGTTGTGATTAATATGTTGTGTATAGGGGTGTCTGAAGTAGAATGTTGAGTTTTCAGATTTGCCTCTGCAAGAAAATCCAAAATGCACTGGTTAGTGACTGCAGAGGTATTTTAAGAATAGACAGGGTTTGTTTCCAGGGTTTGTTTGGTTTTTAACGAACATAATTAACAAAGACGGAGAGAAAATTTCATGGGTACTAAAAAATACTTGCAGCAGCTTGGATAATAGAAATTAATCTGATAGCACACATAATGGCACAGGCTGTTCATTATAGGATACAGGAGTCCTTCCTCTACCAATAGCTTTTGAAAGCTAGTTCTTGTAGCTCAGCAAGCGCGTTGTCCTTGTATCATCATGTCTTGGCATCTTCTAAAAACAGGAGCAGTGTCAAAATTAAAAATGTGCATTTTCCACATAACTAACTTTAGCACTTTATGTCTATAGCTGCTAGTATTCTGCGTGCAATTCATGCAAGGCTGTCCCATGCATAAAGAATGCCTACCACTGACTGGCTCCTGCCACTTCACACAGCCAGAACATTGGCTTAGCAAAATATTACCTAAATATGTCTGTGTGTAGGGCACGACAGCACTATGGAAAATTCTGGAACTATCAAAAATACAGAACAGTGGCAGGTAAAAGACCAATAAACTGGAATTGAAACGTCTGCACTCCTTTTAAACAGAGTACTGTTGGGGAGGTAGAGGGAAAGAGGGACTAGGGTTGACCTCAGTGATTTTATCCAGGAGAATATTTCAGCAATATTTCAGCCAACTGAAACAGAAGCTGAAATCATGGCAGACTAGAATTAAACACTATCTATGTTTCTGTTACTTGCAAGTCACCAGCCAAATTCAGATTTTTCTGTTTACTACCTGATTGCAAATTATCCAATTTATTTTTTTAACACAGTCCTCTAAAAGTCACAAGAGGTAGCTGAGATTAGGGCTTTTGTGGACATCTAGCTATATTAAGTAGCCATTACATTAACTGATTCCAAGGAGTTAGCATTCCTAAAAAGATACTCCTCAAGGAGATCTCTCTTCATTACAGAGTGGCCATGTACTGTGTTGTTTTATGCATTGTCCTATAGTGATAATTTCTCCATTGACTTTAGCAAGAGCTTAGAACTACTGTTTTAGATTAGACTAAATGTAGAGTTTTTCACTTGGCTTCATTAAATTGCATTCTGCTATTTCAAACCATTCCCCCGGTATGCCAGGAAAGTTTTGAACTCTCATTCTATCACCATACAGTATTATGTACAAATTTAAATAAGGATTTTTCTCTAGTCAGTCATTCAGGTGTAACATACTGCACAAGACAGACTACATTCACACACTACTTCTTACTGTTTTAACAGAAAACAGCAGAAATGGCAGTCAGGGCCCTGAGGGCACTAATAGGGCTAACAGCACTGATCAGAGACCAGCCTCACCTGGGTGTCCCCATGTCCCCTCCTGCCTATAGGCCCATGGGCTCTATTTAAGCTCAGCTTGGGGCCTTTAGACCTTGCCTGAATGAGGGTGGAGGGCTGTCAGTCTGTAGCTAAGGTATAATTGTACCTGGCAAAGCATCCTGCTGTTTCTGAGCAGCGATTCTAGGGATGACTCTCTAGCTATGTTTTTATCTGGTATGCACTCATACATCAGTTCACTACAGAATATGTGTTTGTAGACCCTCTAGCAGCCACGTAGGATGGCCAGGGCTACCACTGAAGTCTAGCTGTGTAAGTTCTTGTACTTTTCTCTTAAACTTAAAGCCTATTATCTTGTTAGAGAATGTGTATAAGTTGATGTATTTTAATGTATTCATGACATGCTTACTAATAGTCATAAGCTCCTGACTAAAATAACAATTTTCATAGATGTTATTTTTTGATTATTCATTCAAGTACTTTAGGAACTTGAGAGTAAGCTGCTGGCTGTATCCTAAGGCTTTCCTTTTTCTTGCTTAAAGATGCATCCTTTCTAGACTTCTGATGCCTTATCTGTCTTGCACAAGTTATCAAAGATAATGGTTAAAAATTTGCGGTTGTTTCAGACCACTCAAAGTTATTTACTGGGCCAACTTAAACTTCTGAAGAGAAAAACACTAAGAAAAACTAAACCTAAAATTCTATTGCTGATAGATTACCTCTGAAACCCACACTGAGTTTCTTGAAGTTTGTTGTTTTATTTTGTTTTCCACCCTTCCCTTGTGGCTGGCAAGCGCTATCACTTTGTCTTTTTCACTCAGGCTTATTCCCACCTTCACATATCCGTTTCTTTATTAACAAACGGCAATTAGAACAGTTTAAGAACTTGTCGGATCACTTGTATGGGAGAAAGCTGGACAAAGCACTAAGAATATCCCTAACTGAGGTGTTCTGAATAGCCCTGGGGAGAAGTCTGTTATTAATTTGGGGTGAATAACTTACCTCCATCCTCTGTCCTGACATTTTTCTTTCTCAGCATATATCTGTATCTGAAATTCATTGTTCTCATATACTCTTGTGCTATAGATGACCTGTTAGGTATTCACAAAAAGCCACATCCATAATACTTTTTTGGTTTACTAATCTATAGGATCCTGCTGTGGCAAGGCCCTTTTGTTTTAATCTCCTAAAGACTTTTATCATGTCTCAAGTAGGCACCCTTAATGTACAAGGCAAAATTCTTCCTTTTCTGTATCCACCCCTTACTAATCAGTCATTATGTTTACATTAATATTGCCACTTGTCAATTATTCTATCAAATATCTTTTCTAATGGAAATTATTTGTATTGTATCTTAAGAATACAAGTGCTTCTTGGTCCCTCATATCTTTTGAAGACACCTTTGAGTCATAATTTCTCCTGCTATTTTACTATCTGTTGTCAGTCTCCCCCAAACACTGATTTTAAATTTCTGTCAAGGTCACTTGTGGCATCTGTCACAAACCTTTTCCCATATTACTTCAGAGTCCTTTCTAGTTGATTAACAATTCTTTTGTTTTTTAGTCCAGATTTCAGTATGCATATTTCAAATTTTTCTCTATGTGTAATGGAATTCAGATTTAAAACATGCCTGTGGGAAAAGTGTCTATTTAACATCATTTACATTCAGAGAAACAAAGGATGGTTTATTCCAGGTTTTGCTGCTATCTGGCTTTACTCTTAGTTAGAACAGTTGAGTACTAATGAAACCCTATATGAGCGTATTTTGATTGTAAATCGTGATGGTGTTAAATTCTAAGTGTTGAATAAATAGATTTGATTTGCATCCACAGACTGAAATGCATAAACTACACTGATTTCACTATGCTAGCTTCATCATCATGCCAGTAAACTGGAGATCAGATATGGAAGAGAAAAGTGGTGGTGGTGACAATACAGCATAGATCTCTTGAAACATAACCCATTTCTAAATGCAGATCTTCCTTTCCTGAAAAGAGGCAAGGTGAGTTGATTCTTTTTACCAAAATAGAACTAAAGACATTTTATGGGGTTTTAAAATATTTATACATATGTATGCACTGTATGGAAAGGGTTTGGCCCCTTACTGTTTTAAACTTAGTTAGCTTTCCTTTATCTGAATGCATAGTCCTTTACTTCTCAAAGGCTTGCTGCTTAATAGGTCTGATTTACTGTCCTTTTTAAGATGACTAGGATAATGATATCCCAAAGGTGTTATGTAAGGAAATCAGAAGGCAGTTCTCATTTTAGATAAAACCATTGAGACAATAATTCATATTTATCAAAATTTCCATGAACCACAGTGAGGTATGCAATAGAGAAAATTTGTATTCATGGTGGTGAAAGACATATAAACCTTGCTAAATACAAAACTTCATTCTATTTCTTCATTTTTTTCCTTTAAAAAATGTAGACTGCTTTTGTCTGATGTATTTTTTCCTGCATGATGAAAACAAAAGGTTTTTTTTCTTCCTCCAATCATGTTCCTCCCCAAGGATTTAGGTTTGGGGGTGTTCTTTCTCTGTAAGATTGGAATAATGACTGTAAACATAATTCACTCTAGGGGTTCTTCAGCCATTGAAGAAACAACTAGCAATTGTCAAAGGTAGAAATGAAACAGATTTATCTGCACTGTCAAAGAGCCTGATATAGAAGGAAGGGAACAGCAGCATCACACACAGATCTATTTTATGGCTTCAAGTAATTATTTTACTTCTTGGTGTAAGTTCATAATAACTAAGAATCCATTTCCTAACAATGTTAGTAATCAAAAGTCAGAGAAAGATGGAGCAGGAAACTAACAGAATTTTCCCCACATACATTGTTTTAAGGGGAGTTTGGAAGAGTGACCAATATAAAAGAATACAGACTTCTTCCAATTTTTTGAGAATGTCAAAGTGCTTTATAAGCTGCTTACTAGCAAGGTACCATAAAATGAAGATGTAGGCTTTATCTTTGAAGAAACAGATTAGTATTAGCTGTCAAATGAAATTCGTTGGATAGTCTTACTATAGCTCAAAGCACGAGTTTAGTGGGACTGCCTTTTTGAGAAAAGTTAGTAGACTTCACCCTGAACCTGTATCTCTTCCTGTATCATTTCTGTAATGTAAAATACAGAACATGTCTACTTATAAAACAGGTTTGCCATTTCTACAGGTCTTTGATAATAGAAGAAAGGATATACCTTTCAGCTTCTTAACTCATTAAATTCATGGCCTATATGTCATTAATACTGTTGTCTAAAAGTTGCATCTGATTGATAGCAAATATGAGTGGAGTTAAGTATCCAAACATCATAGAACTGTGGCAAGGGAGAGAGGTAAACAGGTTTTCTTTATGACATTTTCTTTAATTCATTTTAGTAAAACAAAAAAAGAGATACCAGTTTTACTGATTTACTCAGCAAAGACAAAGCTTAGAGGACAAATGAAAGTACCATCGATGCCTCAAACTATTTGCAAGAAGCCAATTTGGAATTATACAGAGCGCCAGTAACTTCCTGGAGATAAGGAAAGAAAGCTAGTTTAGTTATTAGAGAATCTAGTCAGTGGCCATATGGGAAACAACTGTATTTTGGTTTGCTTTGCTTTCGTAGTATATGACTTTGAAAGCAGTGCTGACTGTGTTTACTGGAGTTTCTTTCCCTACTGTCACTTGTTAAAGGGCTTTCTATCCACTGCATTTCTCTAGACAGCAACAAAAGCATAATCGGATGCCACATCATTTTTCCAGTCATGCCTGGAAATCTTAATTCACCACAATATTGAACTTATTCATTGGTCAAAGCTGTTTAATGCGGAGTAGATCATTCACTTCTGTTGATTCTCGGCTGTGAATTTCACACTTGTAGTTTTTAATCTTAAACAGATATCAGATCAAAACTATGATCTGCTCTGTGAAGCCACTAATATCCCTATTCCTGGTATCTTCAGGACAGTAATCCTCACCTTGGTGGGGAATCCACAGAAAAAGGTTTGTGCAGTGCTGCAGCTGATAAAGAATGTTGACATCAAAATGTAATTATCTTTCGGTAATTCCTGGCTCCTGGATCAGGGCTTGGTTTTCTTTATTAGGACAGCCCACTAAATTTCAGCAGATATACAAATTAAAATAAATAGCACACTGACAGTACAAACTTTGCAATAAATCTCTTAATTAGAAGCACAAAAGCTGATCCCTCTGTCCCCAGAGAAGGGAAGGAAAAAAGCACTGATTTCTCCAAATTGCATCCAGCCTGTCTTCCAGTTCAGAAGAGTAGCCCCATCCCAAAGCTGAATTCAGACACTATCCTTGGAGAAGCTGTCTCCCTAGGAGTGTAATCTCTGTAGGACTTTACTGGAGTGTGGACCTCGATCAGTATCCAATCTGATAGGTGGAAGAAAGGCAGATTAGTGGCAATGCAGTAACATGACAGCAGGGTTAGCTTTGCAAATGTTTAGTTATTGCTCAGTTATAGGTTGTGCAAGGTGAAAGTGAATCAGAAAACCAATTTAGTGAATGCATGAGTAGCACATTAAGGATGGTAAAACTATAGGCACTTACACAAGAGATTGAGACCTAACAATTGGTACGAAGAGCACAAAGTCGACATTATGGAAAAAGTCAGTACTTTGTTTTTTTTCTGCTTCTGTATCATGTGGATAAGTCCCCCCCTCTTTACCATCACTGCAGGTTTCCTCTTTTTTTTTTTTTTTTTCTTCATGTGGTGCTTTCAGTTTAAGTCTGTGGACCATGTTTCAGGTGAACATTTATTGCTGGAAGTCAGCAAATTATGGCAGCTGCTCTGACAGTCTTTCAGCTCATGTCTGTCATCTCAATTTACAGTGAGGATATAGTGCAAGAATTAGGTTGAGAATGAAATGAAAAGTGATTATATTTTCCCTGAAGGAAATGTACCCACAGCTTCTCTAACAGCTAGGTTCTTTGCACTGATAAAAGCTTTTGGAAGTAATTACACATAGGACACAGTCCACAGCATTTTACTTTCATATGCTATAAATAAGCCAGGATCAATTGTAAGTCATAATAAAAAAGGCAGCATGTATTAATTTTACATAGCATAATATATTTCAGGAGATGTGCAAGCTGATAACAAACTCATTGGTCTGCAGGGGGAAAAGCTTCTTGCAACAGTGACTCGTGAGTCATACAATATCCTAGGAAGTGCTGTTCTCTGTGCACGTGTCAACGGCTCTTCCCTTACGGTTTGTCTCGTCATAGAAATTGCTGGGTTCAATTGTGCATCTTTGGAAAGAAATCTTGACCTTCACTTCCAGAAGTCTCATGAACTAATCTTCCTTCTTACTCAGTACCCATAGAATCTCAGTAATAAGTCCCAACTGCTGGATAACTGATTCAGTCCACAAACACTCAAGTACCTGATGCAAAAAAGCAAGGCTCTTCATTCTTGCCTTTTACAGATGAGGAGCCAGAGGCCCAGATAAATTAAATACCGTCAGACCTCATCAGCAAGTAATTCACAAGACTGAATGAATATTCTAAGCCTAAATTAAGGAAGGCTGAAATGAGGTTCTGTTTTAGACTAGCTGTGTCTTTTGCAGAAGAGTACTGCTTCAGCTTGTGAAAGCTGCACTGACGGTCACGTAGATTTCACAGCTTCCTAAATGTATGCATGCATGCATATATACACACAGGGGCATATACAACACCCCTTACTTATACGATGACCTCCATGTTGAATCATAGTCTATAGTTAAAGCAGCGGTAAACAGTTCTCCTGAGGTTATGATGCTACGCTGATAAGATTAATAGCTAAATATTAGGGATAGAGAGAATTCTGACTCATTTGATCCTGAAGTTCATTAGAAAAAAATCCCTATGGAAGCAGAAATAGAAAATGCCAGAAGTCTCCATCTAGGGAAACTCAAGGCTAGGCTTCACTGAGATAGCACAGCAATGTAAGGAAGAGGAAAGGTTTGTAAAGGGTAAAGAACCTGAGGTCCAAATCAGAAAAGAGGATTTATCAACCATTTGTCTTTGTATTTACACACCACTTTTCATGGATTTCATGTGTGAGAAGTGCACGCCCTTGTCCCTGGATTCAGATTTAATTACCTTCAACTGAGTGTTCATTCCTTCCCCCAGTCCTGCTGTAGATCCCTCCCTGTACATGGGTTTGAAATCACAGACCTCAGAAGTTCACCAGTGCCACCTGCCCAGTTATCAAATAGGGCATAGAATCTTCCTCACTAGTTTCACTTTGCACATGAAGCAAAGTCTTCCCCCCACAAGTCACTGCCTGCCCTGCCAGATTGCCCTCACAAGTTACCTCCCCAGGCATATAGCAACACAGTTTTTCAGTGATTAGGCCCTGAAGTTCACCCTCAGAAAAGATCAGAGTGATCACAAATATTGACCTGACTGAACTGCAACATGTTTCTTGGACTGTGACCTTTTATAAATCACCCCCAGAGCTCCTTAGTGGTGGAAAAAGGGCAAGAGCAGAAGCAATTGTCTTTATGCCAATGCACTGGACCAGTGTCGTCACTTCAAAAGTTGGTAAGACAGCCTCTTTGCAGCTGAAATTGTGCTCAGAAGCCTTGCTTGTATCTTTGTTACTTCGAACACATACTTATTTTCAAATCTCAGTTAAAAGAGCATCTTTTCTATTTTAAATATAATCTCTTAATTTTTCCTTATGCAAATATTCTGAATATTATTCAGAATATTCTTATAAATCCTCTATTCTTATAAATATTCTGAACTGTATGATTTCAGTTCAAGATTAGTTGTACAGGACCAAGTGAGGATATCGACAATGGTGAATCCAGTAAGAAACCAAGTGTTTGAGAAACAGGGAAAGGCGGGAAGAAGCTCCGGAAAACAGGGACTGTGAGAGTCAATAGTTTCATACCAGCGTGCATGTGAAGGTGGAAAAGGTCAGAGCAGACTTTATACTTTCTGTATTGAGGAACGGTGAAATATTAAATTCTCAGGAGAGTATTTGTGGATGTAGTAAGGGGTAAAAAACCTTTGCATCATATAAGCAGAGGTATTTATATGTTAATAAAAACGTTATATTTCCTACCACATAGCTTCCACTCAGTACTTTCTCCTTATTACCTGGTGGCCCAGGTACTCCAAAGATACTTGTTGGTTTTCCCTAGGACTGTTAAAATCTGTATCGACTTGGGAAGTCGTCGTTCTCTCCAATAACAGAGGCTGAAATTTCCAAAGGATACAAGATTGCAAGGGCCTCAGTCATCCTTTAAGCAGTACATTGCATGGGGTTTTAAGAGCAATGAAACACCCTTTCAAAAGAAAACGAACAGCATCTTACCGTGTTTGAAAAAGCATTAGAATGTGAGTTTACCTCTTGTTTCTCTATCTACCAAACTGGTCCCTCTAGGTGTCCATCAAACTGGCTGAAAAATATTGAGGTGAAACCGTGTAAGTTTTTGTTTAGATCAGCTTAGAAAAGCTCTAGACACTGTATGGGAGCAGTGGGGGCAGCTGCAGGCAAACGGCGTGACAGGGTCCTGCACAGCCGTGCCCCCACCATGGGGAGCCAGGGCAGCAGCGAACGGAACTGTTAAGCCAAACATCCTGGGCAAGCATCATTTTAGATATTTCTTCAGTTTACCTAAATCCTGTCTGCATTCGGTTCCTGTGTATTCTGGGTTAGTTCAAGAGAAACGCAGATGTTTGCAGAAGCCAGGAAGAAGGTCTGGGACCCTGTGCTGGGAATGTCAGGTGTGTGTGGACTTCATGCCAGCTGCTGGATTTCAAGGCTAAATTTTACCTTTCTGTCCAAAGCTGTAAAGTAATACTTTTGTACACTCCTATTGTTTACCTCCCACTTCAATGACAGATAAAATTATTCCTTTTATATAGCATGAAAAGTTGGTTAGTATATTTAGATATTTTTGGATGAAAGGCGTTTTATCTATACAAGATGATCACCATCTTCCCTGCTCAGATTTCAAGGTATTGTAGCTTTTTGTGGCTATTTCAGAGACTCAGGCTAAATTTGAGGGAGTTCATGCTTCTACCATCTAGCTCGCCAGAAGTAAGAGCGTAAGGAATCGTTGCTGCTGCCATTTTTGAATTGGCAGATTATCAGACAATACTATGTTACTTCATTGCTCCTATAATATCATTAATTTCAATGCAGTTACGCTGGCATGAAGCTGGATTAATACACTGGTCAATCAGGTGCAGAAACTTAGGTCCCTTAGCTGTAGGGAAAAGTAATTAAGCTTAATAGGAGTTATGGCTTCTAAATGGAGATATACAGCATTTTCAATAGGAATGGACTGTAGTGGTTCAGTAGCAAGGCTTTCAACTATACTCAACTGTCGTTTTAGCTATACTGATTTTTTCACAATTTACAAGTTTCCTTTTTTTTCTTCATATTTCCTTACGTTTCTTAACTCACTAGAAAACTTTTCTGTGGTATTGTTAATATTGCAATTGGATCAACATGGGGATTCCAGCTACCTACAAAGAGTCCTCAAATCAGCCTGTTGCAAGTGTATCTTCATTCCATATGGCTCCAATTTATCAGTTAAAAAAATATTTAACAAAATATTAATAAGAGCTTTTGCACCAAATATGCTTGCACCAAATATGCAATATGTGTGTATGGCAGTACATACTTCAATATGTCAGAGAATTTTATGTGGGAGAGTACTCTGATTCAGAGGGGCATTTAAGCATGTGATTGACTTTTAACTTTAAGGATGTAAACACAAGTTAAGCATGTGCTTACTTTCCTCTCCTGAGTGGAGAAAGAAGCCCTCAGCAAGAAGCCAATGGCAACAAGATTCAGTGGCCTTTGATGAAAAGGAGGAACAGATTTTTTTGTGTCCAGCAGCTCTTCCCCTCTTGACCCTAATAAACTAAGGAAGTCTTTTTTTTTCTTAAAAAAGCCCCAAACCAAACCAAACTAAAACCAAAAAACAAACAAACAAATCAGTAAAGAAGGATTAATTTTAGTTCACTGACTAAACATCTCCCTGAATAGCCAGGCATACAGTGAATGAAGGGTGGTGCAGCATAGGAAGACTGGAGCAAGTGAGCCAGGGCAGAGTTGAAAGCAGAAAAAATGAGATAAAGTTCCTTTTGCTATTCAGAAGGAAACTTTGCCTTCGTCATCTTGTGTCAGTTGTTAGATTGTCACTGGGTGGCACTCACTTGCAAATTCATTGATTTGTACAAATAAATGAAGAGTAACAATTAATTACACACTCCATGAGTACAACTCAGTAGGAAGGCAGAAGCTGTGCAGGCTTGCACAGCACCCCCCACACCATCCCTGCTGTGTGATCAAGATCCTTATTAACGTGCCAGGCAATCTTTGGTGATTCCTGCTAGCTAATTTTTCTTACTCTTTTGATGATGAACATAGGGCCTGGCTGAGTGGAGCCATCCAGCAGCCTGAATGCATGTAGCCTCTGGGGAAAAAAAGTTACTAGTGCCGTTATATACGCCCCATAGGAAATTTTCACAATTCATATTTTCTGTATAAATTGTTTCTCATCTTCATCAGAGGACCTGATGATAGCTACAGTGTATGGCAAGCTCTGCTCTGATCTCTAAAGTGTAGCTTTCAGCTGCTACATGAAAGAAATTGAAAAGGTTAGGTCAGACATTTAGACAAGAAATTTCAAAGCTGTTGACATGCCTTGTCAGCCCTCAGACTCAAAGGACAGTGTCTGCTTTCCATCTAGGTAATTTTTAAAGGGAGGAAGACCTCTGACAAGGTCTGACAAGAGATTGCAGATATGATGAAAGATACAGGTGACTAGCTGGGAGTTTTGCAAGATGCTGCAGACTCTTTGAAACAGTTTGAGAGCTAGGAATTAGGCATGGAAAGGAGATGTCATACGCAACTCTTTAGGCAAAGGCCCAAGGGAGCTGTGCTGCTTCCTCTGCTGCTGACTCCACAGCCAGCTGGAAAGGAGCATCAGAAAGAGTAGATGAGAAAGTCTTAAAGAGAGGCCAGATTCAACAAAAGCAGGGCACTGGGATAATTTTATATATCAGAAAAATCTACCCTTTTTGATATATAAAAGAGCAAAAGCTATAGGTTAGAGAGAAGCTGCTTGAGGTCAGAGACTTATAAAGACAATCGGAGTAGTGGGTGTCAACACTTGACTTCTTGCCCTTACCATTAGGCACTGGCATTTATATCTAGATGTATAGGTTAGTTCCTAAATGAGCCCTCTTTACAACTGCAAGGTAAACCTACCTTTTCAACCTGGCCACACCACTTAGAGGCAGATTTGATCTGACTGGATTTTGGAAACTGTGTCTTTATTTAAAGCAGTGATGAATACTCTGATGATCTTCCCAATATTCCAAGCTGAACAGTCAGAATCATGAGCTGCGATTAATCTCTTTAATTAATTATATTCCTTACCTAAATTAGGAAACCAATAGTATAACATTCTTTCAAGCACTTTGCTTCACATTTTAAGTTCAGTGACAGGGGTAGATTACTGTAGCATACCTTCTTGTTTGTTGGACGTGATATTCATTTTTCAACCGGAACCTGGCAAAAGTAGTATGAAAAAATAAAGTGCAGTAACTGGCTAAAGTATATAGAACTCTCCCTCCTGATCGGTGGTATTTTCCCATCTGATTAATGATTTTATTTGTATTCAGTTCATTCTTTGTTATCTCTGATATCTTTTACCTGCAGTGTTTGTTGTGCTTACAGCACAAGCAGAACGTTCATGGCAATATTCAGCTATAACTCTATTCAGTCAATAGAGGTGTTTTTCCTTCCAATTACCTACCACAGTGCTGACATTTTATTGCTTGCTGAGATAGGAGACAACAAGAGGGAAAATTGAGTCATTTTATTCTCCTATCTAAAAATAAAACCCCCAAGAATGCTTTGCAAAAGAACAAGTAATTGTTACAGAATTCACAAACTCTGTTGTCCATTGAAGGGAGAATATTCTGGAGATGAAGTATTTGGAACTGAATAATTGTTTGTGATGTTACATGTCTGCTGAAATGCTAAGACTTATGCATGGCCTTTCTTTCAATGGATGTCTTCAGCTGATGTCAGTTAGGTAGGAATATAAACACACTGTGATATTTTAAGTGCTTTTATCCTTGTAGTTGTAGAAAGCTTCACATACATTAACAGTCTAAGATTTCCAGCAACGTGAAAAGTAGGGAAGTAGCTCCCATTATAAATAGGGATGAAGGAACAGTAGATTAAACAGATTGGTCAAGGTCACACAACAAGTTTGTGGCAAAACTAGATGAAGCCAGTATTCTTGATGACTCAAAGAACAAAAATAATCTTTTCTCCATAAAACAAGACAAACTTAAGAGTTTGGCCAAGCCTGAAGCCACAAGTATGCAGTGCAAAGATCATTGTGCTCTGAAATCCAGAGACTTCTACTATACTTCTAGTCAACATTACCATGTTTCAGAAAGCAAGCTGTAAAGGCACCGGTTGCCATGGTGAGTAAGAAAAAAAGGTTGTCTTACTGCTTCTAAAAATGTGTTTGTAATGGGCAGGGAGAAATCCAGAAAAGTAGAAAAGCAGGGACAAAGAATCATAGAATCATAGAATGGTTTGAACTGGAAGGGACCTTAAAGATGATCTAGTTCCACCCCCCTGCCACGGGCAGGGACACCTTCCACTAGCCCAGGTTGCCCAAAGCCCCGTCCAACCTGGCCTTGAACCCTTCCAGGGAGGGGGCAGCCACAGCTGCTTTGGGAAACCTGTGCCAGGGCCTCACCCCCCTCACAGGGAAGAATTTCTTCCTAGGATCTAATCTAAATCTACCTTCTTCCAGTTTAAAACCATTAACCCTCATCCTATCCCTACACCCCCTGATCAGGAGTCCCTCCCCACCTTTCCTGTAGCCCCTTTAAGCACTGGGAGGCCGCTCTAAGGTCTCCCCGGAGCCTTCTCTTCTCCAGCTGAACCCCCCAACTCTCTCAACCTTTCCACAAAGGGGAGATGTTCCAGTCCCCTGATCATCTCCATGGCCTCCTCTAGACCCGCTTGCACAGGTCCATGTTTTTCTTATGTTGGGGGGCGCCAGAGCTGGACCCAGAACTGCAGGTGGGGTCTCACCAGAGCAAAGTAGAAGGGGAGAATCCCCTCCCTTGCCCTGCTGCCCACACTGCTCTGGGTGCAGCCCAGGACACAGGGTTTCTGGGCTGTGAGCACACATTGCTGGCTCACAGTCAGTTTTCCATCCACTGATACCCCCAAGTCCTTCTCCCTGGGGCTGCTCTCAATCCACTCATAGCCCAGCCTGTGTTTGTGCTTGGGATTGCCCCGACCCATGTGCAGGACCTTGCACTTGGCCTTGTTGCACTTCATGAGGTTTGCACGGTCCCACCTCTCCAGCCTGTCCAGGTCCCTCTGGATGGCACATCCCTTCCCTCCAGCGTGTCGACCGCACCACACAGCGTGGTGTCACTGGTGACCTTGTTGAGGGTGCACTCCATCCCACTGTCCATGTCACCAACAAAGGTGTTAAATAGCACCAGTCCCAACCCTGACCCCCATGGAATGGCACTTATCACTGCTCTCCACTTGCACATCAAGCTGTTGATCCCAACTCTTTGAGTGTGACTCTTCAGCCAATTCCTTACCCACCAAGTGGTCCATCCATCAAATCTATGTCTCTCCAATTTAGAATAAAGGATGTCATGCAGGACAGTATCAAAAGCTTTGTACATGTCCAGGTAGATGACATCAGTTGCTCTTCCCTTATCAACCAGTGCTGTAACCCCGTTGTAGAATGCCACCAGATTTGTCAGGCACAGTTTGTCCTTAGTGAAGCCGTGTTGGCTGTCACTAATCACCTCCTTAGTTTCCATGTGCCCCAGCATAGTTTCCAGGAGATCTGCTTCATGATCTTGCTGGCACAGAGATGAGACTGATTGGCCTGTAGTTCCACGGGTTTTCTTTTTTTCCCTTTTTAAAAATGGGATTTTATGTTTCCCCTTTTACAGTCAGTGGGAACTTTACTGGACTGTCACAGCTTCTCAAATATGATTGATAGTTGCTGAGTCACTTCATCTGCCAGTTGTCTCAGGACCTGCATATGCATTGCATCAGGTCCCATGGACTTGTGCACCTTCAGGTTCCTTAGATGGTGTCGAACCTGATCTTCTCCTACCATGGGCAGTTTTTCATTCTTCCAGTCCCTCCCTTTGCCTTCCATGTCTCGGGCAGTGTGGCTGGAGACCTTCCTGCTGAAGACTGAGGCAAAGAAGTTGTTGAGTACCTCAGCATTCTCCATGCCATGGATAACCAGGTCTCCCATTTCCTTCTGGAGAGGGCCCACATTTTCCCTGGTCTTCCTAGAATATGAGTGTTAACTGCTATTAGTATAAACCTTAGGGCCTCCTCAGAAATCTCAAGTTATTAGAAGTTAAAAATACTAATCTCCTCTTCTATAGTCAGTCTTTATTGGGAATACAGCATCTGAAAGCCGGTTAAGTTCTTTAATTTTAGTTGGATTTATGCTGACCCTGTCAAAGACTTGGGGTGTCTCTAAAGTCTGGGAGCTCTTAGCAGCCCTGTTCAAAGCTCTGTGTAAATGGGAGTTTGCTGGATAAAAGGTGGTTAAAGAGCTGTGCAATGAAAACCATTTGGAGTGCACAAATTTATTAATCTTACAAAACCTAGGGTTTTGCTACACAGTCTTGAGCACCATCTACCGGACCTTTGTTTGCTGACTCATTATTGCCTATATACCAACAGAATACAGTATCAGGACTATTTTTGTTTGAGACTTTGCCCTGCCTCCAAGGTGTCCCTTAAATCAGGCAGATGAATAACTAAGTGCTGAAGACCTAGTTTTGCTGCACTGGCAAGACACAAGCAGTATCTTCTCTCGTGAGTTAGTGAGGTGAAACAAAGGTAGCATGGTGGAATCCAGGATCTGTCCCACAATGGAGTAATGAACTCTTCATGGGCTGTTAATTCTGAACTTGTTGTCTATTGTCTTCAGCGTACAGAAAATGTCAGGCAGAGCAGACAGAACAACCTGTGTTTTTCATCCTCTCAGAGTTTCTGCCAAGGTAAAAGAACTGTTGCAGAACAAAATTGTTTTGCAAGATTTTAAACTCACGTAGACTGGGATTCAGGTTTTGGCTGTGATTTGGTTGAAAGTTCTGCTGGTTTTTATAGTTGTTTGGTTTTTTTTTTTTTTCATTTTTTAATTTCTCCCAAAGGCAGTTTGTGTACATAAAATAATCTGTTCACCTAACTGGTATTGTTTTTTTTAAAAATCATTGAAAATATGACCCTCGGTTTCTGGGAAACAAAGACAAATTTTCAGTAGACACCGATAAATCCTCAGTCTGCAACTTCATCTTGCATCCAGCCATGTGCTAATATATAAATGATTTTTTTGCTTAGCATTTTTCTTATGAGTTCAGTAAAAATATTCCTCATCCAAAACTGTCTACTGTTTTGGAAAAAAAACAGATATCAGTGCAGACATCCAATCTAAGATCTAGATTAACCTCACAAGTTGCCTTATTTATAAGTGACAACACAATACCTTTCCAAAGGGTTTAATCCTTAGTCAAAATTTTCAGATCTGCAGGAAGATCATTTCTTCTCCCTCCATTTCAGCAAGAGTTCCAGCAAATGAAAAGAAGTGCGGACAGGATTCCATTTTTCAGGGACAACTCAAAAAGTGGAACATTGGGGTCCTCTTTCAATGTATTGGTTTCATTACATCTTCAGTCTACTAAAGTGCTCTTACAAGGTGGTTATCTGGAGAGAAAGGGAAGTGCCTAGAGTAGGAGACTGGTAATAGGTCTGGGCCATATGAATACAGCTCCTTTGTCCCAGGAACAGCTATCATCAGTCATGTGCATTTTATTCCCTGCTCCTGGGTCACTGTGACATTTTCTCCTGTATTTAAAACAACTACTTGTTGATCCACCTCCCGGTCAAAGGAGAAGCTCCGCACCTGAAAAACAAACTAATGGAAACCAGTCTGTCCATCGAAAGGACGTCAGGAGCTGATCCCTTGCTACATTTGAATTAGCTTGTTAGGTCACTGCTTCTGCATGTGAATCACACACAGGAGCGTTACAGCCTGACACTTCAAGATTTGTACAGTTCTAGGCTATTGTCTCCATTTACTTGTTGCCTTAGAGCAGGGATAAGAGGAATTATTATTTTGCCGAATTAGAGGTACAGATTGCAGTTCAGCGGAGATAACCAAAAATAAAACATCAAGCAGAAATAGGGAGATTTCTGTCTTTCCATTAAGCCCTAATCATTTTGTCACTTATCAGTTATTTAACTAATGAATTTATGTTCCAGGTTTGAGCAGCTGCAGGGAAGAAGGGCTGGGAAGGAAACCGTTTGAAAGTGGCATCTGTCTGTTAGTGATAATTAAGCCAAAATTTGCAAAGTTTTAGAGTTCTAACTGCTCCCGTTAAGCTGTTGATGAGCAGTAAAATCTCCGATTAAATTTTAAGAAGAGGGAAATAGGCCAGCCTCCTGATATTTGGAGGCTGACGGAGGGGAGCATGGGTGATTATGTGCGCGGCGTGCCTGTGCTAGAGCAGACACAACTCGCCCAGGTGCTGACTTCGGAACCAGCATCAGCTCACCGCTGCTCCCCTGCAGAGGTGGGTCCTGGGCTCCGCTCTCTGCTGACCGCCAGCCCCCAAACATCGGCCGTTTACAGCCTGGTGAAGACATGGGATGGACTTGAATGACGTTTGCACAGCCTTACTTTTCCAGTATACAAACTCAAAACGACCAGGGACATTTTCTTTTTTTTTTTTTTTTCTTTTTCTTTCATGCTGTCTCAATCTCAAAGCTTTTGGATTCCTTGGGCAAATCACAGTGTGCTGGTAGACATTTCCTTATTTCAGAAGGGTAATTGTGAAGGTTAATTAATGTTTTTATAGCACTCTGAAAGCTCTAAAACACTGTGTAAAGGCAGTTAATTGTTATCCCAGTGAATATCAGTATTAATTATCATTATCTAACTTAGCCCTCCTCCTCCACCACTCCTGTCTGGCTCCCATCCTTTCTCTTCTAACCATTTGGCAGGCAACCTCCTGGCATAAGCCCGAGGCATCATTCCCTAACACGTGAATTGTCATGGAGCTCTATGAGTAATGAATGAGCCCATTACAACTTTACAGCAGAGGAAGCAGGTTAATCCTTTGTCAAATCAGTGCACACGGTGTCCTCCTTCCTTGTTCCAATTACTCAAGGGGTGACAGCAGTTTCTCATCCACAGCCTTTCAGGTAACCACCGATGCATGTTTAGGACAGAGATAGGTACGACACTGCACACAGGCCTTCAGATTCTGTCACAGGGGAACAAAGCTGACAGAAGGTGACAGCAGTGACTAATGCTCTGAGCTAACTTTCTTTAAAACAATCCTTTACAAAAGACAAAACAAATCAAACAGCAATGGAAAAAAAACAAACAAACAAACAACAACAAACAAACAACTGTTTCAAGTTCTGGGAGATTAATTTAATTAAGTATAAAAACCTCAAACTCCCAAAACCAACTGCTTTATGAGACAGTTCTCTGTAGTGAGACTGATGTACATTTGTACAATCTTTCATCCTGTGGACTTTCAGATTTTATTACATGATCTTGATATGAAGAGCAGCCACCTCAAAGGTGAAAAATGACAGCTCTTTATTACAGCAGAGTGTACATAGCTACACCGTACCAGAGCAGGGGAAACAATATTGTATTGAACAGGCACTGCAAGGGGGAGATCATTTGAAGAGAGCATTTGTAGAGGACATGAGAGCATTACCAGCTTTGTGTTTTCCAACAGAGGAGGCATAAATGATTAAGACTTTGGATTTCTCTTCCAGAAGGCTTATAATATGGACTTTAAGACACTCTACTTATAAGATAAACAAAAGGAAAACCAAATTTTAATGCTGCCTTTGTAGTCCTCTCTTACAGTAAGGGTAGAGAATAAACGGACAGAGGTGCTTTGAGAGGGAGACAAGAATTGAACTTATTTAGGATCTGAGTTTCCTGTAGAAATCTCAGCAACTAGAGTTGGTTTGGATCACGTGCTACAGAGTTGGCGACCAGTTGGAATAATTTCTAGATGGCCATTTTTAACAAGAGCTGTAGTCCAGGCCATGCCATCGCCCCCAGCCCTAGGTCTACTAGTCGCATGACTCTCAGAGTTTTCACTAAACTGCTCATATTAAATCAGTATTGTTGTCCCTTCATGTACAAGAGTACTTGAAAAAGGCTTTACAATGCCTAGGATTTAGCCATCATTGCATTGTAAAGATTCCTTTCATCATAAAAATGACACTGCTTATTTCCATTCATTTACTTCAAGTGAATGGATGGAATTGTGTTTTCTTAACTACAGAGAACTATGGGGTAAGGCTATAAGCCTTATAAGCACTTTCTAGTTATATACCTGTGCACTGAAAAGACAATATTCCTATATGGGTGAGCAACAGTGGGGAGAAGATGAGTGCTTTATATAAAGACTACTAAAAAAGCAGGAACCCTACTAAGAGGAAGCAGAAACAGGTCAGTGCCAAGATCCCTCCACAGAAATTTAATGACTGCTAAAGGAACAGAAAGCTTCTTTAGCAGACATATGTTGATGCTATATCCATTCTTCTGGAATTACCGTGGCTACGAAATCTTCCAGGTTGTGCAGATAGGATATCACATGCTCAGCACACAATGGGTGGTTGTTATGATAAAGATAAACAGTGTTTGAGGACAGTAGACAAGCATCCAAACTTTGGTTTTGTTCTTATAAACAGCTTCTATCTAGATGTTAGTTAAAGGCTCATTATCTTAATATGAAGGTAGACTTAGCTAACTGTGTCACAGACTTAGTAGCAGCATAGTGTTTTGGTGGTCCAGTAAGAGGAGTGCTTGGATGTTCTCTCTCAGTTTTTTAGGTGGACTATGTAGTAACACTATCCTGAAGAGCATGGGATTTGTAGATTGGTCTCAGATTCCAATGGTTCAGTCCTATAAGACAAGAGTTCTTGGGGGGGAGACGGGGGTGGGGGTGGAAGGAAGAGTGAGTCATGTAGCACCCAAAGAGATCAGTTGCCGAAATCAATTACATCACTTACGAATGTTGCTCTTATGGGTTATGTTGGACTTAGAAGATGTTTTCTGCCCTCTTGCTCAACTACATTTAGGCTCAGGAACTCACCATCTTTTTAAAAGGCTAAACTCAAACAGTGCAAAAGCTCTTCTTGTTGCCCTCCTTTTAGTTTGTCTTCACTTCTTTCTCCTTTTTGCACTGGAGCACCCTCTGAAGCCTTGTTGAGTGTTAACGTCTTGGTCAGCTTCACAAACACCATGACAACAGTGAAAATAACCTGGCACTGATCTTTGCCACAAGTTAGGGCAACGAACACAGTACTGCATGCATGTAGCTATAACAGAATTAAAATGTACAGAGGTCTGGAAAATGTGGAGTGGGACTTCTAATCAAATTCCTATCAGAATTCATTCCAAAGGATTTTATAGAAATTCTTTATTTCTCTTACATAGGAAAATACAGTGGTTTTTATTTTCAATTCAGTTTATCTTGAAATGGTGATTAAACTGAATTCTTATGAGCTGGAAGTGAAATGTTCAGACACAGGCTTGGGTAGATGCTCTGCAGGATGCCTCTTTTCTAAATAAGAGAAAATGAAATGGGTTGATTTTGTATGGGACTAGTGCTGTCTGGAGAATTCTGCTCTCTTGGCTCTCAAGTGTATTCAGGGACTTAAAAGTGACAAAACTGGGACACTGACTGAGGGAACATATTGCTTATTTTGGAAGTGGCTTATTTGATTTTTGTATTATAAAGTGTACTTTCCTAGATAATCACAGATGTGCAGTGTGATGTTGTAGGGTAGCATGAGGAAAACATCACCTCTTAGTTCTATTAGACCAGACCTCAGATGCTTGGGAATGGAGAAGGTCAAGCAGAGGAAGAAGAGTTCTCAGCTTTGGGATTTGCTCTTTGACTCTCCTAGGCAAATAATACCTTTTAGTCCAACAGAAGCTAAATATGCTGTGCAGTAAGGGATCCTTCCTCTCTCATCTGTTATCTAGTCCTTGTATTTAACATGAATCTTCAGGAGTACTGGTTTGGTGAATAAGAAGGGTTGTTATATGAGCAGATACTTTGCATTTTGGCCATTGAGTTGATCTGTTGAGCAAGCTATCACTATCTGAATTTCCGAGCCTTTATTTTTGTGTACTAAATAAGCTTTCCAAAAGATCCTGGAATTCCAAAGCTCTTGAGAATAGGAGATTTAGGAGAATACAAAAAAAAAAAAAAAAAAAAAAAAAAAAAAAAAAAAGGATAATGCATTGAAACTATTCTCTGTATTGTTGCAAAGCAAAAATAAAAGCAAAACAGCAGGCTGAGAGGATGGGGTCTGCTTTTATAAAAATGAAATATCATTAAGAAAAGACTCAGACAAACAGTGTAAAAAAGACACATTTGACACGCCCATTCTGACATGTGCCTTGTGCTCCAAGATGTTATCCTCATCTGTTCTGGGCACCTTTGCACTCACTTGATCTCTGGATCAGAATGCACTTATTTTTCAGAGACAAATCTTGACGTTGAGGCTGAAATGTAAAGAATTTAATTGTAAAGAAGGAACAATATGAGTTCTCATCATCAGCTCCTACTATAAATCATCAATACACAGTAAAATAGCATATTAAAGAGAAGCTGAAATGGTTGAAGCTACTTTTTGTAAATAAATGGGTGGCTGCCCCAGGCATTATTGTTTAAATGTCTGAGGAATCTTTGAGTTCTATTTCCCACATCTGACACTTATTTGATAGAATGCCTTGGAGAAGTCATGTCCACACATTATGTTTCATCCCCTTAATCTGTAAAATCAGTATGAAAATATTTATTCCCTAGGCTGTTCTGGAAATTAATTAACATTTCCATAGTTCTTTAAAGATGTAAAGTGCCAAGTGGTATTATGATTATGCTGCCTCAGTCTATATTTTTGTCAGGTGTCACAAATAACATGGGTCAGTAGTTGTATGCAGACTTCCAGTGAAATGTAAGGGTTTTTCATGATGTAGTTCTGCTGTATTAAATAATAATAATTTTCACTCTAATAATAAAAAAGTCTTCGGCATTTGATATGAGGCATTATGCTGCCAGGTATGTCATTTGTCAATTTGAAAGTAAAATAAAAAAAAAAACAAACCACCTTCTAATAGTCTGTGGTTATTAAATACTAATGGAATTTTTTCTCATAGATATAAAGATGCTGCTAATGGTGTTTTAAATAAGTTTCATGATGGGATGCTGTATTTGGTTTCCATTAATTCCTACTTTTCACGGCAGAAGGCATTCTTCATTGGTTTTGCCATCATTCTTCTGTTTGCTGCTTGAGAACTTCAGTGTTCTTCCTCAGAAGTGGCTGAATTTTAGTGAAAGGTGATGACATTTTCTCTCCCTATATCTCTCTCTTCCTGCTATATTAAATGACTTTGTGATGAAAGGCACTGTAGCAGTGTAAGCCGTTACTATAATTTGCTCAAAGCTTTGATGAGGTGAGGCTGCTGGTTCTCTTTCTTCCCACACATTCCATAACATATGAACTAAGGAGCATTTTCTTGCAAAATAGAAAGGACTTGTTGAAAATGGGCTTAATTAAAAGTGATCCAGTAAAAACATAATTCAGTGAGATAACGGCTGTGCTGCTTCTTATTCTTGCAAGTAGGGGAGGTTTTAATTTATTATCTGCTGAGTAGATTGAAGCTGATGAACTATGCAAGGAAATACTTTATTGACATAGTTGCAGCTTACAAAGTGTCTATCAGTGCTCCTTAGCCTTGAGGATAGTTTGCAGGTAGCATGTCTTTAGCCTCTTCCTCTCATCCAGATGTCATGTGTAGAATTTCTTGTTATGTCTGCCTGATTGTGGCTTCTAGGTTCACTGCGCCAGGTGACTCAACTTGCTTCTGTGTGTTGGAGCTTGAGCCTCCGGGTTGGAGTTCGAGCTTTGTCTCAAGTCCAGCCTGTTGGCCCATCTGACTTCCTCCAGACACGGGCTGTCACGGAGACCCTAGGGAATCTGGGCTTGAGGCACAGCGTCCGTTACCAAGGCAGTGCAGCTATGCTAGGAGAGGTTTGCACACCTTTCCAACCGCAAAGCTTGTTTTCTCTTGAGAACTGGTTACCAAGAAACACTGTATTGGCAAATCTAGATCTGTAGTTGGCTTTGATTTATTAATTAGTTATATTTGCATGCTATCATTCCCTCTAGGTAAGACAAAAGCTTGCTAAAAGTTAATTCTCTCCCATCAATATGCCTGTCACATTTGATAAAGTAGTAAACAATGAAATTAAAGGAAATCAAGGATCATCCAAAAGATAATTTCATCAGCAGTGGTTTGGAGCTGTGGAATACTTTCCTTACAAAAACTAGACACCCAATTGAACATAACACTGATGAGTATGCAATAGAAAATTATCCTCCAGTACCAAGGGAATTAATTAGTTACAGCTCCCATCCTGATATGACAATGTTTTGAACTCACTGCTCTTGCTTTGCTCAGATATAAAACTGGGTACACGGGGTACCAAACATCATAGAATAAAGCCTGTATTTGTCTATAATCAGGTAAACAAACCTCAGCCAAGTCTAAAACCAGGCCTGAAATACTGTAGAGATCTACAGCTCCTGAGTCTACCTTGCATCTTTTGTTTTCAATTCCAGTATATAACCTCGCTTTTCTAGATAAATCCAGATGCTTCTAACAAAAGGCAAATGTAAATTAACTTTGCTATGATCCTGCTCTTAGTCCCAGCTCTGTGTTCCTGTCTCCAGACAAGCACTCTTACTCCATCTCTTCAGACAGCCCAAGTGCTCACCTCATAATATTGCAAAATGAGCCAATATGAGGAGCTACCCCCTTTTTTTTTTTTTTTTTTTTTTTTCTGTAAGGACAGTTTTCTACACAGTTTCACTCCTTGATCAGGTTCACCACAGAGTCAGATAAGCATCACAGCTTGAATAAGGGAGGAGGAGGAAATTATTAACAAGGGCTTCCAACATCTCAATCTAAATTTTCATAGAATTAAAGCTTGGTGTAATCCTTGACGGTTGGAGATTTCTTCTACAGTCAGTGAAAAGAGAAAAGTAGCCTGGTCCAGTTTATATATGACCCTATATAGAACTTGATTTTTCTTTGCTGGTTGTAGAGAGATCTTGGAGATACAACCCTCTTAACCTAGCCACTACGTTTGTGTCATGGACTAAGCCAAAAACATTAACTTGGGAGTAATTTTGTAAGTGCAGATGTGATGACATCTCCCACTTTCTGCTTCTTCCCGGGCCAAATATTCCTGTAACAGAAACATAACTGTGCTCAGGGATGCATGTGGCAATATCTGTTTCTCATAACCAAAAATGCAAATTAGTAATGCACAGTCTTCATGTAAATTAGTATGTCCAACACTTTATCTGAAAGATGATTTACATATTTCCCTGTATGCTTAATACCATGCTGTTTTAATCAGAAATCTAAATTTATCCCAGTTTCTTAGATGACATTAGGATAGCTTTTACACCAGAGATAGTATTAGCCTGAGACATTTTATATACAAGTCATGGTGGTTTGTGCAAAATTAGCTCAAAGCGAAAAAGCGTCCATGTAAATCAATGTCTCTTAATTTCACTATTTCATTTAAATGGTAGTTTTGCATACCACTTAGGGAAAAGCATGCTAATCGCAGTATTTTATCCTTTTTTTTTTTTTTTTTCTCTTGAGAATTAATAGAACCACATAGATTCTAATGCTCAAGTCTAAGACATCTGTGCTTTCTAATCCACTGGAAATACTTCATAGACTCAACCCAGATATAAGCACATGTCTCCCAGTGGTTACGGTTGTGTGGCCTCATATTACCAAGTCTTAATCATGTTGGTAAAGCATTCTCCTGCAGCTCATTTATGCACACCAGAGAAGTCATCATAAGTAACTGCAATCCTGAAATGAAACAGAGACATTATTTTCCATTCACTTAATTTGCTTGTTTTCTTAATAATGCATAGACAATAGCATTTCCAATTCATTCTCAGATTTGTATCTCAGACTTTCTCTTGTAATAGGGAAGGGGATGAAGTTATGGTATGACCAAAGTGGTACCTCATTGCCGTATTCAAGAAGATGGTCTTGACTGTAGCCAAAATAAAGCCAAAGTGGTGGGGATTTGGGACCTTTGTGCCACAATGCTGGTGGGAGTTAGCCCTAAACAACACATGACTGAATGCAATTTGGAGTACCCCTCAGGATGTTTTAAACCAGCACAGTCAAGCTGGTGGGCTGTAGGCCAAAATTTCACCTCTGGCATACTCCATCCAACCTCCTGCTTTTTCCTCAGAGTAAAAAGGGAAAAGCTACATGTCTAACATTAATATTTGCTCCTGCCGGTAACCACCATTTCTGTATCACTCTGAATCGAGAGAGAGCTTCCAATGTCAATGTCCAGCCCCTGTGGCTGTCAGGCTTGGCCCACCTAGTTGGTAGGTGATATTTTAGAGCTCAGCAGCAGTCCAGTACGGGGAGAACATAAAGGCCACATTTCCCTCCTTTCCCTGTCTGGCTGTAGCTGAGGAAATGGGCACAGACTGTAGCACTGGCACACAATTTCACAGCCCAGTTACATGATGACTCAAGGGAATATGACTTAGCAAGTGTGATGTTTGTTATTTGGCATATCTGTCAAAGTCCTATAGATATTTCTTGGCATTTGTCCAGTTGCCTCCTTAATGCCTCATGACATGTGTTTCCACAGAGTTTGGATTTTATGTTTACATGTCTCCGGCCAGAAAATGAGCACCAAAGCAGATATTCCAAACTTGAGTTGGTTAAGCAGTACAAGCCAAATAGTTTAGATATAATTTCATTTCCATGCCTTATTTTCTCTACAGTTTCTCTTTTATGACAAACAGTGCTAGCTTTAAACAGGTGCAGACCTGCCAATGGGCCAAGAGGGCTGTAGCCCCTCGTTAACACACCCAATGCATCAGACACTTTAGCTACATCTATGGTAGTAAATGTAATGTGTGCAGGAACGTTCCCAGATACCAATGCCAGCTGGCAAAGAATGTTCCATGCCTATGCTGGTTTATTCTGTTAGCTTCCAAAACAGGGTGCTGCATGCAAACTGCTTATTGAGAATAAGTAAAGCCCAGGAATAATTTGGGAAAGTGCTACTTGGCGTGGGCCAAATGCCAGGTGCCATTCTAGCAATTCAGTTTCAATGCCCTTGGAATTTAACAAGTATGTTGGGATTTATTAGTAGAGACAAAGTTTTCAGGGAAGAGTTTGCAACATTTCACAGCTTGTCAGCTTCACCATCCTGACAGTGCTGCCTCCAGCTCTACCAGTAAAAGCTGATCTCAATTAAAGGCCAGTGCTGTGGCCATGTAAATCCATAAACCTCCACTGAATAAAGCACTTTGCATTCCTGTATCATCCCTCTTCTTCAGCATCTCCAAACAATATCAGTGTAGAAACAGAAAGTCCTTGCTTGTGGTTTGTCCTACATTACATGATGGATAAATGTTCTTGGTGCATGAGCTATAGCATTATCAGCATTGAGTTTCAGTTTGTCTTAACATACTCAGCCACAGCCCTTTTACATGAGAAAAACTTGTATTATGCAAATGTAGCTTTTTCACTAGAATCAGCTGGTTTGTGTATTTTGAACGTACAAGTATGTAAAGTGTGTCTTGCAAACATAAAAACTAGTTGCTTTGGTGCAAATAAATGGATTCCACTTCTGAAGGAGCTTTTTAGTCTTCATGTTAAGTGAGCTCCATGAGTAAAGAGACCCTTTGAATGAATAGCTAGAGTCAGAAAATCAAAACGAAGTAATGAGGCTTCCTTAATAGGATGGTTTTGATTGTGCTGAGGTTATTTCTGAACGGGCAAGTTCTAGGCCCATGTTTTAAGCAGAACTACCTGCTTGCTATTTGGATTCTGTCAGCATAGGTACGGTTTAAGAGGTTATTGTATAAAGCAAAAGAATTAAAGGGGTTGCAGGACATTTTAACCTAGAAACCATTTTATTATTCCTTCCAATAGAGGAAGGGAGTACTTCGGTTAGTATTGTCTGATTTCTCTCTTTCATGTTCCTGCCAAACTGTGTGGAAATTATTCTATCACTTCTGCACCCCAGATCCCAGTGGGTCTAAGACTTGCAAGTCTAAGGTCTTATTTCTTAACACAGGCTCTTGGGTCAGATTCATTTAAACATAAAAGCGTTCTTCAGCAGCTTTAAGTGGCTAAAGCAAGGTACTGTCTGTCAAGCCAAAGACATGCTGTTCCTGACCACTGCTCATTCACTGAGCGGCTGTGGATCTGTACAGGGACTGCTGAGCCCAAGGCCATAGACATAAGCAAAGCAGGCTGTGGGTCAGGGCAGCAGACTATTGAGAGCAGCAAATAGAACATTCCAGCCATTTACTTCGCAAAGCCTTTTGACAGCCCCAGAAAGTCAAGTTGTTCCTGATGTCAGCAGTAAGATCAGAGGACATTTAGACACAGAGGTGCTGCATGGAGCACTCCTCCCCAGCAGCACCAGTAATGACTGTGCTCCCTCTCTGGAGCCCATCCCTCCAGCAGGTGTAAGAACATCTCACTGCAGGTCTCAGCCTTAACTCTGCACAGCCTGATCTCTTCCCCTACCATGCCTGCAGCAGCCCAGCTGCTCGCTGTTGAAGCAGCAAAAATAGAGGCATTATTAAGTAATGACAATGGAAGTAGAGGGCATTGCTGAGAGAATCTTCCTCCCTGCCAGCAGGCAGCAAATACGCACGATCCTTCCCACATAATGGAGAAGCAACCACTTGGTAGTTGCTTTCATATCCATTTCACTGTTTCAAACTGCCTTGTGTTTGAACATTTACAAGACATATTTTTCATAAAATACTCAAGAAACACAGGGTTTGCTCCTTTTGTACATTATATATGACGAGTGCGGAGGCCAGTTTCACTATGTGCGCAAGGGAAACGGAACGACTGTGCTGTTCCACCTTGCTGTGTTGAAGGTGACTGCACAGAGCTACTGAGTCTCATGTTCAGCATCTCGGCTTATTCCTCTCTTTCATACCTCCTCCTGTGACTGCCGATTTGTTGCCCTCCTAATAAGAAGAGAGTAAAACGAAAAATTATTAACAGTGATTCTTTTCCAAAATGCTTAATTAATAACTGGATAAAAGTTTTGTATAAAAGAAAACATTGTGACAAAAAATGCTACAGAGACACTGTAGCTTTTTATATCATATCACCTTGGGGGTAGTTTGAGCTGAGTTTCAGATTTATGCTCTGACCACTGCAACGGTTAAGTGACTAAAAAGGCAGAAGTTGATTTCAGGTTCTTCAGACTGAATTCAGTCTGCAGTGATTATTAAGTACGCTTGCCAGAAACCTTGCTTTGCCCTCCAAACTCATGCATCCCATTATACCTGCAGTCTGTAACTACTCTTTCTAAAGCTGGGAACGTAGGAATTGTCCCTGAAAAATAGTGACAGATTGTCCCCATGAGACGATCAAGAACTCTGGCTGGTATCAGTCTTTTACAGCACTGTCACTGAGAGGCAAAAATTGTTCACATCCAAAGTCCTGCCTCAGCTCTCCTGGACATGAACTTCGGGATAAAGTATGCTTTTTTGTGTTTATGTATTGTTTCAATTTACAAGAAAAGCCCCTTCTCACCACTCTCACCATTTCCACAATAACTGAAAGTGACACCATATCACGATAGATCTGTCAAGCAGAAAAAATGCAGTGTAACAATAGACAGCGAGCACTACATTTAATTACATAGACACATCATAATCTGAAGCAAAAAAATCAAAGCTGACCAGTGAAGAAGTCTAGCTGATTTGCTTACTAAAGATTGAATAATTTCATAAGATGTTAAATAGGATCCTGATGGTTTTTCTGAAATAGACAAAATTATAACTACCAGGCTACAACAAAATTTAGTGTCAATCTGGGGGCGATGATTTTATTGAAGGCAGTGACTGGGATCTGTGGTGAAGTGGTGATGACTCAGGGGTTTTTTAAATCCTTGCTGCTATCAGATTAGGGTATAAACAATCACCTTTTCTTATGGTTAGAAGGAAAAATCTTTCTGGTCAGTAGGTAGATGAGGGTTTTTGGAGGATAGATGATAAAGCACATACAGAGTAGAAAGCTTTCAAGAAAATGGGAAGCTTCTATCCAAGAAGAAGGTAGAAAATGAGAAGAAACTATTTTTAATACATGTGAAACCAAGAGGCTTTTATATGCCTGAGTTATTATTGAAATCTGGCTGGATGTGATTACAGGGAACTGTTGTTTCATGAATGATTTTTAATCCCGCTGGCAGAGTCAGACAGGGTGTAAATCTGCAAGTTGATTTGTATGCAGATCACCCTGCTGCCTTGGTATTGATTTGAAAGATGCGGGATGAATGTTCTCTGCTTTATAAGGAAAGCATCTGAAAGGGAAAAAAAGATGCTCCAGGTCCCAAGAGTTTTTGTTAAACACTGCTGGATGGGAGTATCAGCATCTAAATGAGATGCAGGATGTCATCCCAGGAACTGGAAGAAACTGTATCCAGGATGATTCACCTTAAAAGGTAGAGGTACCAACATGCAGTATGACGGTTATGGATGTACAGACTAAGGGCACTAGCCTAACTTATTTGTTTTTCACCTTTGAGGGCATTGGTTTGGCCCACACTGCCTGTCACAGTGTAATGACCCAAACAAATCCTCTTTCTGAGATCCCTTTTAGACACTTCATCTAGCACCTCCACTTTTAAAACCTCGTCATAATCTCAGGTGAATGTAGCCTCTCAATGACTCAGAGTGAAATGACAGAGGCAGACGTTGCTGACAAAAATGAAATGCGCTGCCTGATCTCATGGACACAACAATACAGGAGCAGGAGAACTGGGTAGGTCAGGGCAGGAATACAGCTCATGCAAGAAGTGCCAGGGGGATGGTGACTCTCGTGATGGCTTCCCTCAACCAGATTTTAATAACCCTTTACTTCTGTAAACAGTATAATTGACACAGTTGTTCTATAAAATATGGGAACTAAAGAAGAACTGTTGTTCTGATAAATTTACTGTGCTCACATACAGGTTCTGCTAGTTTACTCCCCATTTCCCGGCTGCATAGTGTGCATGGCAGTGGCACCTTGGACCATGTTAAGAGCTCAGGTCTCCTCAGTTCTACCCTACCAAAGCAAATGCAGCTGTACAGGTACAAACAAGTCAATATCTGAAATAAATCTTTGCATAACCAATTTCCAGACATATATCAGTGAATTCAGAATATTTTGATCCCTAGTCCAAACCTATACAGGTTAATCCTATGTACAGCTTTAATAAAGGGATTAAAATATAGAAAGTGGAGACTTTGTTATCTGTGTAACCAGGCCAAAGACACAGTGAACACCAAAATAACACAAAGGTCTAAATTAAAATAACAGAAACTGCAAGTATATATTTCCTGCAAAGTGCACTTTTCATGCATGAGATGCCAAACAAAGCTGTAGTGGAGAGGCAAAGATTAAGAAAAAGTTTGATGCAATGAGTTGTGCATAGGAGAACAATTCAGTGCTTCTAGTTATTTTTCATCACAACTCCAGAAAAAGAAATAAACCTAGTGAAAATTCAGATGGTGTTTTTAGAGGAGCTAATAAGAAATTTGGGTTTAACCCAGAACACAAGGGGGAGTCACAGGCACTGAATATTATTCCAGTTGTGTAGGATCCAAAAAGAATCGGGTATTTAGGCAAATAATAAAGCCATCAACTCTTACATTAGATTAGATATGATATAATACTAATACTTTCACTACTAAATATTACTGCAGATCCAGTAAATTTAAACTGCTGAGTTTAGAGTAGAATGCAAAGTTGGTAGTCTATACGCTCTCTTGTCCTTTTGGAGCAGAATAAATCATAGTAGAAGTTGCAAGACAGCTACAAATAAACAACTGCTTGAACTGAGGAAGAAAATTAAGATAATGTGCGAGCACCTTTTAGCATCCTTATCACTGAATCATTTTATCCCTTGAGTTAATCTTTCATGCCAAAGTAAGCTCTGATGAAGCTCACGTGTCCTATCAAATACTTTAAAGGACATATTGTATGGACTTGCTAAAATGAAGGAGAGTTCCTTCTCCCCACTTTGTATTGGAGATTTAAGAGTGAGAGTGCACAATTATCTGTGCTGTTGATGGACAGGATGATTACTTTTTCTCCTGATGCAGCTAGAACATGTCCTTTAACATACAGCAGCCCGGTCCGTATTGCCTACTGATCTCTCTCAAAACATTGGGTTCTTAGGCTTTCCATGCACAATTCAGATGCAAGACGAAGTATTAATGTACTGCTCTACCCTGCCAACAGATACGGTATTCAAGCAGGTGAATAACTGGTCTTTCTGGATATTGTAGTTACACAAAACCCAGTCTGTTCTCAGGTGGTGGGAAGGAGTTCTGGTTAGACGCTTATCAGGATCAATGGGACAGTTATTATATCATTAGCGATCCATCAGATGCACCTCATTATTGCAAGAATGATCTGCTGCTCTTGCCTGCACACTGAATTTGGGGTAGCTGGTTTTTTAGGTTTATTGTTCACCTGGGATGAGACCATCAGTTATGCCTATCCTCAGAAAATGGTCCTTTTGAAGGAGCCCACTGCCTCCACAATAATCTCTGGGAGGCCAAGCACTCACCCTCCACATATAATTCTCAGGATATTCAATGGCAGTGCAAATTCTTTTTAAGAAGCTGTGCCTGGATGTAGCGATTTGTCTCAGTCACTGCAGCTGTTTCATCGATCTTCATCTGATATGCAATGTAAAATGAAGCATTAATGTCATTTTAATGTTTTTTAAACCATTTAAAAAATGTAGTGGGGGTTTCTCTACTATCTCTCTCCCAACAATTTGCAAAAGCTTTCTGTGGTTTCAGAGACCCTGGATGCTTTGGCTCTAAATTGTTCCTTCTCAGCTGAAAACCTGCTTGGAATATTTAACAAACACTGAGGTAGGAATTTGAGGGATACTGACGGTACCTCTTGAAATTATCTCCAACTTTCCACACCCTCCCCTCAGAGATACATTTTTTGACATGGATACAGTCTGTGATAATTCAATACGACACACCAAATCAACCCATGTAGCCTTCACAGTCACACTAACACTAATTCTCAACAGTGCTAACAAGTCATCTTTAGGAATGAAAATTAATTAAAATATTTTAAACTTTCCCCCCCTTACTATTTCCATGGGTAAAACTCACACAATTCTTTCAACAGATGTTAACCTTCACATGGGTGACAGTCAGTCTCATTCTCTGTGCAAATTGTATTAAGCCTAGTAGAAAAGCTCAGAGCCTGGCAGAAAAGGGATTTGGATTATAACAGCAATGAAAGCAAGAGAGAGAAAAATAGTAAAGAAAGAAGAAAAATTAAGAAATACCTTCTGAAGTTTGTTTGCAACCAATAAATAAACGTTATGAAAGGGGAGCTATAAAAACATGGAATTTTGCTTAGTGTAGAATAATATGTTGTGTCTATATACTCTATATGGTTAAGGATCAAGCCCTAGTATTATTACCCATGGTAAATAATATTTCTTTCACAGGCGTTCCTTGCAAATCATGCAAGGAAGGGTGGCCCCTGATTGTGTCTATGTGCTATTGAGTGCATTAGAGGATGTACAGACTTGCTGTTCTATGGGTCTGTGCTCTCTTTCCCACAAGAAGTTGGACCAGATGATCTTTCGAGGTTGGGTCCATCCCAGGCCATTCTATGATCCGTGGTTCTGTGGTTGGGTGATTCTGTTCTTTTTTTTCCTTCATTCTGTTTTGCTACAGAAGTAGTTCTTGCGCACAAGGTATGAATCCATCATGCTTCCAAACAGTTTATTTGAATGCATTAGGGATATTGTCATGTCTGCTGGAAATGGGAGATATGCAGGTAGTTTCTCACATACTGGGAGGGTCAGGAGCTTTCATTCATCCATGCCCCTCTTTCTCCCCAACACACACATCTCAGGAGTGAACACCGTTGTTTAAATACTGATGTTTTACATTCCCAGCATAGTTCTTCTGTGGTGAGGCAACCAGTGGTAGTTAAATACGTATTTAAATAAATACTTCTAAACACACACAGAAGACCACTTGGGAGGAATGTAAATCTTTCTGCCAAGCACTGTAAATTCACATACATATCAATACTACTAATGGAGAAAATGGAAAGAACCTAACATATACTGGAACTACTGCAGGCTTAGGCTGTTCTCACAAATCAGCCCTGGCTGAGTCTGGGATTGTTCTGTGCATGCTTAGGTAGATATTTGCCAGGTAGGTTATATTAAAATCATTAAGTTAGCAGTAGCTATGTAAATCAAAGCTTTGCTTTTATTCCTACTAGATGAAGAAATGCATCATGACTTTTTGGAAGGATAGAATGAGCGTAGGTGATGACAAAATATGGACTTTTTCACAAGTGTTAAATTATACTAGGGTTCATAGCTCACGGGTTAGACATTGCTGTCTTCTGGACGACTATGGGTTGAACAGTCTCGGGATTTGCATAGGTGTTGGCTTAATATCCCCAGAGCCTAGTCATCTGTGTGTTCACAGACAGTTATTTCTTTACATGCAAATTTGCCATAGCTCCTTCACTGAAATACTCGCCTGCTATCAGTTTTGAAGTCCTTAACTCTTCTACTGAAACTGCCAACACGGCAAATGCATAGAGTGGTTTTGTCATGTTGATGTTCACTGAGACCAGTTCATCAGTAAGATCTTGCAGACAGCCAGCTTTCACCAAGCCACAGAAATCTGTGCAGTTTCATAGTTTTTAGATCATAGTTTTAGTTTTGCAGGTTTTAGATCTTCTATTAACGAAGAGTAGACTTTTGCACCTCTCTTTGCACCTCAAATTTTCCTCTATGTGAAATAAGTAGGATTTTTTTTCATCTGAGCTCATTAATATCAGGAAAATGTTACTTTATTACTACATCTCTTTCCCTTTCACCTTTACTAATTCATATCACGAACCTCAGAAAAATAAGTCTGGCAACAAGACACAAAAATAAAGTAACAAACAAGGGCAAAGAGGAAAACAACCTTGTGGACCACTTGGAAGAAACATGTGATGAAAGTGATCTTATCGTGGGGATGGTCCTGTATTGATTTTCAGTGAAATAGGAAGAAAAGCAGTCAGGTGAGTGTATGAAAATAAAGCACATCCTAACCTATTGGAAATACTTGCCCAGATCCATTTTTCAGGATTTCTCATTGTCTGCGCAACTGTTTGTACCAGCTTCATATGCAGTTCACCATTCATCCCAATAATTTTGTTCTGCTATGAATCTTTTCCTTCTTTGAACTTACCAGCACTTATCTTCTTTCCAAGCACAAGCAAATGATACATTGAGACCTAGCAACAAATTGAACTTAATCATTTTAGCCATGTCCTGTATACCACAGTCCAGCAAAATTAAGTCGGTCATTTTCAGGTAGAAAATTATACCTCTGTTCAGTGATGCATCAGCAAAATCTCAGTCAATCAGCCTTGAAAACAGTTACCAAAGCAAAAGCTATTTTAGTTGCAAAAAGATGAAGCAATTATTAATTTTATCTGTCCCTAATTAGTTTTAATGACTGCATCAGAGCTGCATTAAAAGTTCAAACTTCAGACTCACAACCAGCCAGTGCAGATAGAAGTTTGTGATAAATGTCATATGGATAATTAAGTTTATGCATGAATAATTTGTTATGTCATCTGAGGGGAACGTGGCATTTTTTGGATGACATGTAAAATTAAGTCCTGGACATCTTATGGTTCTACTCACAAACAATTAGATGTGGTCTTTAAGCAAGCTTCTGACAGTACCTTTCCTCTTGGTTTCCTAAGCCTTTTTCGTAATTTCTGATGAGTGGAGAATTGTTCTGCAGGTTCCAGCCATCACCTTCCATTACTGTGGGATGCTAAAAAGAAAGCAGTCCTTTTGCAAACAAGTGGGTATTCTGGGGAGGGTGGAGGGAGCTTTTTCTGGGTATTTTATGTAAGGCTTGGTTTTGATCTCACATATTCCAGCTATTCTTCTGGCTAGAGAAGAATATCTTCTCACATCCACTTTCCCAAGTGAGATCAGACACCAAACTTGTAAAGTGTTTTAAGTCTTATCTCTGTAAATGAAATGCAAATTAAAACAATGTGTTTGTCTGAGGTTGAATGATTCTCAGACTAGTCTTGTCTTAACGACTGGTTATATTTTTTGTTTTACTGGCAGCTATACTGGTGACTTTCATTCAGTATGACTAAAGGTATCTGAGTCATGTCCTCACTCTGCATGTTCAGCAAACAGCTAGATATACAGTAGCTGTTTGTGATTCCACAGCTTGTGTCACTGTGTTAAAATTCCTATTTAACTGAAAGAAAATGGATATCGACCTGTATTAGCTTGATTGCATGTCAGGTTCTGCACTCAGTTTGAATTATTAGGAAATAGCCAAGGAAAATTGATTTTATTTTAAAGCTCCTGTGAAAAGTTTTAGAGCTGCACATTAGGAAATGGTGTTAAGCAAATAAGAACTAATTGTTTTCAACAGCATTAGTAATTGTCCATTCTGCCTTACCTCTTCAAAGTGCATTAATTTTCTCTGAATGGGAACAATAAGCAAAAGTTTGAAAATGCTGTTAGCTGCTGTGCAGGATTCACAGCAAGACACAATACAGTATTTCCAGCCCTCAGAGATTCATCCTGCTGCAGAGCACTTCTCAAGACCAAAGATATCAGAAGTCACGTATCACAAAACTAGTCATGAGTGTGACATGAGCACACTGACTAACTTTGGTTTTTACTACTGGAAAAACTGCAGTGGAAAGTCAATGTAGTAATTTCCAATTGTGAATTATAAAAGAGCAAAACCTCTCTGCCACCCTCCAGCATGGAGCCCTTGGTGTCCTGGCAGAGCCAGGCAAAGACTGAGCCTTGCCACAGGCGTGGGAGCTGGAGGACCTGAAGGCTGCCATGCACCACCGTAGTGCCTGGAGCACATTTTCCAGGCTGGTACCAGTGCATTGGGCTAGCACTGGCACTCCCTCATTGATGAAAAAAACCCCACCAGGCAGAGTAGCGTAGTGGCACCAAGAATGGGAATTTTTAATTTAGCTGAGCGTGAAAAGGGTGGTGATGAGGTTCGTGTCTACATTTTCCAGAGGCAGTCCTGTAATTCCATCAAATCTGCCCAGCTACAGTGACTAGCTTCTGACATGGGGGTTGTGTACAAGGTGGCCTTTGATTAGGAAAATGCCTGTCTTGGGTTTCACTGCTAACATCAGCACTAACACTCATGCTCGTATAAAGACCTGGCATCATTTCTAATGATCATATATCCCAGAAACAAAATTTCTCAGAATGCTGTTACGAGGTTAGCCAAGTGGTATTTTGGTGTTATGGAAGCTCACTTCCAGAACTGCCACTTTTTGGAGAGGATGTGAGCTCGTTACATGTGCAGCTCTGCACTCAGAGGGGTATGAAGAAACATAATCTGGGTGAGCTGTCGACAACCTGCCAGCATGAGCTAAAATACTTTCTGGAGCTGCTCCATGCATAGAAGAGATTTTGCACTTTGCAGTGTCTCTGTGAGAATACTGCACATGAACACATAGTGGAGGTGAAGATTACTTTCATTTTGGTAGGATAATTAGACAGCAGAGCTTCAAAATTTCTACGATGTTAAGGCAAAAGGAAGGAAAGCTACAGAACAGTCATCCAAAATAGGAATGTTTCTCCAACCTTGTCATGGTTAATCTTTGTCTCTACCAATGTATTTTCATCCTGCCTTTACACGAAGTTTGAATTTCTTTCTTGTCCCACACAGGAGTCTGTAGTGAGACCTGTGCCACTGAAAGTATTCCTAAATGATCTAATAAAGATAGTAAACGTTGAGGAGACAAAGTCTGAAGGCAATACAAAATTATTCAAGAGAAGACTAGACTATGAAGTTTTGTAGAAGGGTCTTGTGATACTAAGCAACTGGATTCTGAAACAACAAATTAAATTAAATTTTAAAAAAGCCAAAGTAATGCCTAAGGAGAAACCAATGCACAATGACAATCTCTAAATTATTATTTTCTTAACACTTAAGAAAGAGGCACTGGAGTCATTCTGGCTAGGCCTCTGACAATATCAGCTTCATGCCCAGAAACACTTTAAAATAATGTTATGAAATAGAAATAAATATTAGAATATTATCACTTATGTTTTAAGAAAACATATAGAGAAAAAATAAATATTGGTACACCAGTGTGTAAATCCATTTACACCTACACCTTTAGTGCGCTTTTGATCATCTTACCTTGAACAGTCTGTAACACAGCTAAAACAGTACAGGGAAGAGCAAGGGTGCTGGGGGTTATTGAAAGGCTTGCATATATTTAGTAACGGATCTCCTCAGCATGGAGAACAGATGACACAGAAATGACAAGATACAGAAGGGGAATTATTGTTCTGTACTGACGATAGCCTTATATTCATTCTTCACCTCAGCTTCCACTGTTGCCAGGGGCAATGTAGTGAGCTTAGTGAGCTTGGGAGAGTTTTGCCCTGTCCTGCTATTAAGTTCTTACGGTCTTTTATTATTTTACCCTTTTCCCTGTCTCAGACTATATAAAATTGGCTATAACAACTTAAAGCTCCTGGCAAACTGGGGCAGATTCTCGAGTATTCAGAGGCATTCAAATTCTGGATATTTCTGCGAATGCCATCATGTTCTCCTCTGCCACATCCAACAACAACAATAACAAAAAAAAGTAACTCCTTCTTGTTTTTCATTCTGATGTCTACATTGCTATTCATGCCAGGAGAAAAAAACATGGCTGGTCAGCAAGACTGTCCCTCAAACTACAGCCATATGTCATTCACCAAAAGCTTGAGGAATATCTTATATTCATTCAGAGGTATGTATGAGAGGAATGCAAATTTCTTATCACTGTTTCCTTGCATTTGCCAAGAGGCATCATGTCAAATTAATTTAGACTGGCTGAGGCACCACAGGAAAACAAAGCCATCAGTCATCTCAGCTACATTATTGATCACCAATAACAAGATACTTGCTAAGACAAATGGTTCTGTTATTATACTAGTGAATTTTAGTCTACCCTGACTAAATAAATCCTATTGAGCTGTTTGTTGTTTTAAGATGTCCAAACATTTCTGTAATAATTTTTACCTTTCATTCTGTCCAGCCATCTATAGAATCTCTCTATATTTCTCTTGTTTGTTGCTTATAGTCTTTCTCTAAGTATCGATATGTACTTACTTACCTTAGAAAGTTGGGTAAGGAATTTCATGTCTGTATATGTACTTTTTATACCCACAAGATCTTATTTGGATGCAGAGGAAAATGTGAGCAAGTTGATTATATAAGTCATTCCATCAGCTCTTCATATGTTTTTCTGCTATCTTATAATAATGGAGCTTGGCAGGTTCTTGTTCCTGGTGTTATGATATTATTTTTAATTTACATATGGCTTTTCCTCCATTATCAACACATAACTGTTACAACATCAGTGCCCAGACTTTCTTAGTAGACCTGTTTCATAGAAGTGCTTCACTATCTCAGAGATAACCTCCTTCCTCTCGCTTTCCTTACAGTATCTGATAATTCAGAATCTGACAGACCTATGCAAACTGCTGTGTGCTCCGCTGTCAGCTCCCTGGGTCATACTCGGGGTAAAGGCGAAAAGTCCTCTCCACAGTGAATCTAACCAGTTCCAAAGATACAGGGAGGAACACTCGATCCTGAGCCTCTGAAGCGTCAAATGCTGTTTGCAAGATGCTGTGCTGTCACAGTAATCAAGAGACAAGTTCTCAGCACCTTGTGGATGTGTGGAAGAAAAAATTTCAACCAAAGCATGGGCTGAGAATGGCTCTCACAAATCCTAAACCCCTGAGCTTCCCACATGATTTTTTCCCAAGACTTTTATAAACTGTGGGACTGATTTTCACCAGAATTTTTTATTTCATTATAAACCTTGCCAGTTAACTTGGAGCAACTAAGTATTTTAAAGGATTAATTTAGGCATTCTCCAGACATTTCATCAAATCTAAAGGCATATGTGGGTTAATTTTAAATTATAGGCAGTAAGTTTCAAATATCACATTCTTAGGAGGAAAATGATCTAAGAATGGAAGTGAATACAAAGCGAAGTAAGAAAATATGCTGGGTGGAAGACAAGAACAACAAAAACATTTCTAGAATTACAGTTTGAAAAATGTGAAGGAGGTTGAAACAATGCTGATTCTATAGCTGAAAGCGTCTTCTGTGACTTCCTGGCATTTTATTGAACAGCAAACCAAAACCAAGACTGCCTTCGCTGTTAGAAATACACGTCAGAGTCTCTGGAGACTTACAGAAGTATTACAGAGACAGTGAAGGCAAACAAAAAACCCCTTAGTATAATTTAGGCTCTTGAAAGCTGCAGTCACCTCAGGGACACGGTCCTGTGCATCTCACTGGTGGGAAATAGTAGTCACAATAGCACAGGTATCACAAGAATCCACAGTGTGATCAAATGAGATTGACACCTTGGATGGCTAGATCTAAATGGCAAAACTAGAAGCACTAGGTCCAAAATCCCTAGCAGTGAAAAGCTGAAGTGGATCACAGTCGGTGAAAACTGAGAACACCGAGGCCCAGGACATGGCACAACCACAGTTAAGGGTCTTACAACCATCTGTCACCATAACACTTGTTATTTTGGGGGGCACTCCCTAGGCATTTCTGAGCCTAATTATATACTGTATTTTAGAAAGTTTAACTGTATGCCTGACATTCCATGTCATGCTTATAATCACTCTTTTGTTGAGTTTGGCTGAAAAAGGAAGGTGTAGAAGTCTGCACCTAAAGGCTCATCCAGGAGTCAGTTGATATATCATTTAAGAGCTTACCTTAACAACATTAATCAATCACAATTTTGGCCCTTGATAAAGCTGGTGACTGTTCAAAACTCAAATTTCCAGGAAGGGAAGCTGGTCTTAGGATCTTTTTCTAATTAAATCCCCTATGCAACAAAACTTAAGATACATGCTGCTCTGAATTGGTACAAAATATCACAATCAAGAGGGTTTTTTGCCCTCTCTACTGATTATACAAATTATCAGCCTGGATTCTTACTCCTGAGAGTCACTGTCAACTGTCAATCATAGTGACTCTGTGGAGCTACTGAGATGTAAACGCAGCTGAAAACATATTTGTTCGAAACTCAGGAGGTGATAAGATTTCTGATTAAAGGGCTATGCTCAAATGCAACTAACATGACTCCCACATAGGAGTCTGAAACATGGCTTTATTATCACACTTGTTACTATTCCCATCATGCAGTTGACACTAATAGACAAATAGATTGGGTGAGCTGAGTGACATCCATCAGGCAGCTTTTTGAAGAGAGCTTGGATTTATGATTTTTGTGTCATGAGTATTTGCTATCCTGTGCAAAAAACAGGCCCAGGTGTCACCCTGATTTTTTTTTTTTTTTTTATTCTCTCCCATCCCACCATAGGGCATGGGGAGTGAGTGAGTGCTTAATTGCCAGCTGGATTTAAACCAGGACAGTCCTTTTGGACGCTCAACGTGGGGCATGAAGGGTTGAGATAACAACAGATCTGACCAGAGCATGTTAAAACAAATTCGTTACAGGCATTCATTATATTAGTTTAATAGTTGTTGATCACAATGTTGATTTATTGGCTCCTAGGGTTATTGCACTCATTTTCAGAGTTGTGTTATGGAACACCTCACTTGCTATGTGTATTCCCTGTGCTGCTTATCATCCCTGGGAGTTGGATTAAGGTTATCGCTTTGCTGTACTATGTAACACCAGCTTATGGTATGATAAAATTATCAGTCGTGGGACTAATCTGGTATTTTTACTCAACATTGCTGTCATCTTCGTACTTTGGGAGCCACCTCTTGGAAACTATTAATAATTACCATTTTTACCTTTTCTCCTCCAGGAGTATATCTATGGGGAAACACCTTCCTGAACCTTCATCTTCTCCTCCAGACTAGTTATAATAGCTCTTGAGAATTTTGAATTTTTGGGGGATGTTCAAACCAGCAGACTCTTACTGTTGTCTCCTGAATGTGTTTCTGGTCTTGTTTAGGGTTAAACAACTACTTAAGAGTACCACACAGAGATCCACCCCGAGGTTGGAGAGTTATGAGTGGCAGAGGGTGTGGGATAGCATGGGCAAATGTCTAGGATGGTGGGCATCTCTAGTTTTTGGAGCTTCACACTTGAACAAATGCAGAATCCTGAAAACTAGTAAAATATTCAAAAAAACTATGCTATCATCCTGGCAATTCCAGAGAAACACAAATCACTGGAAAGTGCTGGGACCTGGCCTGTTCAGTGCTATTCAGTACCTTCAAAGGAAAGAGAAGGTCTCTGGATCTGATGACAAAACAACAGGCACTGCTACTGCAACCCCCACAACAGGTGCTGCAGCTGAACCAGAGAACTAATCCATGCCTGTATCAGTCACCCCTATACAGATGAAGAAATACACAAAAAAATCAGTTCACTTAGTAAGGGATGAAGATGAGCCAGGGTCATCACAAGACCAGGAGGAAGAGGCAGAACCAGAGATAATCTCTAACCCTGAGTGAGCTGTGAGACATGCAAAAAGATTTCAGCTGTCGTTCAGGTGAGCACATTATCACCTGGCTGCTCCAATGATGGCATAACTGGGCCAGTAGCTTGGAATTAGAGCATGGGGAAGCTGAGCAACTGAGATCCCTTTCTAGAGAAGGGGACATTGACAAAGGAATTGTGAAAAAGACACAAGCCCTCATCCTCTGGAGGCGACTTACGTCACGTGTGAGGGAAAGGTATCCCTTCAAGGGAGATGTTGTATGTCACCCACACAAGTGGACCACCATGGAGAGATCTATCCAGTACCTGAGGGAATTAGTCATGTGGGAGATGGTTTATTATGACCCACAGATCCAGATGAAGTCTAATGCACACAACCCATGTGTTGAAAGTTTGTACTGAGAGCACCACTGTAGTATGCCAACTCATCAGCAGTAAGGGAATGGAAGGATGAAGAGGGACCAACAGTGGATGAATTGGCTGGCTGACTCTGGCAATATGAAGGAAGTCTCTTGTCCTCCCTCATCTCAGCTGTGGAGAAACTGGTCTAGCAACTCAAAGAGAATAGATCCTACTTCCCACTTGTATGGACCAATATCTCAGCTATTAGGAGCACGTGTTCCCCTGCTCAAGAGAGAAGATATAGAGGGTACACACCATGGGCCACCCTGTGGCCTTACTTGTGTGACCACAGAGAAGACATGAGGAAGTGGGATGGAAAACCTACCTTGACCCTAGAGTCATAGGTACATGAGTTGCAAGGAAAAACAATCACAAAAAGGGATTCTTACTGGAAAAAATGTTTCTCCAGTTTCCTGTGGATAGTTCCCCAGACAGATTAGAAGGGGTGATCTTACTCCTGATCCTCTTGAAGGAACTTCTAACTCATTTTTACAAGAAGTGAGTAACAAATGCTATGACCAGGATTAAGGGGCCCTGCCTTCAGCCAGGTGGAGGAAAGGCACAACTGGTCTTACTGGACTGTGTGGATCTAATGGCCTGGCATGTCAGACCCACAGGAGTGTAAGGCTCCAGTGGACACCAGTGCACAGTGTACCCTAGTGCCATCAAGCTATAAAGGGGTGTATTTCTGGAGTGACAGTGGTATCCCAACAGCTAATTGTATTGGAGGCTGAAGTGAGTCTAACTAGGAATGAGTGGGATAAACACCCCATGTGACCAGCCCAGAGGCCCTGTGCATCTTTGCCATAGAGTACCTCAGGTGAGGGTATTTCAAGGACCCAAAGGGGTGTTGGCAGCCTTTGGTATAGTTGCCTTGGAGACAGAGGAAATCAAACGGATGTCAACCTTACTGGGTCTCTCTGAGGACCCTTCTGTTGTGGGGTTGCTGAGGGTCAAAGGCAAACAGTTACCAATTGCTACCACAATGGTGCACCAGCAGCAATATCACACCAGATGAGACTCCCTGATTCTCATCCATAAGTTGTCTCATAAAATGGAGAGCCAGGGGGTGATCAACGGGACTCTCTCACCCTATTAGCTGTCCCATATGGCCAGTGAAAAAGTGTAATGGAGAGTGGAGACTAACAGTAGACTATTGTGGCCCTGAATGAAGTCATGCTGCTGCTGAGCGTTGCTGTGATGAACATGCCGAAACTTCAATACAAGCTGGAGTCAAAGGCAGCCAAGTGGTACACCACAAGTGATATCATTAATGAGTTTTTCTCAATCCATTTGGTAGCAGAGTGCAGGCCACAGTTTCTTTTTACTTGGAGGGACATCCTCTACACCTGGAATTGACTGCCCCAAGGGTGGAAACACAGCCCCATCATTTACCATGGGTTGACTGGCCCAGACTGCACTGGAATAGGGTGATGCTTGGGAACACCTGCAATACACTGACAACATCTTCATATGGGGCAACACAGCAGAAGTTTTTGAGAAAAGGAAGAAAATAATCGAAATCCTTCTGGAAGCTGGTTTTGCCATAAAACAAGGTAAGGTTAAGGGACCAGCACAGGAGCTATAGTTTTGGGGAGTAAAACAGCAAGATGAATGTCATTAGATTGCAATGGATGTAATCAAGAAAAGATCTAATAAAACATAAATGCAAGCTTTCTTAGCCATTGTGGGTTTTTGGAGGATGCATATCCCAAATTACAGTCTGAATGTAAGCCCTCTCTATCAAGTGACCCAGAAGAAGAATGACTTTGAATGGGGCCCTGAGCAGCAACAAGCCTGTGAACAAACTAAACAGGAGATTGTTCATGCAGTAGCCCTTGGGCCAGTCTGGGCAGGACAAGGTGTTAAAAATGTGCTCTACACCACAGCCAGGGAGCATGGCCCTCCCTCGAGTCTCTAGCAAAGAGTACCAGGGAGACCCGACCCCTGGGGTTTTGAAGTCAGGGATATCAAGGATCTGTGGCTCACTATACTCCAACTGAAAAAGAGAAATTGGCAGTATATGAAGGAGTGTGAGCTGCTTCAGAAGTGTTGGGTGATGAAGCATAGCCCCTCCTGGCACACCAGCTGATGGTGCTGGACTGGATCTTCGGAGGGAGGGTCCTCTCTACACACCACGCAACTGATGCCACATGGAGTAAATGGGTCACACTGATCACACAATGGGCTCGAACAGGAAACTCCAGTTGCTCAGAAATATTGGAAGTGATCATAGACTAGCCAGAAGGCAAAGACTTTGGAATATTGCCAGAGGAGGAGGTGATGCGTGTTGAAGAGGCCCCACTTATAATAAACTACCAGAAAATGAGCAGCAGTGATGTGCCATGTTTATTGATGGATCCTGTCATATTGTGGGACAGCATTGGAGGTGGAAAGCAGGTGTATGGAGTCCTACATGACAAGTCACAGAAACTGCTGAAGGAGAAGGTGAGTTGAGCCACTTAGCAGAAGTGAAAGCCATCCAGCTGACTTCTGATACTGCTGAGCAAGAAAAATGGCTTATCTCTACACTGATTCATGAATGGTGGCAACTGCCCAGTGGAACCCGGTGGTTACAGCAGTGGAAGCAGAGCAACTGGCAAACAGAGGCAAACTTGTCTGGGCTGCCCACTGTGGCAAGATATTGCTGCCTGCCTAGGGAAGCTGGTTGTAAAAGTACGTCACCTTGATACCCATGTGCTCAAAAGAACATAAAGGCAACCAGCAGGTGGATCAGGCTGCTAAGATTGAAGGGGTTCAGGTGGATCTGGACTGGCAACATAAGGCTGAATTATTTATAGTTCCATGGGCCCAGGACACCTCAGGCCATTGAGGAAGAGTTGCAACGTACAGATGGGCTTGTGATCGAGAGGTGGACTGGACCATGGACACTATCACGCAGGATACCCATGAAAGTGAAATGTGTGCTGCAATCAAGCAAGCCAAGCTGTTAAAGCCTCTATGGTGTGGAGGAGGATGGCTGAAACATAAATATGGGGAGTCCTGGCAGACTGAATATATCACACTCCCACAAACCCGCCAAGGCAAGTGCCATGTGCTTACAACGGTGGAAGCAGGCATCGGGTGGCTGAAAGCATATCCCGTGCTCCCTGCCACTGATCAGACACTGTCCTGTGTCTTGAAAAATGAGTCTTATGCTGACATGGCACCCCAGAAAGAACTGAGTCAGACAACAGGACTCATTTCCAAACCAACCTCATAGCCCCCTGGGCCAAAGAGTGTGACACTGAGTGGGTATACGGCATCCCTAGTGATGCACCAGCCTCCAGGAAAATAGAAAGGTACAATGGACTTAGTTAAAGGCTACACTGAGAGCAATGGGAGGCACGACCTTCAAACACCAGCACACACATTGAGCAAAGGCCACCTGGTTAGGTGACACTAGGGGATCCACCAATCAAGCTGGCCCTGCCCAATCAAAACTTTTACGTACTGTAAAAGAGGGTAAAGTCCCCATTAATCAAGAATATGTTAGGGAAGACAATCTGGGTCACTCCTGCCTCAGGCAAAAGTAAATCTACCTATGGGACTATTGCTCAAGAACCTGAGTGCACTTGGTGGGTGACACAGAAGGATGGGGAAGTCCAATGTGTGCCTCCAGAGGATTTGATTTTAGGTGACAATAGCCAATGGATTAAACTGTATTATGTTAATTGCTATATAACCCTGCCACTGTATGTATGTGTATGCAACTACTATGATTGTGAAGCACAGTAGTGATGGGAATCAGAACTGAGTTCTGCATGCAAGAATCCAATACTACACACCATCCTCCTGCTGTGACCAATGTCACCCACCTGCCACACCACACCGAGACCCAATTCTTCTCTGCTGACCGAGCAGACTTTGCACCGTCCCTCCTGCCTAGAAAGACCGTTATGACAGATGGAGCCAAAAGTCATGGATAAATGAACTTCCATGTACATTTTAAAGGCACATTTTAAGGAACATAAGAGGACATTCTAATGGACACTTTAAAGGCCCATAGACTAAGGGAATGATATCTGTTTTTGTATATATCAAAAGACAGGAAAAGTGGTGATGATTAATTGGAAATGTATCCAAAAGTGTGGGAGCTGGGCATGATGTAGATAGTGTAGAATAAAGGGTGGATATTGTCCTGGTTTCAGCTGGAATGAAGTTAATTTTCTTCCTTGTAGCTGGAATAGTGCTGTGCTTTGGATTTAGGGTGAGAATAATGTTGAAAACACACTGATGTTTCCATTGTTGCTGCGGAGTGAAAAGGCAAAGACTTTTCAGCTTCTCATACTGCCCTGGCAGTGGAGGCTGGGGGGCACAAGAAACTGGAAGAGGACACAGCCAGGACAGCTACCCCAAGTGAGCCAAAGGGACATTCCACAGAATATGGTGTCATGCCCAGTATATAAATTGGGGGGGTTGGCTGGGGGACACTGCAGTTTGGGGATTATCTGGGCATTGGTCAGTGGGTGGTAAGCAATTGCATTGTACATCCCTTGTTTTATATATATATATATATATATATATATATAATTTTTTTCTTTCTTTTTTTTTTTTTCCCCCTTCCTTTTCTGTCCCATTAAGCTAATTGGACTAGATGCTTCAAGGTCTTTTCCACCATAGATGATTCTGTAATTCTGTCCTTATCTCATCATTCCATGAGTTTTACTTTTTTTTTTATTCTCTCCCACATACCCCTGGGGGTGGAGGGGGATTGAGCAAGCAGCTGTGTGGTGCTTAATTGCTGGTTGGGGTTAAACCATGACATGTAAATGCAAGCTGCAAATTCTCAGATTGCCCCCTCTACTTCTTCACAGAAGCATACACTTTCATCTGGGGAAAAAAAAAATTATGCAGTCCTCCCTCCTTTTGGAATAGATTTGTTTTCTATGCCATATAGCCTTATGAGTTCTCAGGCCAACTGACACCCAGTCTGTGAAGTATGGGCAATGAAGGTATTCTAGTGGCTGCATTTCACAACTGGATGGGCTTGCTGAGAACCTGCTGCCAAATCATCAGTCCAAGTAATACAGCCTACTCACTGGATTCCTCCTTCTTCTGAAAGCAGGCAAACTGCTTCCATACTATACAGAAAAAGGCTTTGAATTGCTTTGAGAACTTTAGGGATAAAGAAGGGTGATCAATGTTTGAAACTGTATTACTATAGGTTGCCTAATTTACAGATGATAGGCAATGCATAAATCTGACCTAAACAATGATTCAGAAAAAGTGATCTGTGTTGTTATTTGATAGATAAACCTCCAGGGATGAAGGGACACTCTTTTCAATTTGTATTAACATAAACAGAAATACTACTTTAGGTTTCTCAGCACCCTGGAGCAGAGTTGTGTTCTGCTCCTAGCATTGTTCTCCTAAATGACATGAAAATTATCAGGAGGAGTGGATTATGCCTACAGAAATCAACCATAATAATGCCTATAGGGTCATATTCAGCCCCATTTCCTTATTTATATTTTCTAGCACCTTTCAAAAATTGATGGACAAATTATCTTAGCAATCACTGTCCCTGCTTGGTGTGTCTTGATGGAGGCTGACAGTTGAAGTGATTTAGCTTTTGTCACAGCATAAAGATATTCCTTTTTTTCCTTTTTCTTCCAGGGGATAATAGACCTTGTCATAAGTTATTACATCTTCTGATTAAAAAAAAAAAATTAAAAAATCACTCCCCTCTCCTTCATCACAAACACAAACCAATATTTACATGTCATCCACATCTTGGAGGGCATTTCTTTGGGGTCTCACAACAGTTAACCTCTCTGATGTAAATCTAGCATCCAGGAAAAGAAAGGGTGATATAGTTAGGAGGTATCTTTTTCAGAGAAGACCAAACTTGTCCATTTTTGTTGTAGTCGCACTGCTTCCTCCCTGTTCATCCCAAGAAAGTCAGGCTCTTAGATAGATTGTTCATGGGTATTTTTTTATTATTTATTTACTACTTCAGGAAACTTGTGTCTCCAGACAAGTCAGACTGAGGGCTTCTTCCCTCGTCTGAATCACTCTGTTTTATCTGCACCTTTTCTACACTGTGAGCCAGCCACCAGTCAGCACTCCCACGTACTTTTAATTAACTTTTATTTTTGGAATTGAAACTCCCCCTGAATGAAAAGGGAGACCAGATATTTTCTAAGGATCAGAAATGGTAAACAGTTCTTCAGCCATTTAGTCCATTACCTTCCTTATACTGTGCTACTGTAATGTGTAAAATACTTCTCATGGGAAAATGTGGGTTTGTCTCTTATGCTGCAGTTCGGGGACCTGCAGGTTCCTGTGCTGAAGGGTCTTCAGGAACTCATGGGAAAAGTGTTGTTACAGCTACTGTGGGATATCGAAGAACTGGATGCATCCTATCTGGTTTTAACCGTACCTCCTCAAACCCTCTGTACAATAGATTCGTTTATCCTGTTTGGTATATTTTGTAAGTTTTTCATGTCTTTAATACTACATGAAGGCAATTGCCATACTGGGATCCTGGCCTGTACAATATCTAGAGTGTTCTTACATACTATTATTAACAGTATTTTAATGCAATCAATAAAGAATAGTATTCTTAACATTATATTCTCTCCTCCCGGCCTTATTAAATGTTATGAAGATTCCAGCTTCAAATTACAAATTTATCTTGCGAAGGGAAAGGAGTTATAATAATATGCTGCTTTCCACAATAATACAATAAAAGAAAGATAACTCTTTTAAAATTAATTTAAAAGACTGCAGTAAAACCTCAGTGTTCAAAAGGAAGAGCTGATCTGTATATATGCACTATGACTTGTTCATAAATTCTGAGACCATAGGTTTCCTGAATCATACCTGTACATCACTCGGCTAAGGTTGCAGAAATTGTGTTATGTAGTTTCAGAAAGACAATTCAGCATTATTCAAAACTGGCCTAAACAGTTGTGATGGTACATTAGTAATTATGTACATTCTGATAGTGGAGTCAGTAGAGACGGGGTTGAGTTTTTCAGTTTTACATTATGCTTAGTCTGGTGTTGAGATCACTAAGTAGCCTTTGCTACAGGTGTGCAGTAGAACATGAGCTCTCTTTAATGACCCACCTCTAAAAATCTCATATTGTCAACTTCAGTGAGAGAAAATAAAAAATCCACACAGGAATGATCTAATGGTCTCATATCTCATTGCAACTTTGTGATCATTATAAGAACAGACTAATATCTTGCCTTTTGACCCTTGTTAGAGTCTTTGACATGAAAATTTTTATTACAGAATTTTAGTGAAAGATAGTGTTGTGGTTTGAGCCCAGAGGGCAACTGAGCACCACACAGCTCTTCACTCCTCCCTTCCCCCCAAGAGCTGGGAAGGAGAAAAGAAGCAAAAGGCACAGGAATAGAGATAAGGACAGACTCACCCATTAGGAGAAGAAAAAGAACATCACTTTAAGTCAAACACTAAGAAAAACGACACTTAGCAGACAGAGTGGGACAGTGAGAAACATCTTAAAAACACTTTCCCCCCACCCCTCCCTTCTTCCCGGCTCAGCTCTGTCCGTGATCTCTTTACCTCCTTCTCCCAGAGGTGCAGGGGGCAGGGGATGGGGAGCACAGTCAGTTCAGTGGGGCAGCGTGGGGACTCCGTACATTCTTCCCCTGCTCCATGTGGCTCCCCCCTCACGGGAGACAGTCCCTCACGAACCTTCTCTGCTGTGAGCTCTTCCCATGGGCTGCAGCCATTCCTGGGCTGCTCCGGCATGAATCCCCCCAGTGTGCTGCAGTCCTCCCAGCTCTGAAATACAACAGCGGGGACTGCTTCTCCCCTCAGAGCCCCTGGCCTTCTTTGGCCACAGCCGCCTGCTTCAGCATGGGGTCATCCACAGGCCACAGACTGTGGCATGTGCTCCTCCAGTGGCCTCCATGGGTGGGAGGGGGCGGCCCTGCCATTGCACCATGGGATACAGGGGGGTCTCCTCTCCAGCACACCTTCAACCCCTTCCTCCTCCTTCCTTCCCCTGACCTCGGTGTTCACACAGGTGTCCTTCTTGTAACTCACCCTCAAAGTCCTAACCCCCTCTCAAATTCCCCTTCTTAAATACATCATCGCAGAGGCACAGTCATCATCGCTAATTGGCTTGGCTTTGGCCAGAGGTGGATCCGACTGGGAGCCAGGGGAGCTTTCAAGAAGCTTCTCACAGAAGGCCACACTGGGGCCACCACTGTAGCCTTCTCCCCCACTACCAAACCCAGCACACTATCCTCCATGCAAACCCAGCACAGATAAGTACTTCCTATCTTCTCAGAGCAAAGCCACTGTTCTTTGACAAATCTGCTGATAGTCAAAACCTAGTCTTTTATATATTCATCTGTTTTCATGACAAATGATATAATAAGACTACATAGAAGCATCAAGTTAATATATATCATTGGCAGTAGTGCTCAGAACTCTTCTTTTACCTGGTAAAGGATGGCCATAGAAAGAAAGTGCTACATGACTGGTATTTTTCTCTCCTTTATATTGCTTCTGCTTGTGAGAACTAAAACAAAAAGTAAGCCATTGTAATACTTTACAACATGTGAACAGTTTTGAAGATTTTTCCGAATCTTTGTATTCCTCAATAAAATCCCTGAAAGGGCTATTCCTGTGGACAAGGGCATAGACTGTTTTTCAGTGTGTCTTGTGTATATTTGATCAACATGAAGCAAGCAGTTTGCAAAGCTGCCAGCTGGGAGGATTAGATATAGCTATGTTGTCAAATAGTATGGTACAGTATGAGTGGGTATCGAAACAGTTGGTGCTAAAGTCCTGGAGTCCATACAGATTAGCTCTATCTAGTCCTGTTTGATAGCGTAAGTACCCATTAGTAGATGGAGCACAGTAGGTACTCTTCTAGAGCACATTGTCTGCTTCACCTCAATCTGAAAGGAAACCATCTAATGAGCTCTAAGATATAAACAAAAATGCAGTGAGTGGGGACACCCAGGAGATCTACATCAAACCCTTATCCTGACAAGAACTAAAGAAATAACTTTGACACATCCCTGGTTCTTCAGTTAATACTGTCATAGTTTGTGCTTTTAACAGTGATATTCATTTCCGAGGAACAATTAAAATGATGTCCCTCTAATGACATGGCAACTGATTAACTCAAATGTTCTCCCCCTTCTTGGTTTCTGGAAAAAATTGAATTCTGGATAAATACCAATCTCTTACAAGTAAGTGGGCTAATTGGAAAGTCATGATGCTGTCAGTTCTCAGAAAGTGAGGCCAAAGCAGTCTTAGAAGACAACTTGTCCATTCAATAAGCAGTGCCCTTCCCTCAGATGTAATACAACACAGATGTTCCTTCTAAGGGAAATACCATTCAAAGACAGAAAGCAAATAGTTGGACGCCGTAAGTGGAATCTTATAGTATTTCATCTACGAGTATTTTTCATTTTTCCTTGAATGGCTGACCAGTTGTAGACAGCCTACTAGTTAGCTTCATAATAAAGATGAGCATTTGGTGAAGAATACAGATAGCTCCCTCAAAGCATGCTTTCTGTATTTGTATTTTGAGGGTTTGTCTCAATATGCACAGGACCTGACTTCAGCTCCTTTGCAGATGTTTATACAATCCCAGATCTCCTTCACACATACAAAACTGCTGATGTAAGTTAAGTGGTGCTTAACATTTGGGTTTCATTGCTGAAGTCGTGTCAACTAAACCCCACTATCAAAACTTTAGTGACCTCCGAGTTTTTAATAAAACAGATGAGCTCTCATTGTTTTCTACAGAGCTGCCTAGTTAAATAGAAATAACTGAGAACAGCATTGATACGTAAAAAGAATAAATGAAAAGAAAATGTAAAGCTTGACTCCACAAAGTTCTAGGTTTGCAATGTCTCTCAAGACAAGTCGAGAAGGTCTCACTTTGTCATGGTAAAGAGCTGTGCACTTGTCACAGAAGGACCGGACTACCCACGGTTCTCTCCTGTAGCCCAGAATGGGACATTTCCACGTCTCTTCTCTCATTCCTTAAGGTGATTCTTGCTCAAGAACTTTTGTAAACTGAATTGTCTGTGCTTATTTTGGAGAGCATACACATACGCTTTGTTCTTGTTTTACTTTGACCCCCACACAAAAATTAGATCACAGATGATCCCTGGCATTCTAAACTAATTACTTATTGATCTATGAGTTGTTGTGTACGATTTCAGCCAGTCCAACAAGCTTCAGAATAAGAAGAAAAATAATAAATTGGTGTCAGTGCTGTATAAATGCACAAAGATTAGTTAAGGGGATTGTATTATAATGGCTAGACCAGGAATTTAATTTTTTTAAAATCTGAAATACCACTACAAGATGATCAGGGAGGATGAAATTACCTTGTAAAAGGGAGAGAGAAAAGGCACAGAATGCATAATATTACTCTCTTTTAAGTGGAGTGGGAAGACAATCCCATGTAAAACCATGATGCTGAATATATTACTAGCAGTAAAATTGGCAGAATGTTCTTGATTTCAGTTGCAGGGCATAGGCTTTAGCCCTGTTGGGGTTTCTCAGGTGAATGGGAATATTAGCTTGTTGGGATCTGTCTCCCTTGCTTGTCATTGCAGCTTTACATCCTGCATCTTATTGGTTTCCTAGTGACCTCAGCTACACCTGAGTGTTAAAACTCATCTCAACTCCAATTTCATTTTTACTAACTCTGTGACATTCTAATTTTAGTAGATTAAAAAAAAAAAAAAAAAAAAAGCAACACATGGATAAGTTAGGTATTTTCAGACTTACTTTTTAGGCAGAAATTCTGAGTCCAAAATAAAGTAATTTACTTGTGGCTGCAGCAAGTCAGCCTTGGAGCTAGATGATCAGCTCTGTCTAGAAACAGATCAAATGGAAGAGTGAGCTAGAAATGGGATTTATGGGACAGACCCTCAGCTGCAGTCAGTGGAGTTGTGGCAACTCAATATAGACTGAAAACTGCCCGAATTTCTGGTTCTGCCACTAAACATTGACTTGTAAATATTGAACATTCTCATGACACTAAGTCAGGTCACGATAGAAGTTTTTATGAAAATGCCAGGAGTTTTTGATTCAGCTGAAGAACATAAGTCCTATACATAGAAATAAACAATGAAAGTGACAGTAGGTTTGCCTGCACACTTTCCCCAGTGAGAGAAACGCTGTGCCTGAAAAACAGAGACAAAAACAAGTACTGTTGCAAAGATATTTGCATTTTGTTACTAAACAGCCAACCTTTACATAATGAAAGACCTAGTTACAGTACTGATCAAATTGATTGCTCTAAGGCCATTTTATGATATTTAAATATTTATAAATAGGCTTTAATTCTTCACCTCTGCCAGAAAACTCAATGGAAATCCTAATTACCATTTCTATGCACATATGAAAGGCAGTCATACGTATGTATTGACATTCAACTAGCACTATTCCCTAAAAGGTTCAGTTGTTTAGCATGACTGCAAAATCATTAAATAAGGGCATAGGCTGGTTTTATAAATAATGCTGACTGTATTCGGAGTGAGATGGGACACACTTGAGTTGTACTATCTAGGTAAATAAAATTGCCTAGACCCTCTCTAGCACTGCCATGCTTGAGATTCAATGGAATGATAGAAATTAATTTTTAGGCTTGTCAAGGTATCTTTCACAAGTCTTAGCTTCAGTAAATATAAATATATTTATAAATTAAACACAGTATTCCCTGATGCTATGGATCAAACTGCATCTTGAAACATGGTTCAGGTTTTTCTCTTCAATGCATTGAAGCATTCTCTGCACTTTAGAAGATGAATAATCATAGCTTGAGACTGATGGGCAGAGGAACGCACTGATGGATTTAGTTTCTTCATGTGCTCATCCTTCTGTCTCTGCTGGGCATGTTTAATTTGGCCAAGTTTGCTGTCAAAGAACCTTTTCACATTTGCTACTGGGCCTGCATTTTATGGGAGGAGAGAGAGCAAAAGGCATAGTGGAGAATTATCATAGACTAGCTTTTGGGATCCTCACAAGCAGAGAAGAAAAAGGGAATGCTGCTGTCCCTTCTTTCTTATAATCGTTGAATCGCCTCAGGCCAATAATCTCATGAGTACTTGGGATTTTCCAAAAAATTCACATGCTAAACTTTTTACAGAACAAACACAATATAAACTGTTACTGGTTCTCTGTACAACAATGACTTTCTTTGTTTTATTGTGCTCTTTAAGCAGACTGATTTAATTCAAACAGATTGAAACTACAGGATTTTGACAATTATTCAAATCAGTGAGTGGAAAATTTGCTTCCAGCTTTTAAACTCTGTTATTATTGGGGCATTCCAGCTGATTTTCTAAAGGAAGGACATTTCTTGCATATGACATTTGTTTTTACTGACTCAGGAAGACATGCTAAATGTACAGGCATTGATGTAAATCATTTAGGAAGCTTAATCTATAGCCACACAATTCTTTAATTATCAAGTTTCATTTGCTAGAAAAATTATTAATTCTGCATTTTTATTTATTACATAATTATTATCTTACAATTTATGCCAAGCTGCATTTGAATGGAAATTGATATGCCATCGAAATCATGGTTTCATTTTTCATTTTGTTCTAAATCTAGCTGAAGTTGCTTTAGGCCTGACTTCATGCAAGTCTCTCCAAACCACCAAGACAGATCTCCTGGTAGAGGAAGAAAACAGCCTGTATTATTAATGATTTGAAGAGATTGTTTCTAGTCACCACATCCTTAATCTTCCTAAAACTAGTCAATCTTCTCCTTGTTATACTCAGACTTTATTCATGGGCTGGAAAAGGAAATATAATTTTTACATTTTCATCAAAAATGTCTCCCTTTAAATGGAATCAGTAATTGAAGTAAACTTTTTGAATACTGATTTATTTTCTGTGCCACAGGAAGAGGCTACAGCCATTTTGACTGAGTTAGCAGGACAATAGAGCGGATTTTTGGAATTTGACAATTTCTATTTCTTAGTGCTTTGATGTGCATTAACACTATGATAGCAAACATACTACATTTTGTATTAGTTTTAATATGTATGCTTTTAGTACAGCAATAAATTAAATATTTATATAAGTTCTCATAACTTCATGATGAAGTAGAAATTATTTTGATAAATTTTTAAAATGTAAGCGTTTTTTTAACAATTACCTTTTATTTGGTCTGTCTTGAAGGGCTTTTTTTTTTTTTTTTTTTGGCAGTAAAATCCACAAAACTCTGGGAATGATTTGTACGAAGAATGACACAGGTTTGATATCACAGAGCCATTTATCAGCTTTAATAGAGACAAGAGCTTCCTTTTACTTTCCTTTTTTACTTTCCCTGTAAAGACGATACAAACGTGGGAGCAAATGTTTCTTCTTTCATGGTTCTTCCATTCTCACATATCATCAGTCAGTAACATATGAGATGGAAGTAACATACATAGGATTTGGAATCCAGCCTAGCTATGAAGACCTGACAGAAAAAATATTCTGTCTCCTCAAGTGAGCCAAGTTGTTCTGACCTCCCTGACAGAGAGCAGATTTGGTACCCCACAATCTCACTTGGAGTGTTACCGTCCAACCATACCCACCCATAAGTTTACACTGCCATCAGTTTGAAATATGGTGCTGTGAGAACAATTTACAGTATTTGACAGGGTGCCACAAGCCATCTTAGCCTCTTTTAAAATTTGCAGTTCAGAGGAAACGAGTGCTTACCACTGTTACCAAGCTGTAAAAGCCTTGCTTTGAATGACAAAAGCATGTCACAACAGTGCATGAGTAATGTGGAAATACTCTGCGAGCTTTTACACTAGAAAAAAACCCTGGGAGTTCTCAGAGCTGAGAGGGCAGTGTCCCCCACAGCACCTGAGGGCAGGTCTGAGAAGCGCCTGAAAATTCAGAGGATGCGACACTGTGGAGCCTTGGAGTCTGGGTTAAAACACTTTTCTTTTTGCTAAACCTGTTTTCTCTTTTCAAGAGTGTTAGCCTTTCAAAAGCGTAAGGAAGAAGAATATTACAATTTGCTAAACAAGAAATTCTTTTATCATTTTCAGAGGGAAGAGTTATTTACTGATCCAACCCACTTTGAAGTCTAAAAGGATAAGCTTTAAGTCTTGGTGAAATGGCTCACGCCTGCAGTAATTGGGTGTTTCTTCTTGACTGGAGCCCAGAGTTACAAGAGCTAACTTGAAAGCAAACTGTATAGGAAAGAAAGTTGACATACATATTCCACAATATAAAAATCAGATTTGTGCCAAGGGCTAAGACAGAACCTTTGCTTTTCAACGTATAGGAGGAGAGTGTTGGCATCACAGTGCAGCAGCAGTAGCGAAAAAGTTTCAGTGGCAGAAGTCAGTGGCACATGGAAGGAGAAACTAGGAAATCCAGCAAAAAGGGAAAAAGTGTTTGTCTAAACAGTGATACAGAGAAATGATGACTTGTTTTAAGATTTATTTACTTATTTACTTATAGAAAACTGTTTAGCAATTTATTTACTTATAGTGGTTTTTTAATATTGCTAAGAATCCTGCTTGCCCGGACTGTTCTGTGGAATTTTACCAAGGACTACTGTGTTCTTCAAAACAAAGCGGTTCACTATGAAACTCTACCAGGGGCTACAATGTTCGGCAAAATATTATGCTTTGTCCTTGAGTAACAGGTGGCTCTAACTAGATGCAATTTTGCTAATGAGTAGAGATAGTCATAGACGAACGGTAGAAGTTCCTTTGGTTCTCTTTGATAAGATAGAAAAATAAACCGGCTGAAAAACACTTCTGTTATTCAAGAAATTGGCCAAGAGAATCAGCGCATGCTCCGTGGGAAAAACAGGGTGAGAAAGACTACGAGCCTTCCTCCAGCAGACCCCTGAAGATGCCCACCAGGAGGCAATGCGCAGGCGCAAAGAGACCATAAACTGCTGACATCGGCCTTTTGAACTAACCCAGCCTTACTCATGCATATGGATGTTTGTAATCTGTAACTCAATGAATATGTATATCCACACTCTGTAAGTTTTTGGTACAATGTGCTGTTGGGGTGCAAGCTTTGTGGAGAAATCCCCTTGCACCCCGGTACCAGAGTAAACATACCTGCTGTGTAACTCTCCTTGAGTTGTAGAGTCTTTTTTTCCGTGAATCACAGAGCAGAACCACCGCATAAAACAAATGCAATTACACTTTAAAGTTAAATCCCAACAAGCACGTCTATGTCAGATCATAGTTGAAGGGAACAGAAGATAGCTTGGCTTGGTACACACCAGACTGAGTAATTATGAAAACCTGAGGGGTTTCTGCTGGTTCTTCCGTCAATTCAGTCTGAGATGCTGGACAACTTATTTATTTAAATAAATAAGTTCATAGAAAGGCACGATAATACTGTACTTAGCTGCTGCGCTGGACTCTCCTGATTAACTCACAACCCTTTGGGATGGCACTCAGTTGAAAAAGGTTTTTAAGAGAAAAGTGTGTAAAATACGTAAGATTTCAGTGTGTTTGTCCTAGATTTCCAGTAATTAAAACTGGCAGTATATTTACTATCTGAACATTGATAGAACTGCTCCAGCATATAATTAAAAAGAAAGGAGAAGCAACTTTGCCTGACAAATGCCTTAATAAGTCATGATTTCATTCCACACTGTGTCTGCTTGTAATGCCTATCGTTACAACGTAAGCAACTAATTGGTATCTGTGCAGAGATGTCTCTATTGGCACATTAGACATCTAAAAGAAAATATCTTATTTGCAAACAACTATAAAAATACCGACGGAAAGACTTGTTTTTAATACCATACTGAACACAGCCTGAACAAATGAAGAATCTTGATGTGATTTAGTGTAATGCCAACAGTGAACACAACTGTAAATTATTTTTGCAACCTGCTCTCAGAGTCCCAAATTGCCTTTTTACTGTCTGCATTCCTAATGACGGCTGATACATCCCAGGGAAAGGAAAATACTGATGGCTTTTATCTTGATTTAGTTACTGGGCTGGGCTGTTTTATATATTTGAGAGCAACAAGAACAAAAAAAAATATTCTGCTTTTGCAATGTAATAATGTAAATACATTCTAAGAAAAGTAGAAATCACTGTTCATGAGTAGAAAGCTTTTATAGTGGTAATTTAACCTGGCTGTTATTTACACTATAAAACTGTCCCTATGTCTGAAGCTATGTTTACTAGAAATATCAGGCAAGTTTTCTTGTCATTTTAGCTGGCTTTAAGGACAGCAAGCTGGCAAAGTCACAAACTGTTGTGCACAGAACAGAAATGGTAAAGTTTTTAGAATACCTGTGAATTTGTAGTGTTTAGGGTGTTTCTTTCCTTTTCTAAAGATAGGAGTTTGAAGAAATAAATAGTGTCATTCAAATGGAGACTAGAACAACCTTAGTCTGTCTGTTGATTTGCTGACCTAAGAATTTGTTCACTTATGTAATTATCAGCTCCACAGCATGTTGTGCCAGTTGTACCTTGTAGATATATAAGATAGAGTCCTAAAATTCTGGGGTGGGCGGAATGTGAACATCTAAATTTTGCACATCATCATATACAGGTTTCTAGGTATTTCCATCAGGATTTAACAGTAACAGCTGTGAGGATTATGTACTATGGGGAAAAAAAAAAAAAAAAAAAAGTTTTTAATTAATCACAACTACTTAAAGGCATATTTCCAGCTGGCCAAGTGACTTCTTGTGATGGAAACTGCATCTGGCCACTGACAAAAGCACTTTTGTGAAGTGCCTGCGTGAAGCAAGGAAGCATTCTGGAGACAAACCCCCACTAAATATACTGGTTTGCTGACATAATACAACACAATCCTGAGATAAGATTCTAGTTGTGAAGTACTATTAGTATATGAGCGCAGCACTACACTAAAGTTAATTAGCCTTTCTCCTCACTATGTGATCACTAATGTGATTCCAGCACTGAAACAACACAGGCATACAGCCATTCAGGGCTATCCCTGCCACATTTGGATGGCAATGTGCTGACTTGCCTTCACTACAGGTGAATATCTTGGGAGATGTGGACGAGATGTGGACTGCGCTGCACGCTTACTTCCCCTTGTAGGCAGGTCCCAAATATATGGCATTGTGTAGCTCCATCTGCATATAGCTTCATCAGTCTGATATTTGCTTTGAGAAGAGTTCTTGCCAGCAAGGGTTGACTTCTGGACATGGAAAAGCATAGCTGTAAATCCAACAGGACCCAATCCCAAGTGATGCTTTCGTATCATGTTTCAATGATAATACAGACATGACTACTCATGTTAGGAGTCCACTTCCAGGTTTGTCACAGCAGAAGCCTATAGGGTCAGCTCTGCAGCTGACCTAAACCTTTCGGTAAAGCAGAAGCAGTTCTAGGTTACCCTCAGGCTGTGCAATGCTCTGGCACAAGAGCTGCGATACCCAATGACTATCATCTTCGGAGAACCTCTGCAAGAACCATGTGAGGAACCATGTCAGGGATGGTAAGTAAATTCTTCCCTGCCTAGGAATCAGAGCCCTTAGTTATAAGCTTTTCCACATTTATTTAAGGTGAAGTTCAACCCCATACTAGAGAGAACAGTAACGTATATAACAGTGAACTACCCTAGGGCAGAAGTGGATTAAAACATTGCTGAGATGTGAGCTAGAAATAGACCTTTCAGATTCTATCAGGCCTTTTCTTCTTCTCTGCCAAAACAAGGTCATTCTCGTTCATACATTTTCCAGTGCCTACTCCTAAAATTTCTTAAGTAATGAGGCTTTTTACCAGCAGAAAACGTTTCTTTTAACAGATATACAATGGGACATGTCCCTCTTGCATCTTATTGTTATTCTCACAGTGTTCAGTATGTCTGCTTAGGGGATGTCATTCTCCTTTGTGATTTCAAAGATATTTTACCATTCACTGATGCCCTTGACAATAAAATTCCTCCCCTCAGAAGCTGTGAGAGCAGCAGCAGTTCAGTATAAAGGAATGCAAGTACAGTATATATTACATATCTCCTGAAAAGGACATTAAAAAAAAATCAAGTTTGCAAACTCTAACACTCTGAAGTTAGGAAATGCTAGAATTAATGTTTCCAGTGCAATTTTTATTCAGATCCCCTCTGCATATGCCTTTTTGATAGTCTTTAATTACTAAATCAAATGTTTCCCATAGGTCCCCTGGCTCAATTAGTGCACCAATTGGGTAGTACTTACTGAATGGTAAATATTCAACAGTGCTTTTCATCTTCACTATCCATTGCATGGCCTACCATGCTTTATTTACTATATGCCATACAATACCTTCATTAAATATGGAATTAAAGCCAATCTACTGTATTCATAATGCTGTGTCTTAGTTATTAGAGAATAAATAAATATTTATATCAGCCATGTGAAGAGAGTTGTATTACTGCTCCGTTTTACACATGGGAAGCAAAGGCAGAGATGTGGTTTTCTGAAGTAGCCTTGGGTGTCCAACCCAAGAAACAAAGTGTTATTCCAGAGTATTTAATGCTTTATATCAATTTATCTGCCACTGACACCTGCTATATTTGCTAGTAATCCGCACCTCAGCAAATCAGTCACCAAGTATTAAATTAGGTACCCTTAAAATGAGGGAGCATCTGAAAGAGAGGGTAGCTTTAAGGAATAAAGGGTCCAGCCCACATGTTTGTAATCAACTCTCCTTCCCCATTGGAGGTAATGATCACAATCAACTGTCAGACAGTCCATGTGCATGAATTATGCCAAGAACAGGGAAAGAAGCTTTTGCAGGAGGGAAGAAGGGAAGGAAGAGCAGTTAGAAAGTCTGTACTAAGATCTTCCAGCCTATAATGGGACAAAAAGATGTGTTAGAACAGGGATTCAATTCAGGATAATCAGTAAGTTTGTAAATGCATAAAATTCTTTTTGTGTAGGGTGCATATGATGAGAAAAATCAGAATATTTTTCTTCTATTAAGAGATGACAATTTGGTATCAGGAAGATTGTGAAAATGTAGACATATGTACATGAGGAACTATTGATTTTCTTTTAAAGTAATTTGGCAGAATAGCGTACTAGTGGCTTCGAAGAGGGAGGGAAAGAAGAGGAGCTAAAAAGCTGAGACCTCAGGAAGAAAATTAGAGCAATAATTTTGATAGTGTATTGAGGATTATTTTTTGAACATCATTGAAATGTGTAATTGAAGAGATGGGGGAAAAACCATCCTTATTTTACATACAATCACAGTTTAAAGCTGAAGATTGTCTGAGTTCATTCCTAAGTTGTCTGGCTATCTACGTTTCTTTCCTTTTGGACCTTAAATGTTGCAGTGAATGGTGTGACCTCAGGAGGTCATTTATAATTACTGACTAATCTTAATAGCAGGTTCAAAGCATAACAGGGGTTCAACACCACAACAGGGTCTATTTATTCATCTGCCTTGTGATGTACCATTCAGTGTTTAGTGGTTATAAACTGAAATAGTAACTTCCTAACAATCTCAGCTTCTCTTTGTCTGTGTTCCCAATATTACTCTAAAATTCTGGTGATCAATTTTTCATTTGTGGAGTCTTCCTTTCTTTGCCTTCACACCAGGTTGTAGGTTTCAGTGAGATCAAAGTAAAACTTCAAAGCAGCCGATATCCGAAGTTTTTTCAAGTAGTGGTAAACAAGACTATAAAATATTGTTCACTGTGCAGCATGTTTGCCACAGGTCTAACTGGATTTATAATTCTCTGTGATCATATAGAAATCGGTGTGATAGCACTCAAAATGTGACAATACACTACTACGAGCATCTTGTATCCTTTTTATTCACGGCTATATTATACTTTGGTTATTGGTCTCAAAAGCCAGAGACAAAATTAACAGATAATTTAAACATCTGTGCTATTTTAGTCGATGGGGTGTTGTGAAAGATGAGGACTAGCAAATTTTAACTCTCTGCTTGTAAACCGTTCAATTTAACACTGAGAGTTGATCGCCTCTGGAGGAAATGTTCTCAACCCTGAATGCTTTTTCTCTAAAGTGCCGGTGACACCTACAGAGACCAACATACAGCTTGCTGCAGAATCAGCACCTGAAGAAGGGTGCCAAACTGAACGGGATTTGCTTGGGCACTAGTGTAGGAATTGCCACTTTCTGTATTCTTGGACAACGTTTAGCCTCTTTGCCAAAATTTGGCTGAGCTATGGTGTCCAGTGTTAAGGGGAATCGCAAGCAGTAAAGAAATGTTAACTGAAAGGTGATTAGATAATAATCTCAGGTTCTCTTCTCCCATAGCAGAGACCCAGTCGTTTGTGTGAACTTCAACAGTCATCCAAACCTTAAGAACCCAACAGAGCCATATTTTGACATCGTGTTTCACATCTCAAAAATTAATCTAGAAGTGAATCTTCTCATTCCAACTTAAGGGAATGTTGCCACCTTTCAGGGACAACAAAAAAAGCAGCATTTTCTTCAGTTTTTAAGGATATAAAACTTAGTTTTACTTTATTTCTGAGAAAGTTCCCCTTTGTGCATTGCCGATACACTTCTAAATTGCTTCCCCATGTTTGCCAAGTTTCCTAAACTGCTGCTTCTTTTAAACCATTATAGACTGTATTTACTTCTAACTGGTTTTCATCTCAGTGGCTGCACTGGTAAAAACCGGACTTTCTAAAATTGGAGTAAAAAGAATCAGAAACAGCTAAAAGGAAATGCAAAGGCCAAGATGAAATGGAGTACACTCAAAGTGCCATCTTCTACTTAGCTACAATATGTATTTGATGCTTGGGCTCCCACACAGGTTTATGAGGTCTTTTATTGCCAAGTCCCTTCTGGATAAATTACAAAAGCTACGTCTTGCATTTACACGAGTAAAATTCTAGTATAAAAGTTTACACATGCATCATGATTTGGTGTTCTTTAGATTTCAAAACTGGCTGTTTTCATAAAGGTGTTTTCAAAAAAAACCTTTATTTTGTAGCAGAAAATACCAAATACTTTCTAAAAATCGAGCTCCCTGAAAGGATTTCACAGGCACGCCAAAGTTTGAAGCACTGCCAGCACCTACCTACTTTGCAAATGCAGAACAAAGTAAGTATCTTTCTGGTGTGGCATGGAACAATTAGTGTTTGTTAAATGCTCAGAGAGCATATTTTCCTGTCCTCTTATCTGCAAAGCTGATTTATTCCCAAGACTGAATATAGTACATCATTGTACTTCAGCTCACATGAAGTGCACTCCCAAAGCACAAGTACATCATTTCAACAGTATTCCATTTTCATTCAAAAAATTGAACAAGATTGAATTATGCAGTCAGATCCCAGAGTTCTTCGTAACTTTTCTCTTAGAAATGCTTTCTCTTATTCAAAGTCTTGTCTTTTCATGATTAAATAATACGCTCATTTGTAGCCATAGGATGCCTGTCTCCAGGGACACTGCAGAATAGCTACACTTGTTTCACCAGCTAGCAAACCTAAATACATCTGTGCCAGGGAAAAAATACTGCACACTTGAGCTGTGACAGACAGAACAAATGTTCCCTAATTTTCTGTTGGAGAATTTGCAGTTTTCCACTTGAGTTGATGATGCTGAAATGAGGATTTTTCACTTCTGAATATGACATAATTTATGAGGAAGACATGCAGTAAATATTTCAGCTGGGGTAGGTTTAAAATTAGCTGAAGCTCAAAAGGTTTAAAAACTAAGTTCTGTCTTTCTGGGAATTAATTAAGCTTTGTGGTCTTGGATGGTCAATGATGAATGAATGATCACCTTGGGAAAGGGCTTAGCTTGGGAAAAGCATCCTATTTTCCCTGATCAGAAAGAGGATCCCTCTCCTCTCCTCTCCTCTCCTCTCCTCTCTCTCCTCTCCTCTCCTCCTCTCCCCTTTCCCTCTTCACCCTTTCACCCTTTCACCCTTTCATCCTTTCCCTTTCCCTTCCCCTCTCCCTACTCCACTCTCCCATTCCCCTCTCCCCTTTCTCCCCTTTCCCTTCCCTTTCCCTTCCCTTTCCCTCTTCCCTTCATGTCCTTTCTCTCTCTCCCTCTGCCATTCTTATGGTTTCACCTGACATTATTATTATTATACCTCCAGTCTCCTACTTAATTGCAAGTACTCCTCCCTGAGACATGAGGTCTGAAACACAATGGAAAATTTCATGGCACCAGTAGGTTTATATGTGTTCCCTTATGACACAACTGTGCTTTAGTTGACTATTTTGGGTTTGGGGGTTTTTTTTGAACAGTGGGAGATACTGTTATTAGGATATGGGGCTTTCAGTCTGCAGCTTCCATTTCAGATATGACCTATGCTGTTCATAGTGTAACCACCAAAGGGCACACTTGTAGGAACATGCAAGATCAACAGTCTAGGATGGCTTCTTAGCTCCCAAATGTGTACATCCCCTGCAGTGTCATTACAGGTTGTTTTTTCTCCATAGCAGAACTCTATAACAGAAAGATCAATGACAAGGAGTTCAATCTCACTTACAATCCCTGTAGGTGTTTACCTAAATTCAGCCTAATCACCACCAGGATTGTACCTGTTGTACCAAGGACATGGCCAAGATTACCTCAGTTTCCAGGGAAAAAATCGTATCTTTTACAGACCACAGATGAAACGATGAACTGTCACAGGGTTTTTTTTTTTGTTTTCCCCTTAAAGATACCCACTGACATTGTGCTATCTCCAGCAGCTGATCTCCAGCAGCAGGGCAGGGGTGACCTTAGCAGAGGAGTAGGCAACATATCAGAAGTGACTCATTGATTTTATGAAGCATTTTCCTTCATAGCCATGACCCATTGGCATAAGCTTTAAAAAAAAAAAAAAAAAAAAAAAGATTATAATTAATTTTTCAGGACAGAGTCAGATGTCAGAACACTCCTTACCTATCTTGGCTAAAATGTGATGTATTCTAAAACCCATTTAGAGTATCATACAACACTGAAGATGCTGTTAGTGATTTTTTAAATTTTATTTTAAACAAAAAGAGTTATAACCAATGTTAAGTGAAATGCAAAGTGGGCAGATACCATGACAATGACTGTGTAAAACATAGAAAGGGAGTATAAGGCTTACCAGAAGATTAGGTAGTGCATTCCCTAAGAAAAATGTTTATTAAAACTACTGGATCACCTTCCTTCAGCGTATGGGGGCACTGAAAAGCCTCTCAGTATTTATGGCTTTCATAAGGGATACTGTATCTAGTAACCAACATGTTTAGCCATATAGCCTAATCTTTCATAACCTCTCTAGACCTGTAAGCACTCCAGAGGAGTCACAAACTGTGTCTTTTTTTTCTGGACTATTTTAAATATGGAAAGACTAAAAGTCTGAAGACTGTGAGCTATCTTATTTGTGCTAGGGAAGCAGAACTTCCTTTGATCTTCCTTACCCAATGAGTATATTGCTAGCATGTATATTGGAGTAAACTGGCTATTACTACGTCCCTAAACATATAAGCTGTTAGCTAGCAGGACATATTTTGATAGAGGTCTGTAATTTAATCGATACTGTGGCAAAGACTGTAAGTATATTCTGTGCACGAATATATACTCTCCACCTCAGAACAAAGGACTATCCCAAACAGGACAGAAACCAGAACTGAGAGGATATGGTATATCTGGGTGACTAATGTCTGTGAAAGACGCTATGTGAGCATTTTCCCCTTTAGTCAAGTGAGTCTCCCAGTCCCAGAGAAGACCCTACCCACAGTTTCCCATATGCCAAGTATTTCAACACTTCATGCTTGAGTTTGGAGAATGCGATTCTCCTTTCAGCTAGTACAATGATGGTGGGAAGCAGGCCACCCACTGAAAGTTGGGTATTATTTACTTCTGAGACTTCTGTGAAAACTTGCCTTTAAAATGCTAAACTGAAGGTTTGCATATCTGCCCTAAATTTTATCATCTCCTAGATCTGAGAAAAGTCTCTCTGTGGGTCAGACCCATTTCTCCCTCACATCATGTGCCAAATAACTCTTCTGATTCTTCCAATACAGACTTTTAATTGCATTTGTACAGAACAACTTCATAAACAAAGGTAGAGTAACTTCTCCATACTGACTGCATCTTTGCTAGCATTCAGAATATCATTATGTCCCGGTGTTCTTAAATGAAGAGTTCATATCTGTCGCTACTTATTCTTGTGCTGTCACAGACAAGTCACGCAGTGGCTTTAGAGAGCTGTGACAGATTTGAAAGTACTGGTGGGATTCTGCTATAACACCATTTCTGCAAGGGCTCTGTTCCAAGTCAGTGCTTTCATCCTCGAGTGTTGCCTAGCATCAGTGCAGGAATCCTTCTGCCTGCCTGCAAGGTAGCAGGCAGATTTATATAATTCTTTTTATTATTCTCTTGCATCGGAAACAAATAATCAATGTGCTCTTTCCATGCTGGGAATGAGAGGGCATTTAATTGTGGTTTATAAGCTTCCAGCATATGAAGTTTTAAAGCCACTTGGATATATTATTCATCTTTGAAGGAGTGGACCAGCCCTCTAAACTTCATTATGATTGTGTGTGTGTTTTTGGGGAGGGGAGTCCTTTTTTTCTTTTGTTAAATAGAAAGATACTAAAAGTTAAATCCTCATTATATATGGTATTAATAAATGTGCCACTAGAACAGTCTCTTCTGTTAAGTAACTTTGCTAATCTGAGCACATTATGCTGCATTTATACTGTAGAGGAAAATCTCTAGGGAAAGCAATGAAACAACCTAATGCAGAGAATCCAGATTTATTGTCTCTGCTTTTGTGGCACAGAAAGAGGGAGAAGAAAATGTAAAGGAAGAGAATTTGCATCAGAATGACTGCAGTATGTTCTGTCATTGATAATGCAGATGATCATCTCTGGTTTCAAAATTACCCCCTCCGTGACAAAAAGGCTCATTTTTAAATGTCAGTATATAAGCATTGGCATTCCAGGAGTATAAGAAGCATTTTGGTGCTGTAGGTCATGAACTGTCCCTATCAATCATCCCTTAAAGATCCCTGGAATACCCCTGAATTAATTCAGGTATCTTTCAGGAAGCAGAGAAAGGATTGGTGAAAGGGGAGATCCTACAAAATGCAAGCTGGTTCTCACAAGAGAACAGGTGATGTACACGTTGAAACTCCTGAATATATTGGGACTTGAATTAAGGAACTTGGCATTAAAAAGTGCGTTTCTATCACTTGAAAGTGTTGGAAAATGTTTTGTTAAAGTTTATCTTTCCCAGGCATTCGTGTGCAACACAGAGACAAATTTCTTACTGTGGTTTTACTGCATGTGCAGCCCCTGTACAGTCAGACAGTATCAGCTCTGTACATTCATGTGCTCCTGGATCTGACCTGTCCAGATTACATTACAGCTGAACCATTCACTAGGCACCTGCACAAAACATTATTAGCCGGCCACTTAAGCATACTATCTATCACCAAACCACAAAGCAGGGCTCTACTGCTTCAGTCAGGACAAAATTTCTTTTGCAATTGTTGCTTCCTGTAGTTAAATGTTCTTTACAGATTTTCAGATACTGGGGAGTTCAACTAATGCCACGGCATGTCAGACAGCTTAGATGCAGCAAAGAACTCCTGGCTTCAAATTGTTCAAATTGTAATATTTCTGTAACCCTTAGGACCCTAAGGCAGATATTCATACACTGAACTAAGAGAAGAAAGCAGTTTTTGTCTTGGCACTGCCTCTTCTCTGCTCCTTTTCTGTTTTATCCCTCCATTTCATATTTCCAGCCTTGCATCAAACACTGAAACCTGCTGTCCCAGAGATGAAGATGTCAACATGATACATAACTCGCACTTTATAACAGTTTTCTCTCTGCAATCAGCATGACACTGCTGAAAATGGCGATGTAAACATCCACGTGCATGCACACACCTAGGGACTTCCAGACTGAGCACATTGCCCATAAAACTTGGAGGACTCAACAAACGAGTTCAAGTTTTTGCAAGGGCAAAAAAAGAAAACAAATATTTAAATACATCAGAAGCTCGGGAGATATAGATTTGACAGGATGATCCAATTTCATGCCACATTAGTATAAATAGGTCTAATTTGACACACATTTGTATTAGAATGGTCTTTCCTTTTTCAGGATCAGATTTCAGTATCACGTGGATATTTAAATTAAATATCCTTGCTTTGACTTTAACAAAAATCCCCTTGGGGCAATGGGACAGAATCTTTCAAGCAAGACTATTGGTCCTACTTTCATATACTCGTGGAAACACCAGTATATTTGTGTCTCTGCTGCCTTCATCAGCGCAAAAATAATGCTATTTAAAGATTTGTATCTGTCATCACCCATTGACTGAAGAACCTTCAAAGTGTTTAGTTCTCTCGGTCAGAAAAAAAGTGGAGATCTGTTAGCTTTGATCTCTAGAAACTAACCTTTAGTCAAAAACCTTGCTGTCTCTTCTCTTGTTAAAATCTCACCCAGCGTTGCACATAGGAAGTATCTAACAGTGCACAACAGTCAGCTTTGTTGGTCCCATTCTTGAGTCTCTTCTTTTGATATTACCTGTTTACTGATGTACAGGATAAGAGCACTTTGAAATGTCCCACCGGGACAGATTGTGCAGAAGATGAGCAGATTACATGCATACAGCCATGGAGATTGCATTAGCCACAAAATTAGAAACGTGCATGAACGGCATCATCCATTTCATTAGAAGTTATTTTCTCCCTGAAGCTTTAATGTATTTCATACCTTTCAGAAAGAAATTACAATATTTGAACTGAATTTCTCAGTTCATGAGAAACAACGTACATACTCTTAGCTATTTACAATTCCAAGTCTCGGCAGCTTCCAGGTGTGCATGAACTATCCTGGAGTCACATGTTAGGAAAAAGGGAGGATCAAGCATCCCAAACTTTAATCTGTTGAGATTTTCCTGCTCATTTTTATTACCTATTTAATGGATAAACTCTGGGATACCAGCTCTCTTTCTACCCATAAGAACATAGAGGAGCTCCCAGTTTGCTATTTCCAGTAAGTGCCATTATTATATAAACAGTGATAAGAAGAAAAAAATGTGGAAACATGACGTACTTGAACTTGAAAAGGACTCTTGTCAATCTTATGGAGAGGCTATATAGCTTTAATCTGATATCAGCTCTGCTCCCATTCCTACTGTTCTCATTTATGGTTACCAGTCAGAAGGGGATTCAGCACACTATGAGGAAGCTCAGAAATAAGCTTAATGATCTTAACAAGCAGGGATCTTAGGAGAGATGTTTAACCTGGTTTAATCAAAAATGAGATTTTGGGTTGCTTTTTTATTTAAAATTTTATCAAAGTAGAGCAAGATTTCATCAGTGATGTCAGGCAGTCTCATAGCTTCTTTACTAGATGTATGGAACCATAAAGCTGATCACTTTTCTCATCTCTAGATTCTTCAGGCACAAAGTAAACCCACATGCTATTCTTCAAAAAAAATCTCATTCTTCACTCTCCCCATTCTTCCCCTGTGCTGCAACTGTTTCTACTTTTCTAGATTTCTCATACTTTTAAATTTCCCAGCCATTCTTCAGATAACTTCCATTCCATCAGTCCTAGACAATTTAGGAATATAGAAATCCATCTTTTCCATCTGTAAGGCTTTAGCATGTTGTCTATGACCATACCCCAATAAATTTCTTTTGACTGAGCAATAAAAACATGCTTTCCTGAATCAAGCCATGGAACTCTTTATTATTTTATGAAGAACCTAGTCCTGATATCCTCTTTCTTATAGAAACAGAAATCTTAAGTATTTAGACTAGCCATAACTGTTCCTTGAAGAAAGCACTGTAGGCTTTGAGAAAGGATAGAAGTAGATATACTAACATCTCTCCTTACAATTTTTGAGCATTTTCCCCTTTTTTGTTTCTGTGCATGCGTAGCCATCACAGTGATTGCGTATTGCTGAAACTCTGTGGCACCAAAGAGCATTGAAAATATCCTTTGTGTACTCCGTGCTTTCATCCATTTGCTATCAGTCTCTTAGACTCTGAAGTAAACTCTTGAGAAAGAACAAAGCATCCTCTGCTCTCTTCATACCTGTTTAGGTCATCCAGAGTCTTGGGTTTGCCTTTGTTAAACTCTTTTCTATCAATCAGACATATGTTCTTTGTAAAACTGAGTTTAGTGCCACCTTGTGTGGTAGACTGACAGTCCTGGAGACTGACATCCCTTGCTTATGCTCAGTAAAGGCTGAGCACTGGCACTACTGCAAACATTTCTCTCTGTAGCCCTTCATCACCTCTGATGGAGAGACCACCTCCAGGCAGAAAGATACTCGGGTCTCTATGGCCATTCACGGGCCATCATTGAAGGCACATTGGCAGGATTATGTGAATGAAGCTTTTTTGCAAAGGAGTTCAATATTCAGGGCTGCCAGGCTGGTTCCTTTTGGCTTCTGATAAATACACTTCTGAATTCAAAAGCCAGAATGAATGACAATGTGACTTTGTCGTTATTGCATAGTGTGAACAGCAATGTATCCAACAGCAACTTCTTCAGCCTTGTACCAGAATACTAAACCTATATTTTGCTGGTTTATTCTCAAACCACTAGCACTGCAAACACATCCAGATCTTACAGACTAAGCACCTTTTTCATCTTTGGAAGCTATGTAATTCCTACATCTCAGGAGATTTTACCATAGACCTCAAATACCTGTTTGACTTGACTTGTCTAAGTTAGAGAAGGCATAAACTACACCAGTTTGTTACTCATTTCAGACACCACAGTTACTACTCAAAGAGCCCGTGTCATGGGTCAGACAGTGAAAACCCTCTTTTTAATGACTTATACAATTCCTAGTATAAACTATTATTTTGTAAATTAATATTGGAACTGCAGTGGATGAAAAGGTGCCCTGCCAGCTGATGTCTTGATTAGCAAAGAGCAATTCATTACTCATCATTCAGCCTGTCACAGTATTTCCGACACTGTCTTCTCTGACACTAAAGGAAACACAACCTAGCATGTCTCCACTCACTTTGCACAAATACCAAGCCTTACAGCCCATGTAAAGAAATACAGAATGACAGTAAATGCATGGGTAAGTCATAGGACTGGAATTCTGAAGATATGGATTCTTAGACTGGCTCTTCTCAACACTTCCTGTGTCACATTGCATATATCATTTTCAGTTCTGTACACCTCATTGCTACAGTCAGGTTAAATTTTTCAAGTACCTTAAGGTATGTATAAAATCCAAGAGTGCCTATAATTCTAGAATGGAAAGTTCTCTGCATTTATAAAGTATTGATTTTCTTTTATCCGTTTATGTTGTGGGAGCATTATATATATATATATCTTTCAATATATCATGAAATAAAAGCTTTCTAATGTCTGTTTTTTTGGTTCTGGACTACTAAAAATTACATGTGTCATGTTTCTTTGTTTTTAATAACCTAATTTATGAGCTTGGCAGAAACGGAGAATTCCATTTCACAGATAATGCTTTGAAATGTGATTTGGGCTTGATTCCAGACAAAACTCCAAGTTGTTTATACTCTCTGGGAAAGGGATGAGAGCTCTGACCCCCGCCATGGTCTTCATGGCATGGATTCCTGGGACATGCAGTCCATGGAAGTTCTCTGTGGGTTCGCCTGTCCCAGAAGGGGGAAGCCTTGGGAGCCCAGGCTGAGGGTGCTTGGAGGGAGCCCAACCTGCTCGTGCTCTCAACTCCGATCAGCCCACCAGATGGGATGCTGGGGAGCCAGGAGTTCAGGCCCCAGGGCACCAACCTAAAGATCCAAGAGCATCATGGTCACGTCACAATTCTGTCAAAATCAAATCACCTCTCTTGAATGTTTCCATTTCAGAAAAACTGTCAGATTCTGCCAAAGTTATGTTTTATTGAAAACTTCACAGTTACCTCTGGTTTCTGTAGGTGTTAAACATATCAGTTATGTCCTTGCCTGTTCTCTCATGCATAGATCTATATAAGTTACAACCATAAATAAGAGGAAATTGAAAGAAAGATACTGTAGAAAGGTCCTTTACAAATCTTAATTCATATGTTACAACAGCTTCCTATTAGTCATAAGGGTGTTACTCAGCAGGGATGTAAAAGTGGACACAAGATGGTTGTGATAGTGGCTGATTTAGTAGAAAAAGTCATTTTTCTCTACTTAAGCTGGCTAAGGCATTAGAAAGACATCTGGCAATTTGGGTCAGTCATCATTTATGGACAGTTTTTATCTGGAAGCTTTTGTTTTCTCCTGCAGGCAAGGCTGTTCTTCACCCTGGCTGCCTGGCAGCCCAGCTGGGGAGCCACAGGCACCCAGCTCGTCTGCTGCGGCAGCTGTGGGACAGTGAGAAACAGTACCAGTTTAACAAATATTCTTACCAAAAGAAGATTCATATACCAGTTCCAAATTTATGATTGCTGTCTTCCTCCTGGGCTGTTTGGGCTGTTGAAATATCCAGTAACAAACTGAATGCATTCATCTTGAAAAAATAATTTTAATGTTTAAATATTGGTGACATTCATTAGATTTTACAAAAATAAAATATAATTTTTCATTCAATGTGCAATGACCGATCCTCAGCTGGTAATACTGAGAGTAACCTTATTGGAGGCTGCATGAAAGTCTGGCTTTCAAAACTGGAATATCCAAGCCACAACACTGTGTTAGAGCACAGATGTCTTTTTATAAAAATTCAGAAAATCTGATTTAGATAGATGTAGAGGGACATTGCACAAATTATTTGTATTTGTAATGTTTTTGTTGATGTGTCTTGCCAGATCAGAGGCTGAAGTAACTCATGAGGAAGTTAGGGCTCCTGACCTCTAACCTTGGTTTACTCATAGTGTGAGTCTTTATATTGAAGAGCTAGTTTAAAATATTTGTGCCTTGTTTATATGTGTAAAAAGGAATTATAAAAATAGTCACCATACTGGAATTTTATGTGACTGAAATCAGGACATCTAAAACTGAAATTTCCAGAAAGAGGAATTGCCATTGAAAAGCAAAATATTTTCAGAGGAAAATGAAAATTATTGTTAGCTGTTAAAAAAAAAAAAAAAAAAAAAATAAAAAAAAAAAAAAAAAAAAAAGAAGAAGCGGCCCAGATGCACTAGAACAGCAGCTAGTAGGAATATGAGCCTAAGAAAATCATTGGAAGAATCATATTTTGTTCTCACAAGGTGTCTCCTTTGTTTTATATCATTACAGCGAGGTCAGGACATGACAAATGTTGCTGCTCCTAAGCTCGATAGCGTGCACAGGACTGTTCAGGCAGTGGGTGAGCCGGTGCAGGGGGCAGATGAGAGACAGGGCTGGGCCAGCACCCGCCTCATCTGCAGGTTGTTAACAGGAGAAGCAAACCACTGCGGGTTTGGGGTTTGTTCTAGGTGTGTACACTCCAAGTTACACTAAATCTCCACACACATTGCTCAGCAAATGTCTTCTTGCTATTTTATTACATTAAGCATCAGACTAGCTCATCCTTAAGTTAGGACATGAATTCTCCTACAAATTTTTCAGGGTCTGTGGATTTGTCATCAAGATTTCATGGTGGCTGTGATGAATTGCCATTAAGACATCAGCCTTCAAAGAACAAAGAAGGGGTTTTATACCTGAGCAATTTTGAAAATAAAAGAATTTAACTGAAGTGAAATGACTGCTACAAGAATACTTCTTACTGTGTCCAGTAATTCTTCTTTTTGCTAAATGTTTTAAAGCTTGACTTCCCCTTTGACACAGAAATGAAGATATTACTCTGCACATAATGCATGTGACATCGCAGCCTTCAGTCACAGAGATCACTGTATTCCTGTACTTGTCCCAGGCCTGAGGCAACATTATATTTAAAAATAAGCACAGGCCTGTAAGGGTGGGTCTCCCACAACTTAGACCCAGCTTGAACATTTATTCCCTTTCGTGGCTTTGGTCTACTCACTACCATTTGTTCTGGCACACTTTCCTCAGCTATAAACTGAGGATTATATGACTGATGGATATCTGCACCAGTATTAGTTAATGTCAGAAAAGACAATGTCGATCATATCAGCATTACACATTGTTGTTCATACCAGCATTACAGCTGCACAGTCGAAAAAGCAGCTAGATCATGAAGGAGCAGCAGCTTTTTAATAGCTATGAAAATAAACGAGTATGGCGTGAAACAGTTTAGTCCTGTGAAGGATAAATGAGTTAGTGTTTGATGGTCAAGACTGTCTAGTACTAACCCAAACAAAGAAGTAAATTTAGGCTTATTTTCAGCATTTTTTTTTCCCTTTGTTGCTTTCTTCTTTTATACCTTTCAATGGAGGAGACAAAAATAATTCTGAGAGGTAGAGAATTATAGAATGAGGCAAAATGGGATTATACCGGCATGGAAATACTGAGTATTTCAGCTACAGGAATTTTCTGTATTTAATGTATTTAATGGATCACTTGGGTAGCTGTTAGCAGTAAATGGACAGCACTGCCACCCTAGCTGTGTAGATGAAGCTATGTAGCAATTCTAGCTGAGCCGTACTGAGACAGTCTTTTGTTTTCTAAGAATAGTCACTTTGTTAAACTGAATCATCTTTGTGATTGCCACAAAATCTCATGTAGAAAATCTTCTTGTGTTCACAAAAAGTTGGGAAGTGGTTGTTCTTCATAATATCTATATTCACATCAAACATCAGGAATCACTGGCCATTGTTTTTTCTCTGACGCGTGTTATTCTTGCAGTGATGCACCACAAGAGGGAAAAAAAAAAAAGAAATTTAGGTGACAATCATGTGCCTCGGTTAGAAGATAGTGAAGTTAATGAGCAGCTCGTAAGACGAAAACAATTGATTCCCACTGTCATTTACATATAGTAGACATATTAATAAAATCACAGTAGAGATAGTAATGAATGATGAGGAACATAAAAGAGTTTGTTATTGTGATGCTGCTTTTAAGCATTTGCATGCAAGTGTGTATCCAGGATACTCAGAACTGCTGAGAAAAAGAGTGCATTTATAACATTGTTATTACCGTATCATTCCTGCTGTAATAATAAGAAGTATAAGAACCTAGGTCAGGTTCCACTGTGCTTGTTAGTATTCATACTCAGTCAGGCTTACAGTCCAGTAAGAGGTATATTTGCTTGTTAGATACAGAATTACATAGATCCAGTGATTTAATGCTTTCATATTGCTTATTAATGCAGAGCTTCACACTAATTATTTGCTAGCTGAAGAGCGTGCTATTGATGGCTTGAAAGTTTTCACTGACTTTTTTTGTTTAGAGGGATGGCAAATAAAGTTTTAGAAAAAGAACACAAAGAGTGAAACTAGTTTTGCAGTTTTCTGGGGATACAAAATGAAACGCAACAAGAAAAATGTGAGTCAAACAGTAAGACAAAACCAATTGTGTTTACAATGTTTTATTACAAAGTCCTGCAGCTTGACACATTTAATTTAATATTCTTTAACTAGGGAAGAGGAAAGATGTGCATGACAATATTATGCATGGGAAGTGGTTTTGTATTACTTTCAAATAATTCCTACTGAGAGGAGAAGGGAGAAAAAAGAAAAGACAGTCCAGGCTTTTTATATTATTTGTTTTGTTAATGTAGTGCTTCTAAACTAGAAAGAGAAAAGAAGAGAAAGAAAACAGACAATTTCTTTGACTTTCAAGTGAAATATTCAGTAAGAAAAGCCTGAGACTCTGTGTGTTGTGTCACAATAGCTATTACACAGATAGGCTTACCAAATCAAACTCTATGTCAAAGTGGAGAGATTACCCTGACTACTGATGTTAGGAGATAACCATCACCAGGGTGACAGAAGCAGAGAGAAAGACAGCAAGTGCAAGGGTAATAAGATATGTGCATGTACAGGAATTTCATCTTCCTATGTATAGGAAATGTGTTTGCACTTTCTCCCCAGAGCATTCCTCTCTTGTGCAGAGGAACAATCCTGCATTCCCTGGGTGTCTCTGCAGTATGTCTTACAGAAAGTGTTATGATAACAGAGTATGGGAAGCAGCTCAGTGTGCAGAAAGGGTCTCGGAGACACACACATCAGGCCACTCTGTAAGGGGGAACTGCTGACTGGTACAGCGGGTCTCCCCAGCTTCTCACCTTTGTCTTTGGAAACAGTACAGCTGCAAAGATCAATATCGCTAGGTGTTCTGTTACAGGAGACTGATAGTTCTCATCTTCGACTCGGTCTCTATTGCATTTTCATGGTGGAAATTTAATAGCAATTACAGGATTTTCAAATTCATTTCTGTGGTAGAAGAATGGAGAATGAGACAGAAGGAGAAAGCAACAAGGAAAACAGGTGATGGCAGTGCCCTATTATCTGGGTATCAGTAGAGCCAGGAACACCCCTCTTGTCTACCCAGCTTTCCCCTGTAAGATTTCTCACCACTGGCAGTCACTGGCAGCAGCTGATGGAAAGCTAGGACAGACAGAGCATCACCTCCCAGTGTTTTCTCAGTAGGCCTTAAAACTAGGTTTGCAGAACACCACCGCCTAGTCTAGGCTAGCAGGACTCTTTTGCCACCTGACAGTACAGCAGAGAGAGTACTGGTATGAATTTTGAAAAAAAGTTAAAATAGGCCATCTGAGAGGAACAGGTCAAATCTTGCCTGCTTTCCAGTAGAAAAATTCCCACTGAAAACTGATAATTTCTCCTCAGTAGAGGTCATATAGCTTGGAGCAGAGAATAACAAAGATGCAGAGACACACAGATACAGATGTATAGGTGGGAAACTAGTATGCACATCTAGTTTTCCAAGAAGAATGACAGCAGGAAAAAAAACCATTTCTATGATGTAGATTTACATTTCTGTCCTGCTAATAAATGGACCAATGAAACAGCTGACTGCTCCCCTATTGCAGATGTGGGAGTTATTTACTTTCTAATCCTTTCCCTTTTAGTCCTGTCTGGACAAGAATGAAAATCCCTGGCATTACATATTAGAAGAGATGGAGAAAGCACAGGAACCAATTTACAGGGTTTCACTTGACTAGTTTTCTTCATTTGACTCCTATTAGCTCTGATAATGTATCCTCACCATTAATCAGCTAGGGAGAGAAGAGGTGATGCCTGTTTTTTTCACGTGCATAAGAGGATGTATGTACACCACAGCAATCTCATCGGTAAAAGGTCAGTACCTTGAAGTGTCTCCTTCAGGACTTACAAGGCACAAAGCCACTGACCCAGAGCACTGAGACAGCTGTCAGCAGGCACAGAGAGTTTTGAAGGAAAGTCTGAAATAAACATTTGAGTTAGTTGTACCTTCAGCAGAAACTCCATGGAACAAATCGATCCCTGCCGTAATCCCATTAGAATCAGAGGGACCGAAAGGATGATGGAGGCAGCTGATATTGTTAGATGTGAACATCTTCCAGGTAGTGAGATTCCCAGAGCTAAAACCACAGCAATCTAATAGCTGCTGTGGTCGTAACAGCAGCTACTTCTGGAGACTTGTGTTCTGCCTGTTCCTAGAGGCTCCTCAGAAGAAGAGACAGTCTGTGCACTGAACAGACCCCTAAGCCTTTGTCTCTTGTGTCTTGCACTATAAAACCCAAATTGTTTCCTCTGATGACCTTATGCAGATATCAGAGCTTCATCAGTATGGAGCCTGTGTAATGCTTCTGCATGTTATGCCATTCACTAGTCAAGCTTGACAGCTCCTCATTGCTGGATCATTACACAGAAGTGTAAAAAAAATACAAAAGGTGTTGGTCGATTTCCATGAGATTAGATGCAAATGCATCATCACTAATGTATTTTAAAAGTGTAGTCAGTAAATTGCGGTAGAGTTGGTTTCCATAGCAATGATGTCGACAGTAATGTCACTGAAATTTGCGATTTTGTCACACAAAAATAACAGTGTCCATAATGAGTCAAAACCAAAGTCCAGCCAGCCCAGTATCTTATCTCCAGCAGTGCCCCAAATAGATGCCATGGGCAGAATATGAGTCGGGCCAGTGCAATGTAATGTATGCTGGAGATGCGGTAGCAGTATCCAGGAGTTTGCAGCTCAGAAGCTTTCTGAGTGAGGGTTGGTGTCTTTGTTTTCAATGGTCCCTGATGGATTTTTCTTCCATGAGTTTATTCTACTGCTCTCTAAGCCTATTTAATTTTCTGCACCGGCTGTTTCTCTGTCTGTCACTTCCCTGCCTTTCAAAAATCTTTACCAATATATACATATTGGGAAAGAGATGGGTAAGTCAAAACTCAAGATGAGGTCTACTGCAAGACTCCCAAGACCAAATTTAAGCTTTTTTATTTTTTGCTAGAAGGTAAAAATTGGTATAACGTACTTGCCAGAAATTTCTCTTTCTGGTTACTAACTGAACAATGAGCAATCAGGCCTGAGCTAGAGCAGTCCAAATACTCCCCAAAAGCTAAGCTAACTCATGGCAATATTCTATATTTTGGTAATTCAAAGAAGCTCTAAGCCCCTTGAGAAGAAACAAATAAAGCTTCACATTGAACTGGACCCTGACAATGCACAAATCTTCTCCCTTAGGACTGATATTTATCTGATCCAATTAGAGGTCTGCAAAAGATTTACACCTTCTCTACTTCATTCCTGCTATCCTTTACACCTGAACCAAGTTGAAAGGAGGTTATAGCACAGGATCTGGGTCCTGCATCTAATTCAGTGTTTGCTTTCTGTCAATCACTAGTCCTGTTTCATTAAGACCCAACATTGGTTCCTGCTTATTTAGAGAAAGAATTGTTTTTCCAATACCTGTGTTTTAACCAGGAGAAGTCCTGAAGAATGATAAGAAGCCTATAAAGAGGGACAAAATATCACAGGAAGTTCCTAATTTAAATACTTTGTAATGTGGTAGCTGAAAACAGAGAAAACAAAAAAGACCCCATAAACAACCGAAAAAAAATCCAACCTAATTCACTCTTCTGTCCAGTGCAGAAATATTTCTCTTTAAGGGAAAGTGTCCCAGTGGGACACTGGGTGTGGGAAACTGAATCTCTGTAGGGAGATGTTGCTTCACTAGATTCTCACCAAAACCCACACTCTAAAAGTGCAGCCTGTTTCCCCAGCAGACCTGATTTGGGAATGTTTTCATAGTGAATAAATCATTGTGTTCTTCCTGTGCTTAGTTCATGGCCGTTTCAAAGCAACCACATAATGTCTCTACTAATAGTGACTCTTCAGCAAAGAGTCCGTAAAACAAACTACAGCCCAAGAGCTATGCCATGCAAGAATTCACCGCCCAGTGTCTGCAGTGAATTTTACCATCTAAGCTATCTGGAATGTTACCTGTTTCTGGGTGAGTGGCTGCAACTGTTTTAATGAACGAGTGAATGAATGATAAATAAAGTAATGAAAACAAATGCCAGGTTGTCTTATTCACCTACGCTCATCCTCTCTCCTCTACCGGTTTGGTCTGCATACAAGGAACCATTTCCTAAAATACTCTTGTGAACAGTCCTGAGCTGATGCATATACATGAAGAAGAATTTCAGTCTCAGAGGGGAATATTCCAGTAAAATATTTGTGTTAAAATGTTAACACAAATGCAATATGTTATAACAGAAGCTACTTTACTACTCTAGTATTATGGTTTGACAGGGGATAATAGGAATAGATGGTTGAATAGAACTTTAATTCTGGAACATCTGGATAGCTGATGTTAGGAAGCCAAACTCCCGTAGGTTTGCTCCATTGTTATCCTTTGAGTCATGGTTTGAGCTCAGAGGGATCTGAGCACCACACAGTCATTCCATTCACTCACACCTCCCGCCAGTGCTGTGAAGGGGAAAATAACCAAAGAGGCTGCTCACTTCCCCCTTCCCACCCAGTGCTGGGAAGGAGGAAAGTAAAAGCCTCAGGAATTTGAAATAAGGAGAGAGAGGGATGATGTCATCCTTTAAGGCACAGGCAAAAAACAGACTCATTAGGGAAAGAAAAAAAGAACGTAAATAATACAGACACTAACAACAACTTAACAGACAGAGTAGGACCATGAGAAGTATCACCACATCCTGAAAACACCTTCCTCCACCCCTCCCTTCTTCCTGGGCTCAGCTTTGCTCCTGATATCTTTACTGCCTCCCCCTCAGCAGCGCAGGGGCAGGGAATGGTGGGTGCAGTCAGTCCTGCTGCTTCTTCCACCTCTGGGGGATCAGAACTTCTGGCATTCCTCCCCTGTCCCAGCCTGGTGCCCCCCTCACAGGAGACAGTCCTCCACAAACCAGCTCCGACATGAGTCACTCCCACGGGCGTGTGGGTCACCCCCACGTGTTGCAGCCCTCACAGACCCAAACTACAACAGGGGGGCCTTCTTCCCATGGGGTCCTGGTCTTCTTTGAGTGCAGCCACCTGTCCTGGAGTGGGGGCCCCACAGGCCACAGGTCAGCATCTGCTCCTCCAGTGACCTCCATGGACAGTGGGGTGGGGGCCCTGTCATCTTACCACAGGATACAGGGGGATCTCTGCTCTGGCGCACCTCCCCACCTTCTCCTCCTTCCTTCCACTGACCTCAGGGTTCACACAGATGGTCTCCTCACTTCTCCTCACAACCGCCACAACTTCTCCCAGATTCCCTTTCTTAAATACGTTGTCACGGAGGCACAGATAATTGGGCCAGCCTTGGTGCAAAGGCAGCTCCAACTTGGAGCAGGGGAGTTTCAAGAAGCTTTTCACAGGGGGCCACCCCGCTGTAGCCCCCTCTCCTGCTACCAAAAAAACCCCACCCCTCACTCAAACTAGGACATTTTGTTAACTATTGAGATGTGAGAGGCAAATTTTTCCTGATGTCAAATAAATCATCCTTACTGGACCTCATCATCCAGTCTATGTGTCTTCCCCAGTTATTGAAAGGTGTCATGGTTTAATGCCAACTGGCAACTAAGACCCACACAGTTGCTTACTCACTCCTCCCCCACCCCTGGATGGGGAGAATCAGAAAAGAAAACAAAGGAAAACTCATGGGTTGACATAAGAACAGTTTAATAATTGAAATATGATATAATAATAGTAATGGGAAGGAATATAACAATAAGAGAAAGAAACAAAACCCAAGAAATGACAACTGATGCTCAACACAATTCCTCACCGCTGACTGATGTCCAGCCAGTCCCTGAGCAGTGATCGGCCCCTCTCAGCCAACGCCCTTCCCAGTTTCTATACTGGGTGTGACATCCTATGGTATGGAATAGCCCTCTGGCTAGTTGGGGCCAGCTGTCCTGGCCATGCTCCCTCCCAGCTTCTTGTGCACCCCCTCGCTGGCAGAGCATGGGAAACAAAAATCCTTGACTTGGGATCAGCACTGCTCGGCAACAACTAAAACATCGCTGTGTTATCAGCATTATCTCACACTAAATCCAAAACAAGGCACTGTACCAGCTAGTAGGAAAAAAATTAACCCTTTCCCAACTGAAACCAGGACCAAGCATTACTGAGAAAATGGGGCAGACTCTGTAAGATTAGCCACAGCACCACTGCTTTAACGTGCTCCTCTGACTTATGAGAGAGAAGATGTCATCATCTAAAGTAATTTTGAGTATTCATGAGAAAGAAAGGATTATTCAAAAGTCACTGCACTAGCCTAGGTCTTCAAGCATCTGCATTTTTACTGTGACTACCTGCAATTCACGGAGCTTCCTGACAGATCAAGCTTCTATTTTCAGTAGCACTGGGTGAATAAATATATTTCAACTGTTGTGTGCTCAGATGATGTTGTAACAAGGCTAGATAAATACCGACAATAAAGAGAGGCAAAGCCTTCTCCCTTTTTGCTTCACCACAATCTTTCCTTCCATGCTACTGAAAAGACTGCTATGATGATTTAGGCTGCATTGCCTATAAGAGATAATGTTTGGGGGACTCTTTTTTATTTATAACCCTGTTTTTTATAACTTTGTCCTTTCAAAGATTCTCAGATTTACTTCAAGTTTCAGAGAGACTGACTTGCAGCTAGAGTCTCATAGGACAAAGGTCATCAGATTAATTTCTCCTGGCAATGGCTGTAGACATCCCCAAAATACAAAGCATTCTGCAAGCAAATCAGCTGTTGGGTTTGCTCCATTCAGAAACAAAAGAGAGCATCAAATTAAAAAAAAAAAAAAACCAAACAAAAAAACCCAAACAAACAACAAACCACAAAACAAGACACTGAAACACACATGCTACATTGTAAATTCAAGCATGAAAAGTCCTGTGATTAGAAGTAGAAATTGTTCAGTGCTTTGGTCTCAGTCTCCTTGTGAGTAATCAGTAATAAAATCATTCTGCTTTTATGATTCACAGAAGGACACATTAAGGTCTAGTGCAAAAGGCTTTGAATTTTTTATTCTTCTTTTCCTGTTGGATATGAAATTACCACTTAGAGTGATTTAGCCAATTGGAAATGGCACATGGCTTTAAATATTTATTTCCTCTTATGTCTTTTTCAGATCTCAAATTCCTGTAAAGCTGTTTAGTGCAGGGAGCTGCTAAAACTGAGCTGTGCAAAAGGTACTGAATGTCTTACCTTTGGAAAGCTGGTTTTGCCTTGATACTCATGGCTGAAATTAAGGGTTAGGTGTGCATCTACATTAATGATTCATGCTGAGAATTAGTTGCACCATCCTAATATCATCCTTAGATCTTTGGAGCCCTAGAAGTGGAGAAACTGAGGATTTTCAGGTGAGGTTAATAACACTTTGGAAGGTTAAAGTATATGGGGAGTATTAGTAGCAGGGAAAGTTACATGTCTGGGGAGAGGTTTATTATCAAAATGAACACAAGAGGTGCAGCTGTGAGCCCTGAGAGTGAGCACAGCAGTAAGCTGGGGCAGAGCCAGTTCTGAAACACAAGAGAAATAATGGCTGCAAATCAGAATTTAGTTTTAGAAAACTGCAGATTGTTCTTCATGCTGCAGCTATGGCAAAAAAAAAGAAAAAAATAATAATTTAAAGAGTTGCTGGGAACTCAGGGAAAGTATTTTCAATTCCCACTTCCATATGGATAAATCACTTATGGTCTGATGCAAGATCTGATGTTTTGATGCCTGCAGATGCAAATAGGTTTCCCATTGTACTCCCTCTATTAAAATTGTCAGCTTCTCAGGGCTGGGATTATGCCTCATCATATGTTTTTACACCAACTGGCAAAAGCTTTCTAATTTTGATTGAAATCTCCAGTCATTATTTTAATGAAAATGACTGTAATTATCTCCAATGGGACAAAATCCAAGGGTCAAATTGAAATTGAAAAGTTAAAATGGATGCAGTGGCAAACAGGTACCTACAGTGCAGTAGAAGCCCTTGTATCAAACACACTGTTAAAACATTAAACTTTCAATCAGCATTTTTCTGAGTTACCCAAATAAATATTTCTACAGCTAAGAGTTAATACATACCTGCATCACTCTTTATGTAATTTCTAAATTAAACTAACCATAATCCATGTACGTTCTTCTGGCAGTTTTCTATACTCCGACTTTGCAAACCCACACCCATACCCCAAAATGCTGGTTCTCTAAAGGCAGATACCAGGAACAGAAGAGATCAGTGAAAAGCATGGGGTTGTGTAATGGAACCAAAACCAAGGCAGTAAATGCTTGGAACCAAAATTTCTGCCTTCACTATAGGCTCTTTTCTTGAAGTTCTCTTCAGTTTAGGCCACCCAGTTCTCAGAGCTACTGACATCAATCCTGTTTATTGGTAAAACATTACTCAAAAATGAGTAAGTTTCCACAGTTAGTCAAAGTTGTGCTGGGAGCTAACCCGGTGAAGCAGAAGGCAATGCAGCTGTGCATTGGCTCCATACCAGCGTGACCTTCAGCACCTTCTGGAGGTAACAGAGTACTAGGAATGAAGTAGAGAGGGGGAAAGGGAACGGGAGTCCTCTGCTTGTGTCGTTGGGTGGATATATGAGAGAAAATCTATTTTCAGGAACAGGAAGGCCAAAACAAAACAATTTAGATGACTGGTCAAAGTACAATAAGAGAACAGTTTTAGCAGACCTGCTCTTTTGTACAAGACTTAGTTCTGCTTCTAGAAGAAATGTTGCCAAGCAGCTCACCGGGATTGATCTGATGCTCACAGAAGGTTTCTGAGCCATATTTAGAATTTTTCCAGGGATTTTTCTCGCTTGTATTTACACTACCTTGTGCCACATCTCTTTACTCTCTCTCCATGATCTTTGATCGTTTTTGTAGATCCCTGTCCTCATCTTCCCATCCTTTCTCTTGATCTTTTGAGGAGAAATAAGGCTTATTAATGGTGTTCTTCCAACAAGGCATACTGAGTATTTTTTCAGTTACCAAAATCACATTTGCTTCTTTTCACCATTTTTTGTTTCCATTCCCATTCTTCCTTAAGGTTCTGGTTTTTTGTTGCAAAAACCAGTGACTCTACTAAAATTTTTACCATGCAGTGCTTTCTGAAGACGTGTAAGTTACTTATTACAGTCAATATAACACCCAGGTTCTGTTATCAGTCATGAGAAATTACTTAAACGGTTATAATTATAAAATATAAATATTCTTTTTAATCAGAAAATATAGTCATTTTCACTGGGGGACCTTTGGAGCTTTGAAGGATTGTTGAAGCACTTTAAAAGCTATTTAAGCATTAATATCCCGAGATAAATGGCATGAAAGATGGTAAAAACTTGGGAGAAATGCTTTGGGATGGGAGCTTTGAAAATCTTGCTGACTTGAGTCCACTAATAACTGAGATAAAAGCACTAAATTCGCTTTGTGCAAGTCTGTGACCAGTGACCAGCTGGTAACAACAGGGCGTCACTAGAATGAGGACAGACACGACATACTAGCCTGGAGAGCTGTGAGGATGTAATGTTCGGAATGAGGATGGAATAAGACACATGGATTTTCTGAGTGACTTGGATACAAGACCTTAATTGTATCGTAGTTCTGCCTGAGTAATGTAGACAATAGACTGCATTATTACTTTTAATAGGGACTGTGTTTAATTGTATTAAACACAATTATATTGTAGTTCTGCCTGAGCAATGCAGACAATGGAATTCATTATTACATTTAACAGAAAATGTATTTAATTTTCTAGTAAGTAATCTCATTGAAATTGAAATAGTCTACTAAAATATTTTCCAAAAACAAATTACCTGTGGCTGTAATATTTTTGCAAAATAGAGCTGTCCATATTCAATTAAGTTAATTTCCTTTTAAGCTGAACTGCAGGAAAAAGTGATTTGCTTTTAATTTTATGTGGAATTGTTTCACATTCAATCGAAACATTACCCCTGTTTTATGCCCTAGTTATGAGCTTTCTGTATAATAAGAAAAACCGAAGCATCCATGTACATATGTAGAGATATTTACACAAAGGCTTTATCATCCAGTTCAGTGAGTGGAACAAAGACACCTCTGTGACTGGGTTTCCTTCCCAGGGTAAGAAGGCAATAGAAAAGAATCTAATGCACCCCAGGTGTCACACAGAGCCTGAACATGGCCAGAACACATACTCAGATCCAGAAATTTGGATCCACGAATCTGCAGGGTCTGCCACATCCTGTAGATTAGGCTGTAGCTGCTGAGAGCCATATATATTTGATGTGCATCGTGAAATACATGGCTTAATAGGCTGATTTAAAGAGAGGTCATTTACAAGCAACAACCGTTCATGCGCACAGAAGCAACAATGCTCGGTGTCATCTAGGTCTGGCCACAATGTCCACATAAACTAAGATGCTAATGCACAATTAGAACAGAGCACATCTCAAGCCCTCTTTTGGTGGCTGCTGCTGGGCTACACAGTCACTGTGCCTGTGCAAGATGGACAGCCTAGAATTAAAGTTACTCAGACAAAGTATAGCTTGAACATAAGATGACCACGACTGGTTTTCCACTTGTGATCTCAGTGGGAGTTCTGCTCAGTCCTTTTTTTTTTTTTTTTTCTCACTCTCTTTCTACCCATCCCACTTCTCCTCCCACTGCTTCATATCCTTCTTAGAAAGAAAAGGTAGAGGGAATGCATTTTCATTAAAAAGTAACAACAAAAGCTAAAATCCAAAAACATAAATTCCAATAAAAATTTCAGTAAAAACCAATGCATTTTTTTTTAGTAGCTCTCACAGGGGCACTTTGAGAATGAATACAGAACAGCATGTTCATTATGCTTAGATCAAAGAAACTGGAGGGGGAAAGGCAATGGCTTATAATTATTTTACTTATAGTTTGGTAGGATCAAGGATTTTGTGATGTGGATCTGGACCTCATTGCACAGGACATTGTAAGTACAGAATAAAATGATGAGCTGCACCCCATAGAATTTATTACCACTGTCAAATTTCAGCAATAGCAAAACAAATCTAGCTTAGAAAAGCAGCTTTTGCTAAATTACGTGCTACATCCTTATTTTCTTAGGAGCTCTTAGGAGCTAATGATAACTATCCATTGTGAATCCTTATAGCTATTTTTCTTTTTTCCTATTGACAAAGTAAGCCTCGCAAGCTGGCGGGGTTTTGATGGGCAGCAAAGGTTAGTAGTGAGATTTGTTGGGGGGCCAGAAAAGTGGGACATTCCTACTTACGATTCACATCTTACTTCTGCTTGTATTGCAATTCTCAGGACTTCACGTGCTGTCAAATTTATTGTTGGAAAACTGATTCAAACTTGATCTTAATAAAAACCTATTCTAATTATATATTTTTTTAAAAATCCTAAAAAGTTCAGCTTGCTTCTTCCTGCCAGGCAAATTCCAACAAACAACCCATGAAGCAGAAAATTACTTTGGATGGCATTGCATGTTCATAACCTCGCTTGAATATCTGTCTTAAACCTTTGAAAAAAAATGGTCATCTGTAACCATCCTTGACATCAAGAACTAAGGAAATTTCTCTTTTTCTTTTGGTTTCTCTGAAATCAGGAGAAATTTTGCAAGTGACTCTGGAAAGAATTGAGAAAGAGAGCAGGGTCAGTAACTTTCCTCCTCCACTGGTCAGCTGTGTAAATCCAGTGTTAAAGGGAGAGAAAGAATTTTCCCAGTAGGTAGTAAATGACACAGAGAAGAAAACTGACACCTGAAATGTAAGTAGCCACTGCACACTTAGTAACAGGGCCATCAAAGAATACAGTGCAGTTAGTAACACTGACGCACTTCAAAAGTCCAGGGATACCAGACAACATTTGTCTCCCTTTATGGTAAGTGCCATCCACTCAACAGCAGCAGCAAAGAAAAATCTGAGGCAAGGACTCAAATTCTGAAACAGCCTTAACTCCTGCTCTTCTCACATACACCCACCACCATGGTGGCACTTTGCAGTGGAGAGCACTGGTGTTCAAGTCAGCAGTTCCCTTTCATGACGGATGGGCTCTTGGGGCTCCATTCTCTGTGTAACCCTGGAGCCTGGGCTGCAACAGGGAAGGCTCCATTAGCGTGACCCTGAGGACCTAGATCTTCCCTGCCTGCCCAGAAGGGTTTGAAATGGTGAGTTTGACTCTGTCGTTAATCTCTCATCTCAGCAGAGATGAGACACTCAGCAGAGACAAGACACATATCCAGTCTACCCTGCCCCAGTCCTCAGTCCCCACTGTTCACTGGTCTATCTTCAGCTCCCTCATTCCTTCCAGCTGCCTGACTGTGAATGTCTCAAAAAGGAGATAAACACTGCAGTTTGGTCAAAGACCCTTTGAAGGGAAGATGCAGAGCAGAAGGCAGCTGCTGGCAGTCCCAGGTTATGGGAGATAGAAAACCAAACATCAGAGATGCGCCTACAGCACCCGAGCAGGTTACAGCAACATGGAAAAAGTCCTGAAGTCAGTGGTACGCTGGAGAAATCCCAGATCTCACTGTCACACTCTTTCACTTGCAACTCACGAATCCCAGCACCACAGTTTTCTGCTTGGCAGAAGAGCTAGCCCTTTTTTAAATGAAAGCTTAACCATTCCACAAAGCTTTGCAGGAAGGCAGAGATGCTGCAGCAAACACAACCTCCACAAAGCTGAGAAACACATTTGGGGATGACGTGGCTCCAGGATAGTTTCAGAGCTACATAACCCTCATCACACCCAAAAGTACAGAAGAAAAGAGAACAGAACATGTGGTGCCACGAGAGTAGGAAGGAGTCCAGGAGAGGCACATGATTCCTGAGTGACCCGTATTATTTCAGTTTCTTTCTTGTTTTGGCAGCGCTGTTATCAGTAAGAGACTGTTCTAGGATTTCTCTCTACAAACTGCAGTCAGTGTGCAGTAAAGATTTTGAAAGAGTTTGCCCTGTTGTCCTTGGCTGTAATTTTCCCCTCTCTATACACTTTCTGCTAGTGCAGCGTTTTAGTGCTGCAGTTGTATTAACATAGTTTGCGAAGCGCTTCAGGACCATTGGGCTTGAGAAGAGCTATATTAGTGTAAAATATTCTTCGAAGAACAAGTTAAACAGCAAACACTGTATCGATTCAATGCCTCACAAGGTCTTACAAGAATTAATTCAGATAGGCTTGGATGTAAGCCTTTGTTGCACAGACTGAAAACTGGCTGAAGGCTTGTAAACAAATTGCAAAGATTAATGGCACTGCAACTTGCTAGGAGCCTTCTCAAACACTTTTTTTCTGGGTGCCTTGGAACATTAAGTACTTATGCTTACAGCACTCTGGAAGTCAGGACTTATTGTGGGATGTCACCCAGTTTTGTAGATGGGAAACGGAGAAGCCTGGAGGATCTTTCAAATGCATCAGCCAGGCTTTTGGTAAGAATTCATATCCAATCTAATATCCTAGGTGCAAGACCATCCTTTCAAACAAATCTTCCCCACATATCTTTGGAAATACCGATACTATATCTGTTTGTCTCAGTCCTATATCTGGTTTGAATTAACATGTTTCTGAAGCTTTAATAGAAGTTAGACAAAAAATTAGTGGCGGTTTCTCTCCATAACATTTCTGTCACTTTCTCTGCTCTTTTTAGTCATACAATATTTAATATTATGATGTAAAGTGCATCTTATCAAGCTTGTTTTACATACTGATCTTTTAAAATATTTAGAAGAACATCCCAACAGCATCCATTGGCAGTATCCTCTCTCTGACACTGACCAGCAGAAGTTGCTTATGGACAGATATTAGAAGGAGGCAAGTGTATACCTTCCCAGCCCATGGTATAGAGACCAAAGATTAACTCAGTGATTAAATCCACATTTTACATTAATATCTCATGGTGCGCCTACCCTCTATTAGTCTTTCCAGCCACTTTTTAAACCCTGTAATGATTCTGGTCTCTTCATTCTATGACTGTGATTTCAACAGTTTAATTACACATTGAGTAAACAATTGCTTTCTTTTATTTCAAACTTCTTAGGCTATTTTGCTTAATAGTCACTGTCTGTTGTGTTATAAAAATCAGTGCATAATCACGTCCTATTCACATTCTTCAAGTCATTTGTGATCTTACGTTTTTCACATACTGTCCCAGTCTCTCTTTTTATGAGGCTATGTTCTTTTAAGACCATCAAAAGTTTCTTGGAAATCAAAATGCATATGTCAAGAGAATGACACATGTCCAAAGATTCGCAAAGCATAGATTATTGTTTTTTTTAAGAAAGGCTTTACTGACTCTTCCTGAAATGTCACATTTATCCATGTCTATTATTTTTATTCTTTAGCACAGCTCCAGTCAATTTGCTTGATAAGAAAAACAGACTTATTTGTTTGCAGATTTCACAGCCTGCTTATTCCCCACTCACATGCACCCCATGGGGTCCTTTTAAAAGTGGGCGTCAGGCTTGCCACCTGCTCTTTCTCTGGTATAAAGACTAATTTATTCAATAGTTCACCCAGAGAGGTTAGTAGTTCAGCAGCAACTTTGAGAATTCTTGGGTTAATGCCATCTGTTTCTTACAGTGTTTGTTATTATACATTTTATTGATCTGTTCTGAAACCTATTCTGCTGACACTTCACTTTGAGACAGTTCTTCAGGCTCGTTCTCTGTAAGTGAAGGCTTCAGTGCAGCAACATCTCTAAGCTCCTATGTGGTCAACACTAGTGTAAGAAGTTCTTTTAGCCTGTCACGACCATAGGATTGTCCAGTGCTTCTTCCATGGATCAGCCGTCTGTCAGCCTTACAGACTTGGGGAGGATGCTTGGTTTGCATGTGTTTTAGAAAGACTTTATTACCATATTTCCATACCTTTAGCAGCTTGTTTCTCGGAATCTGTTCTGACATAGCTTGCTATGTTTTTACATTTCACATATCAGATTTTTAATGCATTTTCTGTTTTGTGCCTTTAGATACAATTCTGTTTTTTTTGAAGGATGTCATTTTACTTACAGTTGTCTCTTTCCCTCTATTGTTTAACCACACTCCTTCTTTTTGGTCATTTAGACTATTTTTTTGATAGGGATAAACATTTACTTTGAGGCTGCAATATGATGTCTTTAAATACTCTTGAGGACATTTTACCCTTTTGAATACTCCTCTTCATCCTTTAAAACAGCTTCCTGGTTGCCACAATGTTCCCATTTTGAAGTTAAATTTTACTGCAGCGATTTTTTTTTTTCACTTCTATAAGGTTGCTGAATTTGAATACACGTGGTTATTGTTCTTTCTTTGGAGATAGATGTTTCAAGGGACAATCATCAGTGATTTCTAAGAATGTAATTTTTGCATAGTGTCTTACCTCGATGCTTAGCTAATATTCATGGGGAAAGGGGAGGTCTCATTACAGCTGCTTTTTCAGCCTGTGCTAGCTCTCTTATTCACAGTATTGTTCAGCCATCCTTCCCCTCCTGATCATGTAGTCAAGACATCACATAATATTCCCCCCATTTAAACACTGAATTTTTATGTGAAGAATTTCTGTGATGCAAATTTAGAGATTTTATTTTTTAAAGTTAATTTCTATTAATCATGTACACCAGTCATACAGACTTTCTGTCTCTGTGCTTTCCTCAGCATAAAGCACCAGGCTCTAATTTTCTCCTTGATTTTCTAGTGTGCTACTAATTATTACTCTTCCACCAAGTACCTGAAATAAATGTTAGGCCAACTGCCTCATTCATAGCTGCGGTTTTTCCACATAACCCCACTGTTACTTCTCCCAGTGCTGCTGTGACCCACATGAGCATTCATTAACAGCTCCACAACAGTATTCTCTAGGAAACTGTCCAGATGGCCCATGAATTTTGCCATTTCTGCACCTGGCAGAGAAGTCATCATGAATAATGTACTTATCTGTGTTTTTTTTTAATAAAACATGTAGTTTTAAAAATAAATAAATTAGGAAACAAAGACCCTTTTTTGGCTAGATCCCCTTGTTACGGGGAGTGTTTATATGTTGTTTCCTACGAGACATGAAACAGAGAGAGTACAGACTCAAGAACCCTTGACTGAACATTTGCAAATCTACTTAATTATCTTCATACATTTCTTCAAATCTATTGTTTGTCAATATGTTCATAATTGCAGATCATTTATAGGCTATTAATGTGTGATCACTTTATACCCAGCTAGTATGCCAGTGGTTGCTTTGCATTTTATTATGTGTGTCCAGTGGCTTGCCTTTGATTTAATAATCATGTTGCAGGTTTTGGGGACAGAGTAGGAAGGCTTTCTTTTTATTCTATGTTTCCTGAGTTGCTATTAAAGTATGGCCATAGTCCACAGTTACCAAGTCTACATAGGCTACACATTCATCCTGCTTGTGCCAGATGGACAGGCCCTCTTTATACCACAACAGTGCGTATCTGGTCAGATAGCTGAGCAGGCAAGGACTTCCCATCACATGATTTTATAGACACACACATGCAGAGACTCCACTTTTAAGAATAAACCTATAGTTAGTGTGTGACAAATGGACATAACATCATCCGCACACAGAAGTACTGAACTTGCATGATACAACGCCAAGTCTCCAGCGGGGACAGCTTTAAAAGTTTAGTTAGTGCCGTACAGTCAGAGAGTCTGTAATCAAGAAACAATTTACATTTTCATCTGGTATGCAGCCTTAGTATAATAAATTCAAACACCTTCCAAATCTAAGATATAACATGTACATAGAACTTTATATAAATTCAATGTTCTGATTATTATTATTGAGTCTAGTGGTTTTATGTACAGTATCTTGGTCTTTTTTATGTAGCTGAATTAATAATTTGACAAGCGACTTAGAACTGACCCCAGGAAGAATATGGGTTGTTGAATTGGCACTGACAGATATTGGAGTGGGATGATCACAACCAGAGTCAAATGCTGTCATAAACAGTGATTTTACAGAGCCTGTAGAGGCACACAAACCAGTCAGGCCTGTAGCATTAGTTGCATTAGTCAAACCTCTTTCACCAGCAGGAACAAATACAACTGCCCTCAAGCATTTGAAGACTATAACAAGAAGTTCCAGTCCGATATCCTTTAAACTTTCATTTCCTCTGATTTCTTGCATTTAGTTCTATGCCGCCTTGGCTTGTGTATTCCTTATTTCATCATTCTCTGTTCCCGCTGCCCTTACACGCACATAGTGTCTGAGAAACCCCCTTGCTTCCTTCGTGATACTTTTCCCTCGTAGAAGATACAAATTCCCTTTTTTTCTGAGTCACTTGCCATGAGAAAGAGGAATTACCAGAGCTGACTCCATCTGGTGGCATACAGCACCCACACAGGATTAAGAAGAGTGACTAATGTCTGGATATATTTATTGCTTTACAGAAACCTATTAATTCTATTGAAAAGATATTGGAAAAGTGGTTGGAAACTCAGTTTTAGAGAAAGATGGTTCATACCATGACAGTAAGAAAATGACTCCATGGTGACCCAGCATGCTCTGGAAATAATTTCTTATAAAATGTTGGAAAAGTCTGCACATTCCAGCCATGTTAAAACCCCTCTTTCCCTTTCTGCTAGTTTACCCTTTAGAGTACCCAGAGTAAGTGTGTAAATGCATGCAGATGAAGGCATTAAAGTTGTTTCTGGATCTTTGTTGTACACTTTATAGGTACAACTGTAGGATTTACCAACAAAAACAGGCCAAGAAACAATAATGGAGAGGATAATATTGCAGATGTATAGGGTCTGGGTCATTCCCGCATTCATCTTCAGCTTGATAGAAGAAGGTCTGCAGTAAATGAAGGATGGGCCTGCTGTAATGAAGCTGTCGGCAGTAACGAAAGTCATTTGTGCATGGCCTACCACACTAAATTACCACTGACTGCCTAAGACGGAGCTCTCATCAATCCAAACACACCTGCTGGGCAGGGCGACGTGGACCATGGGGTAAGATATCATTATTCTCTCAGGGACACCACTACTGGTTCTTCATCATCTTGCATCCCTCCTCTACATAAGTTATCATTGATCAAGTCCTGTTATTTCTTCAGGTACAGAGCCATGGTACATATAGTAACACCATTACTCTTTCTTGCAATTCGCATCCACCTCTAAATTATTTCTTGCCCTTCCAAATGAGTTATTGTCCAACATCTAAGCATCTAAGCTCTTCTTTTTTTTCCACTTGTGCCCTGAATATCAATGCTAGAAAATAAAAAGGAAGACTCCACTTAAATCTGTGCTTCCTAGAGTTAAGTCATTCACTGTATCTTCTCTAAAACAGGTGGCTGGACCACTTCTAATTAGCTCTCCTCAGTTGAGGGTCATGTACAAATTTTTTGTAGAGTGGGCCCTGAACAAGAAACAAATCCAAATTTTACCCACATGAATGTAAGGGCAATCCTCCATTTTCAAAAAGTAAGGTTGGTCACCTGTATAGCAGAAAAATAAATTTCCGCAAAATATCCCTTAGTCATAAGTGTCAGGAAAAACAAGTAACAGTAACATTTGTTCAAAAATAATTCTGTGGAATTAAATTTTCTGTTCAGGAAAGAAGGATGGTATGTTGTTTACATAATCAGCACTCTCTAATTATATTCTTTCTGATGAACTCACCACACCTTGACATTTATTTTACATCACTTCCACTGTATCAGTCTCAAAATTAAACTAACACTGAAATGTTTACCTCTGAATCTGTCTCTCATGGGTTTGCCAAGTCACAGGGACTGTTTCTTCTCTAAATCGGCTGCACAGCACCATGAGAGGATTCACATTTCTAGTGAAATGAGGTGTTTGCTAAGTAAACAGTTCGGTGCTGTTCAGTGCTGTTGGGACATCAGCTATCATTTCAGCTCTGTGTATGAAGACTGGCCACTTAGTATCACCTTCAGATCATCTATCCTGCAACATGTGCTCCCATTGTCAGGCTCTGTACAGACCTACATCCTGCCTATGAGCCATATAAGGTTCTGGGTTAAAACAATATCAAATGGATGCTGTGTCTGTGCAGTCCTTTTTTTATTACTTTTTTTTTTTTTTTTCCACAGCTTTCTATGCATTTATTCAGAGCTGCGTTCAATGGATAACCCCCATTTGTCAAAACTCATGTACTTCAGTCTGTTTTGCAGCACAGTTGCGCTTCCTGCTTCTGATAAAGACCTGAAGTGAACATGCCAAAGACATCCTGAAAAGCTGCCCTTTAACAGGTATCAGCAGCAGCGTAATTTTGATTGCTCATCTTAAAACTGGTCATAAGTCATTGGCCTTCTTAAGATATCAAGCAGAGCATGGAGTACCTAGGTCTATTCTAAAGAAAAATTGCATCTTATTTCTCTATCTATTACATATGTAAAATAAGCATTGTCTTCATCTATAAATGTGATTCACTATCAACATTCTCTTTTGTGTTGTGGCAACACAGTTTTGCGATATCCATCAGGTCTAACTTGCGACACTGTTACCTCTGTATTTTTAAAATGTCTTTACTACCTACATCAAAGGTGCTTTGAGCGTTCAGCAATAAAAGTTACTAACATCTTAAAAAAACTAATTCTTTTCATTTGCAGATGTAAACCTGGCTCTATCAAAAAAAACAATGAATGGAATACATCAGAGAGAACTACGGGAAACTGCCAGGTTCATATTTCAAAATATTGGAATAAAAATGTGTCTGAAGAAATGCATTTGGTTACTTACAAGAATAAACCAGTCTTTTGTCTATTCATATTCTTAACTATTTACCCTTCCACATTTATAGTCGAGTAGAAAGTCAGGAGACATAACTTCCACATTTACACTTATGAACTAAGTTGGACACTGAAAAGTGGTAAAAAGAAAGTGGAGAAACAACAGAAAGATGGAAAATTGAGTTTTGTTTTAGTTATGCTTACTTAAAGGATATGATGTGCTCTTTGGTTATGTATATCTGTGACAGAATGTATATGTATATGTGTTCATCAAAATGTAACGACTGTGTTCACAATTTGAAGAATTTTATCAAAGTATCAAGGGCAAGCATTGACAATTAGGAAGTAACAGAACTAAGGCAGTGCCTACAAATTTAGTTTGGTGTCTGGTATGTATGCATTATGCTAAAGCTCAATCCCATGATCATGTGCTTTTATTTACAGAGAACTGTTGTCGTATTCACTGTTTGGAACTGATAGCGTGTATTTAATAAAAAGATCTTTAATATTTTATTTTCTTCTTATTGTTCAGTACGTGCTCTTAGTCCTTATTTACTGCCTTACATTCAAACTCTTCTCTGAATAGGCAACTATTCACTTTCTCATGGATTTTTGTGTGGTGTTCATGACTAATATCTAAGTACTTCTCACACACTAATGAATTTTTCTTCTCAAAACCCAGGTGAGGTGAAGGCTGTCATTATCCTATTTTTAGTAGACCGAAAACTGTGCCACAGAGGAGCTCAAGTCAAACATAGCCACTAACATTGAGCATACTGTCTGAGATATTGTGGGACCTAAGTTTTCAGAGTCTTTAGCAGTCAATCTCATTTTGTACGCTGAGAGCGCATCTCTGATTCACTGCAGCTACAGTTGTGAGCATTTTACACCCCTGCCAATCATGAAAAAGAGTACCATGCTGGGCACCGCGGGAACAATGAACAAACTGTTAATGACCCCATCTGAAAGCCCCACTTGGGTTTGAAGTCACTTGCTAAGCAACAGATCAGAATTCAACAGAAAAGATGAGGATAAAACCTGAATTCAGCACATGACTCTTTTAAGACTTTCCTTTCTCAAAATTCCTGCCTCGGAAACCAAGCAACTTCAAAAAATGCACAACAAATGAAGGAACAAGCCTATGCAAGTTTCTTGCACTACACAACATGCATTTCCCATTCCTTATTCTTCAAAAAAGCAGATGTGTTTTATCTTGTCCTAGTTTAAATGACAGGCATCGGGAAGTCAATTTAAAACAAGCCCAGAATCTTTCGTCGTGATGTAGTCTAGTTAGGGAATCATTGCTGTGAAGGGAAAGATAGGAATCATCATGGACAATAAAAGCTGACGGCAGTCACTTATTTCATGAGCAGTTAAAGACAGGTTTAGTCTTCTGTCCTTTCTGTACCTGTGATCTCAGAAACACATCCTTGTCTCACGTAACAGATGGAAATGAGCAAAGAGTCTTTACCATATAATGTCACCGCTTTCATCATAGAATCAAAGAATAATTGGGGTTGGAAGGGTCCTGAAACTGTAGTCATCAACCTTTGCCATTTTAAGAATGTCCCCAACTAATAGCAATTTAGAACCTTGCTACTATTAATTTCTGATATAATTCAGGACACATCCCCTGGCCTGCTCATTAGCGAATGAATGAGCAATATTACCAGTTCATTATCTAAAGATTCAAACATCTAGATTACCTATCTAAAGAAAGTCCCCGATAAAGAACCTGCATCTACAGCCTCTTTGCTGAACACAGAGGACTAACTCCAGAGTCAGTTTGAATTAGCAGTAAATAATATGGACATCTTTTCTAAGGCTCATGATGATGTTAAGTATGGTTAAATATAAAATATGACATTAAACTAGGACATGTCTTAATGCAGCTACCAGATGACAAAGGGAGGTTTCAGTGCTATTTATACAAGCCTAATCAAGAACGGTCATCTGAACAAAGCACCCTCATGGGACATTTGCCAAATGACTGTTTTAATGACATTTAGTAGATTAAAACCAAAGGGGAGCATGCTCAGTTCTGGAAGGAAGGATATGAGCAATTTCTAATGCTACATTGATTGCAATTCTTTATTCCAGTGCGATGAGTAGTCAAAGTCAACATCTGAAATATTATAAACAATATACAAGATAAATTGATAGATTTCTGTATTTATGTTGATCATAATAATACTGTTCAGTAATCATTGCTGAAGAATGGAACAAGGTGAACATTGTGAACACACCCTGGAAAAGCTAAGAGGTGGGCCAGGCTAATGAAATACGGCAGAGACTGATAGACCCTGCCAATAAAATTACCCAAGATGTCCACAGTAGTTTTAAACTTGGGTTTTCTTTTAGTTTCTTTCTCTCACTCTTTCTCCTCCAATTTTGGCATACTCCATCTACTCTTCCTCCCTTTTAATGCTAAAATACTCTATTTATTTAGAAAAAGCCCAAGGCAAATACTTCAGCGAAAGCTCCTCTGACAAGATAGGGGAGTTTCTACACTGAAATAGTCACACAAATGACTATATATGCTTTTAATGATTATCCTACAGAATCAAAGAGTTCATTAGGGACCACAGTGGCTTTCTGTACCTCCTGTGTCCACTTGGTGCATATGCCCTGGGAACAAAGCTATTGCAGTGTTTTTTTTTTTTTTTTTTTTTTTTTTTTTTTTTTTTTTTTTTTTTTCCCCCCACTCCTTTTGCTCTCTCACTTTCACTGTACTGTATTTGTTTTCCCAAAATATTTTGTCCTAAATCTTAACTGTTCTCCTCATCTTCCCATTTATTCTTCCTTCTTTTCCAGTTCCTTTCTCACCTTCATATTTCTCTTTGCTTTCTGTCCTATCTTTTCTTTTAAACCTTTTTTTCACACTGTACTCAGTTCTTCCCTCCTGTAACCTCAGTCTCTCAGGTCCACATCCCTGTGCCTTTTTCAGTGTAACCTTCTTTCTAGATATATATTATTTTATTTCTCTTTTAGATTTCATTGTCTTTCTTACCCATGACCTTGCTGACCAGTCATGAGAGAAACAGGTAAATATCCAGAGCATTCACTATACCTTCCTTTCCCAAGTAATCTAGATCTCATTATATTATCTGTATTTCAAAAGAAATGAGACTTCCTAAGTGTTCCCAAAGATCTTGAGGGCTAGAAAAAATGCATGTACATATAGGAATACTACATTAAGAAACAGTTCTCATGTAAAGTAACTCTCGGTTAAGTAAACAAGACCTACAAAAAGAAGAGGGATTCTAGAGAGGTAAAATTTAAGTGATGTGAAAATTATTTTTGGAAGCCTAGTGAAAAACCCCATCAGATCTTGACTGAACTCAGATCTCCTACCTCTTGATCCCAGTATCTCAAGTATAAGGCCGTATCTGTCTGCCTACTACCATTTTTTTCTGTCACTGTCTCCTTTAGTTTGGACAATTGCTTTGGACTCTTTGCAAGGAAGAACAGGATGTCTGTCTTTCTGTTTCATGCGTGGCTCTCACTTCTTTAAAGAAGAGAGGCTCAGGAAGTCCCCATGAAGAAATCTGCATATAGCCCAAAGAAATCATTTGTTTTCCTGTGTTTGCATTTTAATTGAAACCTAAAAGCAATGAGAATAAAAGAAGCCACATGTGTAGTTCACGATTAAGAATTTGCAGCTGACCAAGATAACCCCAGCAAACCTCCGAGAGTGAGGTATCTCTGTGGGAATGCCTGACCTTCCAGGTCAAACCCTTTCTTCTAGTCTTCCCTTTCATGGCAGATGAATACGAACTTCAGTGCAGAGGCACAAGTAACTGCTGACTAGGGAGAATGGCAATTTGTGATGAGGAATGAAAGACGCTGTTCTGCTCACATAGAAACAGTGTATTTTTCTTCTCTCTCATCAAATGACAACAAAGTTACTTCTCTGGCCACCAATTATTGAACACAACTTCACTGGTACAAAGATAAAATTAATCAAATATACATACCTCCTTCTCTAAGATAATTAATCACTTCTAACCCACTTAACAGCCCTCCCCTGGTCAGTTTGTAATGGTCATTATTTAATGATACAACTGCAACATCAATACTAATTGAGCTTTCAATTGCTCAAGTACATCTTAAAGAACTAGGTAATTTTGAAAAGAAAAGAGGAGCAAGATTCTTCTTAACATAATTTCGTATTAGCAGAAAAAGAACAAGCTAAGCCACAGACTATATAAGCCTCCGTTCTCAAGCAGCTGTACCCATTCAAACAACATGTCCATGACTTTGCTTTGGGTGTAAATTGCCAGAACTTTCCTTATTTGACGTAAATCTGCTCTGCAGCATTCTAATGCTGTCTGTATCATAGCTTTTAATTTTCACAAGTGATCCTAGCTGCAGGAGCAGCTGCTGTTCTGTGAGACACTTAATATAACAATTTAGCCTGTGTTCAGATATTCCCTGCAGTTTCAGCTGTAGAGATATAAGATGCTGCTAACCTCAGATAGTGTGGTACCACATCTCTGCTGGGGGTTGCCCACCCTGCAGCAGGGCCAGCAGAAGGGAAAGAGGCTGTTTTGTGAGTGATCCTCATCTACCGCAGTGCAAGGAAAATATTTTAGATTAAAACACCAGTGAAAGCTGTCTAAACTGTGCCAGCTGACTTTGCACTGGAACAGAAAAATAACAATAAGTGTCTGGGAGCTTGTAGCTGTGCACATTATACACCGATCGGTGCAGATCAGACGACTGCAAAGGGAAGAGATGTATGCTGACTTCTTGTTTCTTCTTTTGGGTTTCATTGTCCTCAGAATTAAAATGAGAGCTTGGTCAGAGTGAAAGTACCCACGTGCTTTCCATGCATGAAAAATACAATGCATAGATGAGCTTGAATTTGTGCATATACAGACTGTACTTTATAAATCTTCTTGTAAAATTTGTTGAATGCACTGTGATCTTGGGTAAAATATCAATTAGTCTTCTATACTTCTGAAATGTTTTTGTGAGGACTTTGCTGCATCCCCAAGTAATAGAGCTGCTTCTAAAAGGTAGTTGCAACCTTGACAGATTTCCAAGATGTCAGCCTGCCCTGTACGAGACTGCAAATTAACCTACAGCCTGTGTTGAACTGGTCAGTGCCACCTGCAATCAGTCCCAGGACAATGTTTAACAATTAGAAAACACACAACCTCAGTTAACAGATGTATCTTGTTTTCTCTTATCTCCTTGCCTGCCCTAACTTAACACAATTTAATCTGAAAAAAACATTCTCTGAAATGACATCGTGAGAGGTTGTGATAAGCTAGCACCATGTTAAGACATCTCTCCAAGGAGGATCTGAGGAAAAGCATTTATGCATATGAATTCAGCAAGAATTCAAGTTCCCTTTCTCCTAGGATGTGGAAATTCAAACCACACAGACATGGCTGATGTGACCGGAGCTCACAAATTCTAACTGAGCTTCCAAAGCCTTGGCAGCCTTCCTTTTTCTAATTGGCTTATGTGATTACTTCTGGGGCAGAGTGGGGGCTTTTTTCCCCTCTGTTTTCTTCATCAAACTTGAAGTACTGACTGCTGGGGACAGCTGTTGAAAGGTGTCAGTACTGTGATAAAGTCTTCCTGCTATTAATTTCACTGTTAACAAATTATGTTTGTACATTGAAAGAGACATAATTCACAGAAAGATGCATTTTCGTCTAGCAATAGTAAAGGGCTGTAAGCAGATAGAAGGAATTAATACGATTTTTCACTCTCTACTGTGCTCAGCTGAAGGGAGAGCACGTGACTGAGAAATTGTCTCAGTCTGGCGACTTCTCAGGGCAATCCAACCAAAGCATCTAGTTCTACATTTTTCAAGTGTACTGTCTGCAGGGTAAGATTTGGCACCTGATTTTCCTAAGCAGCTGCATGTTTGCAACTGCCTATGAAATCAGTGTCTGTCGTGTCTCAAAAAAAGGTGCCCAAGATTAGAGGATTTTTTGAAAAGCCAGAAAATTACTTAATTTCCTTGTGAGATTGGAAATGAAAGTAAGCATAATGATACAAATATCTCTCAGTTTATTCTAAAACGAACAGTTTATATCTTAATCAAAGAACCAGATTTCAGATGAAGTGTAATACAGAAATTAATAACAGTTGCTGTTCAGGGACCAGTTTCCTACACTGCCATTGCATTAGCAAGTTCACTTAAGCCTACAAAGAACCCTTGTATTTCTCTTGGTATTTCCATAGTGGTGCTACTTGTCACTGGATAATTCTCAAATAATAGGGTGAATAAGTCTAGATACAGATGACACAGTACAGTCTATTAAGGCCAGTTATTTCCTGCATCTAACATAAATCATTCTATTTGGCATTTATCACACACACATTGTATTTCTTGATCCAAATCCTCCTGAGATGCAGGCTCGTAGTGTAGATGCTATTTTTTGTAGCTTGAGAATCTTATTCAGAGGGCTTCCTTGATGGAAGTAGAGATATTTAGGGGGAACGCTATCTAAAATGTTAAGTAAATAGTTTATTCTTTCCATCTGTATACAGCAAAAAAAAATGTGGTTATGACTTTTGTTAGAGTTATGTCTAGCCTAGAAATTAGCATTGAGGAAGACACACGAAAATAATAATATAGGATCAGGTTTTATCTTGCACCTGGCCCCACATATGGTTGTGACAGTTTATGAAGCCATGAACGAACCTCAGTAGATCATTTCCCAGGCAGAAAAATTACCACAGGAAGACCAGAGCTTAAGCTGCCTCCTTTGTAATTTTGCAGGAGAATCAGGGTCAAAGGTGGGAGCAATTGGCTTTGCGTGCAGAAATGCAATAGAGATTGTAGCTGTACTGCAGCACATCAGCACCCTTCCCTACAAGTGACACCTTCTGGTGTCAAGTCTGACCTTCACTAATGGGGCCTTCAACAAATTCATGTTAATACTCACAAGACTAGAGATGTAAACCCATCTGGCCAAACTCCAACATACACAATAATTTTTTTTGAGTAAACTGTACTGGACTTTCAGCATTTTTCATCGTTATTTGTCTTAAAGGCTGTATCTTTGAATGGTGTTGAACTTGTCACATTCAGCACTTCAAATGGCATCTTAGTTGTTTAAAAAAGTAATTTCACTGAGCTAAGTGATAAAGTGCCAAAACCACCCAAGGGCTTCGATGGAGTCAGAATAAAACCTGTGTGAAACTGAAAAGCAGAGAGTAATTTATGAAGACAGAGCAACTATCAGAGATAGGATTCCATCAAGGGCATAGAGTAAAACAATTTGACTCATATGGGAAATTGCAAGACTACCTTCAATGACCACAGAAGGTTAGGACCTTTGTTCCGTATTTCTGGAAATACTTCTGGCAGAGCAGCAGCTGTTAGTGCCACATCATCTGGTTAAGATAAAGAATCAGAGTGATTCCTTTGATACAAAGACACTGAAAAGATGGAGAGAAACCATGCACACAAAATAGCTTATGTAAATTGCCTCTGGTGATGCTTCAAAATGCAGCCTAGGTGGATTAATCAGTGATAAAATAAATAGCCAGCAGAATAAAAATTGCTGTGATGTGTCTAGACTTCTCTTCGGGGAAAGAATATTTTGAGCCACGTGTCTTGATTTGTCCGTGGAGTTACAGGATCACCTATCATTAAGCACTGCTAAAAGATGAAAAGCTCATTTCGGGAGCTGGAAGCTTGGAACTGGCAGGAGGAGGGGTGGCAGGATGCTGGATTTCTGGGGCCAGTTTTCAACAGCATCTGGAATAAGACATTAAATTTATCCCACGAGGACAGCTGTTCGCATCAACCTAATAGTGATGACTACATTCCTGTGGTTTTGTACACCTGATTGAAATATGCTTCCATTAAGTGTTATCTGATAGCAATTAGGACTTAATATTCATGTGATAAGACTACTGGAAGATGTTGTCCTTTACCATACTCCTGTTGGAGCCATATGTTTTATGTATCATTTTGATTAATGGATATGTGTGAAACAGCAGCTCTGACATGACTTTAATTAAAACAGCAATATGGGATGGATTCTCATTTGTCATGAGTTGATGCAGCTCTGTTGACTTTGCAGAAGTGATCCCCTATTCTTACCAGCGCAACATCCAATCTCAGAGTGAGACGCGTACAAAGCCAGGGCAGGCTGAATCAGCTCCGGTATGTCTTAAACCAGAACTCACCTGTGAAACAGTAACAAACCCCTGACATCCCTGGGTCATGATATATGATCCGCTAGGTGACATTAAAGATGATCTGCCATTAGCTAAGAAAAGTATGTTTGTTACCCAGTTGATATTCCTTTCCTTGTCACTTGTATTATTTCTGTCCTATTTTTTCAATAACAAAATTTGATGGAAATAAGCATCTCCAAATTAAAGTCACATTATATTATAACTGTGTTACCACTGCAGGTAATAACTCCAGTGCCTAAACACTGATTTTTTTGTGCTTGAAGAAAAAGTAGCTTAGGCCATGGGGAAAATACTGTAGAGCCTTTCATCTCATGGTTAGGTCACGAGAACAGCACTAAGGTGTGTCAGTTCTTGCCATCTGATGAATGATTTATAGTCTGCAGAAAATCAACTGGTGATCTCACTGCATTTCTACAAATTTAGAGATTGCATCACAAAAACTGGTATTAAACGGGTCTCTAACAGGTTGCAAAGGGATGAGATGATGCAAGGGGTAAACTCGCATGTCTGTCATCTTAAGGTCATGATGGGGTAGATTGATCATTGCCCGATTTGGAGCAAGTCTGCAGTGTTTATGCTTCACAAGGAAACCAGATTGAGACAAGCCAGATGATAACGACTAAAGGAGTTTGTAGCGGTGCTGATTCATTGTTCACATCTCTTATGAAAGTGGAAAGAGTTGTTGCAAAGTTCCCCCTATTCCAGATACAGATAAAATCTTTGTTAAACATAATCAAAACTCCAAAATTTGGGAATACTGAATTAAGATTGCAAGCTAAAATATAGTCTCTCTGCGTACCAGTATATAGGATAAACTGAACTGGGATATCGTGTTCACACATCCACATCTGCATCCTCACTTAAAGTCAGCGAGGAAACCAGACAAATCTGCCAACTCTTAGTTTATGGTCCTCTGACCTGGATTTGTTGTAGACTGCTTTGCATTCTATGGAACAAGTTACATTTGCAGAAAAGCAGTTCAATTCATCTTCAAGTCTTTGCTCATTTGTTGTTATTACGCAACTTCTAGCTTTGTCCATTTTTTATGATTTAAGTCTTCATCAAGGTCATAACAATGAATTTATGCCATGGTAGACTTAATTTCATGTTTCCAGGTTGTCAAGTAAAAAGGTTATCACAGAAGGAAAGGAAAAGTGGGTGAAGGCAGAATCTCTTTCTTCATAGCAGCGTTACAAAGACGTTATTTTTCATTATTATTTTCTCTATGCAACATGTTAAAATGCAATACGTTAAGATGCAAGCAATTCTGCTTGATGACAGTACTGTGAAGAGATTCAAGATGGCAGCTGGAAAAAGAAGTGCCTATGTCACATACTCTCACAACAAATTCGTGTTTGCTTTTAATTTTTCACTGTTTTTCTCTGATGTAAAGTGAAATTGTTTAGACTGAAAGTACCAGTTGCTTTTGCATGGGAAACAGAACTGAGTAGTCTGAGTAGCAAAGTAGGACTCGACAAGAAAGTTCAATTTTTAAAAATTATTCCAGACAAGCTTGAAGAGGTATAAAAGTCTCTCTTCTTTAAAATTGTTGGATTATATGACATATTGTGACCGCAAAATGTTGAAGCCGTTCATGTTTCCCACTGCCTGTATCTAGGAACATTTAGAAGGGCATTACATAGTTTTTCTGGATTCATTGCTGATCCTTGAGTGAGCTTGATTTAGGGAAATTGGCTGAGTGTAACATTTAGCCATACCTGACCTTCCATGAAAGTGTGTCTTTGTTCTAAAATCAAATCCTAATTAAACAAGAGCTGTTACAGAATCAAGTTCATAGCACCTACAAGTGGGAGCAAACAACAAAAAAAGAAGAAATCCTGTTAAGTGGTCTGTGAGGAGGCTGATTCAAAACAAGTTATAAAGAGAGTCATGGGGTCTCATTGTTTTATCTGGTTATACAAGTTTTACATTATTGTACATCTGCATTATTGTACAATAGTAACATTAGACTAAAACTAGTGTAAATAATTAAGAATAAAGTTGACATCATTTCAAGATGCCCCGGCAAAGTGATGTACCTATTGCTATATATTGCAAGATAAAGAGGGGTGAAGAAAGGCATGGAGGAGTGATAGTTAACTTTCATGGTTTAGCTGTGAGAGGACATTAGTACCTAGATCTCTGTGCCGTGGTTTAAACCCAGCCGGCAGCCCAACACTGCGCAGCTGCTCACAAACCCTCCCTCATCCTCCCCAGGAAATGGGGCAGTGAATTGGAGGGGTAAGGGTAAGGAGACTCGTAGGTTCAGTTAAAAACAATTTAATAATTGAAATAAAATAAAATTGAGATGATGATGATGATGATGATGATGATGATGATGATAATAATAATAATAATAATAATAATAATAATAATAGAAAATACAAACAAATAATGCACAATGCGATTGCTCACCACCCGCTGAACAATACCCAGCCCGTTCCCAGCTAGCGATCCCAGAGAACAGAGAATCCTGAAATCACCATCCTGGAAGCAAGAGAGTGCTTTCGGATCAGCCCTCATCTAGACACTGAGCATGACATGGAATATTTCATTGTTCAGTTTGGGTCTGGTGCTCTGGCTCTGCTCCTTCCCAGCTTCTCGTGTGCCTGCACGTAGGCAGGACATAGGAAGTTGAAAAGTCCTTGATTTCTGCGCAACTAAAACCATCAGTATATTATTAGCATTATTCTCATACCAAATCCCATACTGAATCCAAAACACAGCACTGCTCTACCTACTAAGAAGGGGAAAAAAAAAAATCAGCTTTATCCCAGTCGAAACCAGTACAATTTGTATGTATGCACACATAAATATCTGCATGAGCATTTCAAATAGACAACAGAAAAAGGAGTCGCTTGAGAAGACCATACCTGGGGTAGGGTCTTGTGGACTTTGCTTAGGGGAGCAGTTCTCCTCTAACAAGCTGCGATGCTGCCCTGCCCCAGGTTTGCTCCGCAAGAGCCAGGTCAGCCCAGGCTGCAGCAAAGGGAAGGCTGCTGAGTGCAGACAGAGTAAGGAGGAAATCTGCCTCTTGCTGGCTCTGGAGCAAGGGCTCGGTGTGTGCTGGCAGCAGGGGGGTAGAGGCACCCCTGGGCTGTGCTCTCTGTGAAGGAGGAAGCAGAAGAGGGGGGACAGCTGTACCTAGATTTCTTTAAAAATTTTAGGGGATGAATGTGGTTGAGGAGAAAAAGGTGAAGGCAGCAGGCTGATGTGCAGTATTCATGAAATCCTCATGAGGTCATCAGAGGGTGAGGCCAGCTGCAGATTCTTTGTCCTCAGCCAGTTAGTGACAAAGTTGTTCTACCAAGTGCCATTTTCCATGGATTATTACAGTGATAGACTAGATAGGAATGCCAAGAAGCCATGGCTGAGACTAGAATCCAGTTATGATGAGAAAGAAAAGTCAACCAAGACTTTGATCTAAGGGAAAGAGAGAAGTTACTAAAGAAACTATTGTAGAAAAAGTAATCTTTGAACAGCTCTTGAATATTATATTAACTCAAGAGAAAAAAAAAAAACAAAGACGTTCATTCTTTTAATGAAAAGAAAAACAGCAGCAGCCTTTTAGTTAGACTAAGTTTCTGTAGCTTCTACTTTTTGTTTGCAGGTGAATGTCAACCAATGCAAAAAGCTGAAAAATCAAGTATTGCTGATGCAGGTCTGATTAAATTTCATGGCTGAGATCATTGAAATAATTTTTTTTAGATCTATTCTATGGATACAATTGTTGGTTTTTTTTTCCTGAGAAACCAGAGGTCATTCTTTTTGTCTCTGCTGTGCTCTCAATGGGGGAGTCAGGGTGCTTACAAGAGGGACTGAACAACTAGAGAGTCTTTTCCTGTCCCTCTTTCCACTTTAATATTTCTCATTTTCCAGCAGGGAAGCCAACGTGCTGTGCAGGCAAACTGAAAATGAGCATGTGCAAACGTGTTTGTATTTGACTCTTGGAAAAACTGTTCAAAAATGAAAACATACATAACATGAGGCTGGGAAGAAGGGAGAAGGGAGAGTGAGGCAGTGGAGAAACACCTTACGTTGGCACCTTTTATTAAGAACGGTGTAAAAACACTTTCCCTGTAGACAAGTTGGTTCAACCATCCGAGTCACCAAACTCTTTTTGACTGCTAGGTTTTATCAGCTTTGGAAATAATGCTTCAGCAATACCCAACACGGGCGATATTATCAAAACTAGATAAATCCTCTCAAACACCTCTTGCATTAATTCAAGAATTGGAACAAATGTAGAGTAAGAATAGGGCTATGGCAAAGGTTTAGGCAGCAAGGCTTGCCTGCTCCTTCCCCAGCCTCTGCTCATCCACTCCTGCTGCCTGCAGCAGCCAGCACAACTCTGGCTTGTTAACCTTCAGCTTCTGCCCACTCCAAGGACTGCAAGGACAGGCAGTCTTTTATCCTTCCTTTGTTAAAGCTACTGCCAGAAAGCTGCCCCTGCACCTCTCAGTTTCTACCTTTTATCATAGAAAAACGTTGTATAAACAGCTGTTTTCTTACCTTCTGCCTCATACTCAGGGAGACAAGAGGGATATTCACTGTGCTGTTCTTCTGCCCTCGAAAAGAAGTTTCCCCTGTCTCTCCACATGTCAAAATCGGACTTTTTATCCACTACTGTACATAGAAATGTAATATTTCTGTTTGCAATTCCAATTTCACAGTTGAGCAGGATCTGCAGAGACAGAGAATTCTAATAAAATTGCAGAAACATTTAATGCAATGACTGGCAGATGGGGAAAGGGTTTGTGGCAGCTCCATTTTTTCTGATTATGTTAACAAAACATGGCATGTGCTTTTTTAATGCATAGACAACAGTTCTATTTACAATTTAAATCTGATGACTGAAATGCTTATTAGATCACTTTTTTTGGAGAGTATGTTCACCACCTGAATGATCTAATATTACAGAAATACTTATTTTTCTTCCCTTGAATTAATGTTCCAGACTTGAAGTTTAATGAAGTTACATGGGATAATTTCAAAAATTGTCTAAGTGCAAAAATGTAATTTTGGTAAATTATTTATGCATACTTGACTCAACAATTAGAAGACAGTAGAAGACTGTTTTGATCCACACTAGGAAGTCATTTAAATACAGATAGGTAGTTCACAGCACGAATGGAGTAGGAGGATAGTAGTAGTAGAAAAAATGAAGAGTCTGCAAAGCCAACTATACATGCTAATGTACAAAGTTTCCAAAATTTGTTCCAGTTTATTTATATGAACTAATTTGGAAGGCTGGACATTTGATTAAAATCTGCCTAGCTAGGTAATGCCTCTTATCTACCTACAGGTCCGGGATCAAACATTCTGAGTTTTCTCAGTGCTTGAACTTAGTTGTCTCAAATCTGACCTGCCTGATATGTCGGTGCTCATATACACCCATGTCTGGTTTACTGGAATCAGAAGTTCACATGTATATCCTCTCCAGTTCTGTTACGTAAAAAAATTTCCTTCTTTTAAGACGGGAATCTGATTATTAAGTGGGCAAATGTATCAAATATCAATGAGATTGGAACTGGTGGAAACACTGAAAGTCAGGCTGCACTGTCTGTGTCAGGCAAATGCAGACCTTGGAGATAACATATGCATGTTGGGTTTATTTGTTTGTTTTCCCTTGGTTTCTCCAACTGAATCAAAGCTCATTTTTAATTCAAGTTTAGAAACCAAGCAAAAATTGTTTCAGCTGATTTTAGATAACCTCTGGTGAGCCTCAATCATTTAAGGTTACAGGGGAGTTATCATGTGATTTGCCATGTGATTTATTCCTGTAAATTATCATCAGGTCTCCAGATGACTGAAAATGTGAAGCTAGTCCTTGAGGCAACACCTTTAACTGGTGTTGCTGAAAGTCTGTGTTACAATCCCTCTCATTTATAATCTCATCCTTTCTCCCTTTCATCCCCAAATAACACCACTGCAGCTGTGCTGAGGCTAGCTAAAGTCTAGGAGCATTATCTTATATCTCTAATTAGTGGCCTTTTAATAATGGCACAGAGGAGGTAAGGGAAATTTGCCTTACTTTCTTCAGCCTGGCCTCGTCCTGGGCTTACGCATTGGACTTCAGTTTCTAGCGCTGCCAAGTCTTACATGAAAAACATCTGAAACTATATGGATTGCAGTTACCAAGGAAATGCCTCCCTGAAAATAGGTCCTGAAACACTACAGGCTCCTAACGCCATCAAAATAAAAGCAGGAATCATCAGCAGTGATTCACAGGGGCCTCATCACTGCTCTCCAAGTCAGGGCTGTTTCACCTCACCCCCGCTCCCTTGGTATGCCAGCAGGGCCAGGCTGGAGTCACAAAGCCGCAGACATATCTTCTGATCCCACCCTTAATCCTCCCTGCCTTTTTCTTTCCCGGTGTGACACTGTCAGGCAACTCTTTGTTTCTCTTCTGTAATCACGGTTGTGTTCCCCTTCCATGCCTGTCTCCCCTCATTAGGGAGCTGCTGTCCTCTCAGTCACCAAAGTGCAGCAGGCAGAGCTGGCTCCTGTGACACTTCGGTCCCTCACTGAGCCCAGATCAAATTGATGCACCCTCCGTCTTCCCTGGCCTCCGCATGTTATCCAGAAAAGTAGCTATCTAAAGATTGCACTTTCTAATTCAACAAATCTGCTCCCTGCGGAGGAAATTTAGGGGTGTGTTGCAGCAATTTATGCTGGCAGTCGAGGAGGTCAGCTAGCAGAGCTGGCATAAACTGGCAGCAAAATAGGCTTGAACGCTCTGAGATAAAAAGCAAAGCCTGACTGATGTGGAATCTGTATAACCAGTTTTATATCTATGCCATCCATCCCTAGGAGTCCTTTGTATGGTGTGAAAATCAGGAATTAGCATGGTTTGGGTATTCATGCATGCCAACCGTGCTCAAAGGCCAGAAGATGCACACCCAGGCTGCCTAGAGCCAGAGAAGCACAGTTTCCCCTCTTTTTCAAGGTCTGTGCTGAGCACAAGCATGAGAATTGCATGTTGGGCTGTGATGTCCTGGCACTGCACTGATTTGTGTACATTTTTCCACTCCCACTAATCACATGAAGACACGAGAAGAATGTCAGCTGTGATTGAAGTGGCACCGTGCATCCACAGAAAAAGGGGAAGAGAAATCTAGGCTCTTGGATTATTTGTACTGATTTCAGAGATATTTATGCCGGTGGGTTTTCTGCGAATGGGAGGAATATATGCCTACCAGCAATCAGAAGAAAGCCAGGAAAGCTTCTGGCTTGGGAGCTGAGCAATTCTGAGAGAAAGCACTGATGAAAGAGGGACGCACTACCAGGGATGCTATTTCCAGAGTCGCTTTCCAGAGTAGGAAAAACCTGACATTTAAAACTGACAAAATACGGCTTTAAACTGACATCCAAAACTCATTGCTCCGAATAATTCTTTTAAACGGTGTTTCAGAGAAGATTGTGAACTGATATTGCAGGTTTCCATTGTGCACTGTAAAACAATGAGCTAAATACCAGCAACACAGCAACTCTGTGGGCAAATGCTGCAGCTCACAGTTAGCATAGGGTATCTGATCCTGTTTTTTTCTGAAAGAAGAGAATTTTATGCTATCTCTTAGTAAAAGAAGTAGTAGGATGCACCTATGCTGAGCATAAAGAGCTTTTCTATTGAGGATAAGTGCATAACCTCCCTTATCTTTCAAAGTGATAAAAATAGGTTACAGAGTATGATATAAAATTATATAGGATTACCATGCATGAGAGAAATTACATAATACATTACATAATCTTAAAAATATTGCAGTCTGATTTTCTAGCACTTCCAGACAAAAAAAAAGCCCAAGACAAATAAAAAATGACTGAAGTACTTTCTGCCATAAACTTTTATTTTCACTTTTTTTGTGTGTACTGTTTTCCCTTCTGTTTGGTCTTTTGGGTTTGTTTTTTGGTTGAGTGGGTGTTTTAGTTCACTTTCATAGCATTAACAGGAATAGAAATATCACTGGACTTTTTCAAATCAAATTTTTATCGTTATCAGGCTGCCAGTTTAGGTATCTCTGAGCTCGTCTTAAATTGAACTGAGCTAAGACCTTTTGAACTCACTTTATCATTGTGCATGAAGTGGTACAAATTCCTCCTGGTTCCAAAACCAGTCATGTTTTATGCCACGGACTGCCCTGTTAGTCTTTTTCCCGCCCTTTCCAAGGTAAGGCTGAAGTAAGGATACTCTCTTGATTTTCATTCTTCTTAGGAATTTACCTTCTTCCTAGACTATCTGTGTTTCTTATCAGCCTTGCCTGTAGGATGTGATTAGCAAGGCTTCAGACCATACAGATCTAGATGTAGCACTTCTGTAGCATTTACCCCGAGGCAGTGTCTGAAGATGAGTTTTCTCCATCTCAGAAATATTTTATGGGTTTTCTTAAGGGAGGGGGAACATGATTTTGAAATGTATTGTTTTCATCTTATGCAAAGTTCACCCTGACAGTCGGCTGGTAAGGATCAAAGCTTCATATGGCGCGTCGAAAGGTCAAAGCATGTATTAAATTGTGCACTGAAAAATCAAAGCTTTGTAATTTACAGGCAATAGCTCAGAAACTCATACTTGAGAAGCAGGGTCAAAAAGAAAGCTCTTATCCCTCTTAATTCAGTTGGCAGCACAGTTCCTTTCTGTGTCATAGCAGTGCCTCCTGCTGCTGCTGCCATGCAGGTCTGTTCACGTTTCTCCTACAAATTTCAAGGCATGTAAGTCTGTGTTCTCAGCCTGCCTCCCGCTATGGCACACCTGTTTCAGGACTTAAGTTTGTGAGGATTGTGTTTGCAAAGAAGCTATCGCATTCTTTGAGCTCTCTTTGTGAAAGATCCCAGTGATGCATTTACTTTATCTGCGCATACAATAAATAACGAGTAAACAAGAGCAATTCTAAACTGAAAAAATTCATTTCTAAGTAATACTGTTTTGCTTCAGGAATCAGCCTCCAATAGTTCTACCTTATTTGATTGCAAAATTTTGAGAGGATAATGGCTTTTTGCAGCCTTGCTGACACAGAAGAGTTACGTTGTTTTTGTTACAACCTGCGCACGGATATGGATTTAGTTAAATTGCTCCATATTCCATGTGAATACGTTTGGTTTCTAACTGATTTATATGGATTTACCTCAGTTCAGTTATCGAATTAACTGGATCTGTAAAGGATTTGTATTAATTTTAACTACATCAATTTTAAAAATAACCTGAATTAAACTGGTGCAACAATGTAGAGAAGGCCTAGGAAGAGGAAAATCAACTTTTCTTTTACCCTTCTTGGAGCTTTGGTCTTACCTCATTTTCACATACTCTCCTGTCCATGAAGAATGATTTCAAAAAGTCCACGGAGCCATAGGGTGAAAGAGATCAGAATCAGTCGATTTTCTGAATGATCTCTCTATTAATATTTTTTTTTAAGTGGTAAATGTAGTGCTTATTAATGCAAAAATTTAGTGGTGGCCCAGTTAGGGACACGCTGTGGAAATGGGTATGTGTTGTCTTCCTTAGCCTCAGCAATGCCAAGGCACTTTGGCATGAGGCTGTTCACCCCCAGCCTTGTCCCCGGTTACTCCGGGCATACTTTTGTGTCATTGCAGTTTTGTTTCTGTCCTGCCACAACACAGGAATATCTGTAAGCTCTTGATAGTCCTGGCAAAGTGTAGACTATTGGATACAAACCAGAGGAAAGGAGTAAAAACAGAGGACTGGAAAAAAAAAAATATCTATGAGCAAAGATTGAATGAGCTGGAGTTATTTAGCCTGAGGGGGAGAAGACCGAGCAAGACCTGCTAATAGTCTTCAGAGACAGAAATGCCTGTTCTCTAAAGGTTTTTTTTTTTTTTTTTTTTTTTTTTTCCTGATAAAATGGGTGATGTCCCAGGCCTAAACTGCAGAAAGAAAGATTCTTGTTAGAGGATCAGAAACACCTCCTAATCCTAAAAAAATGGAAGTAGCAGAATAGATTGCTCAGGGATACTGCAGCTTCTCCTTCATTAGAAGTCTAAGAACATTGTCCCATGTCAAGAGCATAGAAAATTATACAACAAGGTACTTTCTAAACCAATTTTCCTGTTATTGCTGTATGCTCAAGGAATTGTTTCTTCCCTGTTTATGCTTCAGATACACTGGGAAAATAGTTTTCTTTGTTCCATAATGGCCAACCATAATTCAGGTCTTGCAGCATTAAGTAGAAGCAAATTTTATTTAAACCTGACTGGGAAAAGAAAAATCAAAAAAGAAGGAAAGTCAACCCCCTTCTCGTCTAGACAAATAGTCGTTATTTGACAGGCATGGTGTTTGGGTTTGAAATGCACAGCAGTATTATCTAAAATTGAAGTTTCTTTAGCTCAGATGAAAGGTTGTAGAGTGCCTCCTGACTTCACAAATCAGGTTCCTCTCCTCATTTCTCCTGAAAGACTATTCTTATCACATCTCAGTTCAGTGAATCAGAGCTCCTCCAGCCAGTGTGATACTGAACTCAAGCACAAGTCCAAACCAGTTTGGTAATCAGGAAAGAATCACTAATCCTCAAAGTGCCATCCAGTACAGAGTGTTTCTGCCTGTTGCCAGTGTCGGGGACAGTCTGCCACCACCCCCCTGCAGTGGGACACATGTCCCACTCCTGCCAGCCTGGGTCAGGGCTGTGCTCAGCTCTGCCTCAGTTGCATTGCAGTAAATGCAGATTTCATAATAATAATGGAAATAAACAGGAGGAAGTTGTCTTTCCTTCAAGGGGTTTTAAGTAGTCTGGGACCTTTAATCTAGGTCTGGCATGTTACTTATAGGAAATGTGTGTCTCGTACTTCCTGGAAGACATCTGGTATTAACCTGTTGGCTGATTTTATCCACAGCATCATTCCTCCAGAAGCAGAAGACTGTGTGCCAGTCACTCTAGAGGTTTGCCTGATTTGGTGAAACATTTATTTCCCTCTGATGCACTATGGAGAAATGATGGGGAAGAATCCATATGTCTGCAGCTCCTATTTGTTGTGTCCAGTGCAAGGTTTGAGTACCCCATCTCATCAACCATGATTACCGGCTGATGTAGTACAGGGATCTTTGTATTACTGTAAGGATGCTCTAAAGCTTATGTGTATATACTGCAAGGTTTTATTGTGTCATCCAGGTCTGAAGAATAAGATCACCCTTTTTATCTTTTCAAAATTTCCATGATATCTCAGGAGGAAAATGCTATGCCACCGTGCATACAGCGATATCATGTGTTTGCAGGCTGGTTGTCATATAGAGTTCCAAATAGAACATAGTATTGATTTTCTTTAGATTTACTGTACCAGTCATACTAAGTAGGAAGATACTAACTGGCACAGTAAAACACAGAGAAGTTTAATGGAAAACTAATGTGTGCTGTTAGGTGTTACCCCTTCTGCAAAAGCAGGGGAACGAGGGGGAAGTAATTCCAGCTAGAGAATGAACAAAACATGAAACAACGGCCCTCTAATTTCTGTAATATAAATCCCCCTACTGAAATATCTCCACTAATCAGGGGAATAAACACAGAAAACTCTCTGAATAATTTAGAAATCCACAAGCCTAAAGGAGCTATCAAAGCAAACTACTTGGAGGCTATCAGGTCTGAGAGCAGTCCCTACATATCTTCACAGTAGCCTCCTAATCTCAGTAAATTGTTTGTAGAAGCTGTGCAGAGGCAGCTTGTCATCGCGTCCAAGTTTTACCCCACTTCTGAAGCGAGGAGCTACGAACACTCACACAGAAAACTGAAACCAGCACGGTATCTCAGGCCTAGGCTACTCTGTCAGCAAGCAGAAATGCCCCCACAAATCTTTTCTATTGCCAGCGCTGTATTCCACAGGGTGCAATGGATTATTAGCAGGCAGTTTGATCTATATAGTCCAAAAGCAGGATCTGATGATTCATCTGTTCAGGCAGACAGTGCTCAGTCACTGCCCAAAGTGGGGGCAGGGCACAGCAAGGGTTAGATCAGGAATCAGGGTCCTCTTCCACCTGGATGCTGAATCACCCTGTGGCTTGGAGCTTTGCTTTGTGAGATTTGTGCTTGGTTCTTTCTTTGATCCCTCTGCAAAAAGGGACAAAGAGGTATTTGTGAGCAGAAAGTACTGACAGCTTGACGTGCTTTCAGGGAAGTTGAGAATGAGCCACAGACTGCAAAGCCACCAACCTGCATCTCACTTAAAGTTTGTTGTGCAGTTGCAGTCAGCTTCATTGAAGACACAGAAGCCTGCAGCTATGAACAACAGTGTATTTCCAGCACGTTTACCATCATTGCATGTGCAAACTCTGTGATGAGTTGAAGTGCTGGGGTTTCAACACCAAGCCCCAAATTAAGGCTGACATATGGGTGATTCCCACAGCCCTTCCCAAAGGGGGGGTGAGTTTACCTTTAGGCTTCCCTCCAGGGTGGGGCCAGTCTGGCAGACAGAGCCCTTGGGTAAATGAGCCCCAGGTGTCTGCATTAAGTGAACAAGGGTCAGGTGTCCCACTGAGGGATAAAAGCTGGGACCATTGCAGGAGGGGCAGTGTCTGTCTGTGAGGTGGATGCACTGTGCAGAGTTCCCTGTTGGGGAAAGACCTCCTGCCTCCCTGGGACTGGGCTCCAGTCAGGTCTGGCCTTTGTAAATGTGAGCTGTGTAGAGATTTGGTATGTGGCTTCCTTGGTCTTATGTGTTCAGTTTGTTGATCTGGTTGTCTTCCATCATTTCTATGGGAAACAGCATTTCACCATTTATTCCACCCATTGTTGGTTGTGTGGTATCATTGTTGGGGTCAGTAGGATTGGTGTCAATTGTGTATAAAGTGATGAGGATGGCCCTGTCTGAAGTTCCTGCTTGGGACTGTTATAATCAGACAAAGCCAATTTTTATAAAAATATATATTTTTATTTGGGTTCAATCGATTTAGGGTGGGTAGCAATAGGCAAAGCAGTGCTGGGTGCATGGAGAGCTGCAACTCTGCCACACGCACACCAAGTTCCAGAAAGCAGCGGTTTTTATACTTTTGTGCCATCGTCTTTAACCAATCTCCTCCCATCAGATAGTTGTCCTGCTCTTTTCCATTGGGTCATTTGGGTTTCTGGGGTGCATGTCCTCCTCCTATTGGGTCTTTTGAAAGTCTCGAAGCCTTGGTCTCCTGGCATGCTTTTCTCCTACTGGATCTTTTAAAAGCCTCATGATCTCATCCTTTTGGCGGGCTTTTCTTCAAACAGCAGTTACATGTCAGCTCTAGGTGGGGTTTCTGAGATGAGGTTACATTGTTCCATCTGAATGGCACACTTTACATTTAATTGTTTAACATTTACAGATCGTTCAAGTGTATCATACCCATCTTGCCCAACCTAGCAAATTAGTTACAATAGTTTTATTACAGCACTCACCCTGCTTAATTTATCAAATTAGTTACAATAGTTTATTACAGGAAGATCCTGGCCCTCAGATTAATTAAATTTGGGGGACCATGTGAACAGTGGGAGAAGTGGCTGGCGGAGGCTGAACCGCAGGATGTTAGAAAATATTAGATATAATATTAGAAAATATTCAAAAAATTCTCCAGTAAGGCACAGGATGCCGTAACCTTTGGGAGACGGGATGGATCCTGTTAACAGCATATAAGCAACCGCACCAGCAAAAAGATCACTTACTGTCTGAATATTCCCATATGCAAACTCAGATTATGACATTAGAATCTGTAAACAAGCTCCTTACTGGTAAACTAGATGCTTCTCAAACTACAGCCAAGAAGGATACAGTACAAGTTGCCCAGTGTTAACATGGGAGGAGACTGGGACAATGTAGTCATGAGAAGGTCCACTCAGAGGTTGTATGGGTAGATGTACACCATAACCCTGATGACTCGGATTATGATATCTAGTACCCTGCAGAGTCTGATGGGGCTGGTGCCTCAGATCACCCTGCACATGTGAGACAAGTCATCAGGAGGAAGGTGGAATTTTCTGAGGGTGAGCCACCAGTAAATAGACCTACAATGGAAGATTTCACACAGCAAGAAATCAGTGATATTCTTGCATGGTTCAGTCAGAGACCAGGAGAGCCCCTGCTTGCTTGGATGGTACATTTATATTATCAGGGAGCATCAGGGGTTAGTCTGGATAATTCTGACTGCAGAAAGTTTTTAACTCTGAGTTCAGACCCTCTGGTGCAGGAAGTGTTTCAGACTAATGATGACAGTACTAATCTTTTGGCTTTAGCCTCTGTGGGGTGCAAGGCAAAATACCCCCTAGAGAATTCCTGGCCAGGGTCTGACTGGCCATGGTATACTCTGTGGGATGGTATACAGCGATTGAAGGGAGAAATAAAACTGTCCATTCATGTAGGCTGTGTTGATGCAACTTCGATTGTCTGTGCCTATGAGAAATGCAGTCATTAGAACTGCTCCACTGGCTTATAAGAATGTTCTTGTAACTATCTTACTGAGTGAAACAGGAAATCCCATTAGAGATGTACTTGAGAAAATGCATCAGCTAGGTGATCTTGGAGAATGGACTCCCCGGGAGCGTCAGGGCTATCAAGAATTCCGACGTCAACGGGGCCCCCGGGAGTATACACAGAACTGAGACACCCGACATGGTAAAAATACCGGACATCGGCTGTCTCTAGGACAATTGTTTAAAGCTTTATTGAAAGATGGCATACCTCTTGCTAAAATTGATGGTCTTGACACCAGTAAATTATGGAGGTTGTACAAACAGAGAGGGTTACAGAAACCCCATAGAAAAGTGCAGAATTATCAAGCACACTAGTCAGCAACTGTTCAGCCCACAGCACCCCCTCTAGATCCTCAGTGGGATCCTGCCTTTGCTCACAGTGGGCCCTCCGGGAGCAGCTGGGTTGTTCTGGGGAAGAACCACGAATGGCAGCAGTATTCTGACCTGTACCCCTCAAGAGACAGTAGGTACTGTAACCCATATTGAAATATTAGCCAAGCTCTGGTACATTGGGTGCGGGAGGACCGATGACCCCATGTGGAGCTACAAATATTCTGGAAAAAAAACAGTCCTTAAATATTAAAGGCTCTAGTAGCCTGGAATATAAGCTGGCACTGAACTGTGCTGAGCAGATGTCATCACCTTCAGATCCACAGTCACACTCATCTTCCAATGAAAAAACCACAACAGTGAGGAATATGAAGAAAGAGCTGAGGTGACTGTTGCAGTGTCTGCAGCCAAATACAAGATAAAGATGTCACACTTAAAGATCGTGTGAGGGCTGTGGTCCACCCATATGTCAAGGAGCCGAGTGGAATGCTGGGGGTTCAACCCCCAGCCCCAAATTAAGGCTGACATATGGGTGATTCCCACAGCCCTTCACCTTTGTGTGAAGCCCTTCACCTTCAACCCTTTGGGGGTGAGTTTACCTTTAGGCTTCCCTCCAGGGTGGGGCCGGCTTGGCAGGGAGAGCCGTTGGGTAAAGGAGCCCCAGGTGTCTGCATTCAGTAAACAAGGGTCAGGTGTCCCACTGAGGGATAAAAGCTGGGACCCCTTGCAGGCAGGGGCAGTGTCTGTCTGTGAGGTGGATGCCCTGTGCAGAGTTCCCTGTTGGGGAAGGACCTCCTGCCTCTCCTGGGACTGGGTTCCAGTCAGGTCTGGCTTTTGTAAACGTGAGCTGTGTAGAAATTCAGTATGTGGCTTCCTTGGTCTTATGTATTTGTTTTATTGTCTGGCATCCCTTCTAGGGGAAACTGCATTTCACCATTTATTCCACCCATTGTTGGTTGTGTGGTGTCATTGTTGGGGTCAGTGGGATTGATGTCGATTATGTATAATCTGACTGACTTGTTTGTACCCCCAGTGCTCACCCATGTACTGACCCTTTTGTATCAAATACAGTTTGGTGATTGGTTCATTTTTATGCTGGCTGTGTCCTTTATGCTAGGCCTAACAATTGGCAAAACATGAGTGTAGTATGCCTAGGAAGTGTGGGTTGGAAAGAAATGGCATGCTCACTCAGAAGGGTAATGATAAAACACTTTTATTCATTCATCTTTTTCTGATGTGAAGAACCTCATCTACAAGCTAACCTTGACAAACTCTTAATGTCCCCTTTTGTTGATAGTAGCTGAGGAGACCCTTTTGGTCACCTTTGTTTCTCTTCTCCAGATATGAGAAAGCAGGAAGAGAGCAGGGAGAGGCAGAGGAAGCAATTCTGCCCTGCTGGTGTCCACAGTGTTCCCCCCCGCCCAGTGAGACCTGCAGCACTCAGCACACATAAACCAAAACATAGAGCTCCTGCTCTGTCCTCATATCCTGTAACTCAACCATACAGCTTTTTCCTCTCTTAAGAAATAAACCGCTGATCTTTTGCACTGTTGGGAATAGTGGCGCTTTCTTTTGTATTTTCTAGAGCAAGAGAAGGCTTTCAGAGTTTAATGGCAGAGCATCCAATCGCCAGTGTTGAGGTGTGCTCTTACTATTCAAGTGCTTGTATATTCCTGCAATAAAATTTGAAGGTGCTTCACCAGATGTAAAAGAAACTATTAGTGGGTTTAGGCACAACAGTATCGTTTTTAAGTTTTAATGTCCTGCATGCTCATCCTCACACTGCTCATTGAGATTAATATACATTTTATTGAGTATTAATTAAATTCTGAAACAAATTATTGTCTACTAATGATTTCACAGTTGTCACCATCTTAACCACACTGATGAACAGAAAGGCAGTAAAAGAGCACAATCAGGAAAATCACCTTTTCTATGAGCTGTAGAGGGCCCACGGGACAAACAGATGGGTAATTCTGACTGAATTAGGCAGAAGGGAGTAGTGAATGCAAAGACTAATCAATTTATTATTAAGCTTACATGGTTCCCATATTTGCCCCATTCCTGTAGGAAGAATGTGCTTTGACTGAAATACTGTGAGAGTAGTAGTCACCTGTGCTATTTTGGTGTCACAGCAGGGAAGCCAAGTACAACATGGATGCTCAAATTTGAATTCCCTCCTCATCCCTCCTCAGCTAGATTTGAAACCTACCAAAGTGAAAGAAAAGCCTGCATGCTGCTAGCAGTACCCTGCCCACCTATAGTTAAACAAAGCTTTACACCACTGAGGTTGTCCAGACACCATATAGTTTCCAGATGAAGCTCGTTTCCAAACACATTGCAATTCTTTTTCAGACCAAATAGAAGGAGGCATGGCTTCAAAAACCATGTAGTAATGCCAAGAATCTTTTCCATTAAAAGGTAGAAATAATGGAGCTGAGGATAGAACGGGTTTGTATGTAGTAGTCATTTGGAAAATAATTTCAGGGTGCATTCTCACAGTGATCTCAGCTTAAATAAACTGAGGAGTCAAAGGATTTAGCTCAGAGGGCCGGTTAACAAGCATTCCTCAAGATATTGCACCAGACTGCAGTGCCTGCCAATTAACCATTATCAACTGAGAAAAGGAAATAAGTTTCTATTTTGTCTAGTGAATGAAATGAGGGGCTGAAGCATCCATTTTTATTGCTGTAGATATGTGAATAGTATCAACGTAGGACAGTCAAAGTGAAGAAAATTATCTCTCCATTTTCAATCACCAACTGTACAGTGACCCTGTTTTTTAACATCCGACTCAATCCTGTTTCACTACTGCAAACATGAACTAGATACCAATTGATTTTAAAAACGAACGTGCTACGACTCAACAACAGCTGCAGGGCAGTGAATCAAAACTACTCACGTGCCTGTGACTCTGTAGTGGCTGAATCCCTGCAAAGAGGACATCAGCTCTAATAATGCAGACCTGGTCCAGTTTTTGTGTAGTTATCTCTGTGAATCCCAAACTTATCCGTGTCATATCTGAATCCATATAGTGAACAAAGACTGCAGTTTAGCAGCACAACAGTTTTCCTCTTTTGATGAACTGATATAGTAGATCTGTGCATGTAGCCAGAGAGTACTAAAGCTGCAGGTCAGGGTATGAAGATCCCCAAGTCTCCATAAAGGAGACCAACATCTTTTGGGGCAGAAAAAAAACCCTCCAAACATACATTTTTCCACTAATAAGGCGGGAAACTATATGTTCCTCGTGTCAGAAAAGGCTTTCAGAACAGTAAGAGTGGACCTTAAATTATAGGCTTTTCCCTGCTTCTCAGCACAGCATGTTCATGTGCAATTTCTTCTCAGCAGCCCCGTGTCACTTCCTTTAAAATAACAGTCTGGAGCTGTTCTGTGCAATTGTTCAGCCTTTCAGAAATGGGAAGGTACCGAGGCTTCTCCCCACTCCTGTGGGAACCTGTCCCACTCTGCCTCTCCCCATCTCAACAAGCACTGTAGGACCAGGACTCCAGCAATTTCTCTGGGAACTGACCTCAAGACATTTGTATGCAGTGTGAAATGAATAGGATTGGGAAGACTTTATAGCTGCTTTTTTTTTTTTTTCCCAAAGGAACCGGGAAGAATAGCTACTGTGTTTCCTTCAGCGGACAAAATTCAGTTCTGAATCCACCAAACTTACTCCCCTTGTGACAGAATTCAATGTAGCCCAAAACATGCTTGCTTCTTACTTAGCATTCAATCAGATATATTATGATTTAACACTTGCATATCAAAATTAATTATACCTGTTCAACTTTTTGGTAATTCACATACTCCACACAAGTACAAAGAAAAGAAACCTTACATCCATTTCTGTCCTTTCTGTGTGTGGCTCTTTAGCTCCCCTATCTGGTAGTGATTTAAAATCTTATTCAGACATGTAAAACCATTTATTTTCTGATCTAAGTAAGATGTCACTATTACGCTTCACAAGACGGAGGTATTTAATGTTTCTGGATGGTATAGCTGGCTGTCAGATATAGCAGATGAAAAAGGTGTATTGATGTTAAATGCTTGTTTGTTCTTGAATTAAGCATGTTTAGTATTTTACTTGTTATATTAATTAGAAATTATCTCAAATTATATGACTCAAATCTTTTACTTCCAGGTTTCTTGTGTATTATGAATCAAAATACTGGATTGTTCCATTTAATGATAGGAACATCCCAAAACTTAAGAAGAGATGCCCTTTAAATATTTCCTTGGCCTGCCTTCCAGAAAATTATCATGAATCCCTAAATAAACAGTTTGCAAGACATCCTCCTGTTGTTAAACTCCTTTGGATGAGGTTGGGATATTTTTGGACTGCTTGCCTTAAGCAAGAGCTAATCTGTATTCTGGAAGGTGGGAAGGGGCGTAGGCAGCAGAAGAAAGAAAGGTTTTAATTTTCCTCTATAGAGACGGTACTGAAGCTATCATGGTGAGGACACTGGTACACACGGTTGGTCAGGCAGGCAGACAGATTGACTGAGTAAGCACACAGAAAGGTGTCCTGAGAAACACATTTTCTTTCAAACCAGCACTGCTGACTTTAACAGAAATACTAGGCAGCTGCACAGTCTTTACTGTAGAAAAGTCTAGGTACATTCAAAGCCAAAGCCTGCCCTGTTGAATTTCTTCTATCAGGACCTTACGAAAAGGCATGGTCTGTGCTTGAATCGCATGGACTCGGTGTAACATCTTCACTCCACAGACATTACAAAAACATCATCTGCCTTCTCGCAGCATTTGCCAATGTTGTCTTCAGGTGCCAATGATGTCATCAGGACCTGCAGAGAGGACCTGGGTTTCTCAAAGCAAGCCCTTAGTTCATCTGAAATCTGGGGAATGTAGAGTACTATTTTTTAAATGTTTTCTAAAAAGAAAATAAAAGGCAAATATACAACAGAGCATGTGATTTCACCCCTTGTACCTTTGTCAACACCCTACTCCCATCCCACTCTTCCTTGGCTCACGAGCTTCTGTTACTCTAAGTTTAAATACATTGGAAGGCTTCAGCTGGATGATGAAATGCATGTCTTCTAATACCTGTTTACCACTTTTGCTGTAAGTCAATAAAAAGAGAAGTGTTATACTTTGAGGGAAGTAGAGGAACTAAATTAAATGGGTCAGAGAAGCCATCTATGAATTAAAATAATTGGATTGCAATTTCACTTCTTGCATTTTCATAGGCAGTCTTCCTGGACTTAGATGTAGTAAGGTAAATATAAGGATTTTTTTGTTGTGGGCCAAAAGATTCAACAGGAGCAGTTTTCAAAACAGCCTTCTCTAGAAGGAGAATTTACACAAGGATAATAGTTCTTTTATTTCTTAACAGAATAGTCTATTATTAGATAAGCAGCCACATATTTATAAATAAGCATTTCAGTGTGACATGTTGTAACTACAGGGCTGATTATTCACACACCATTTCAATATGTTTTCACAAAATTATTCCACTGTTCAGTGCGTAACTCCAGCTTTGCTCTAATCTGTAAAACGGCTCCTTCCCCTTCACATTTGACAATGAGTTGAACTATGGGCTTTGCTGTGAAGTGCAGGGTTCTCTGTGCAACATCTCACCTCTCATTAATGCTTTTTTTTAATGTCCAGTTCTCAGTCCCTCCTACCACCAACCACCTTTCTCTCTTTCGAAGGCCCACAACTGCCTACTAATGAGGTTTCGTTTTTCAGGTAGTGACATCAGACAGAGCCAACGGGTTCTGCTCCTCCACGTTGCCGCCTTCCTGCGCTTCTCCCCAGACCTGGGCCAGCCGTGGCTCCGCCAGCTGTTTGGGCTCTCTCTGTGTGCCCGTGTCCTGTGCTCTCCTGGAAGGTGCTGCCATGACCCTGGTGCCGGGCTGCATTTTCATCCACCGTGTTCGCCCTCCTGAGCTAGTCCAGGTCCACGCAAAGTGCCTGTTGCTCCTGTCTCTCCTGCTTCTCCTCCAGGCTTTCCTCCCTCTCTGTCGCGGATTAAAGTATTGACACGGTAATGATTTAGGAAAATAATCCAGATTTATTAATAACTAACAACTATTTGTCAATACAAAATAACTCAGAGAGAAAAGCGACTTATTCAGGTTCTAAAATGACAATATTCACTCTAACTTACTTAACGGTACCTTAATTATACACATATGTACATGCACATACACAAACCAGACATATACATACAGGAACAAAGGGGTTTGGATTCGGTAAAATGAACACAAAAGGGACAAGCACACAGGAACAAGGTTAAGGGTACGTACCCACACACCCACCAATAAACAGGAGAAATAGAAGCTAGCTCAAAGAAAATTTTCCTCTCGAGATTAGAGAAAATACTCCCAATGCCTTGGCATTCCTCAACGGGTGATAATTGAGACTCGAGCAGGCGGACTTCGCCCTGGCCTTCCGTCTGGAGCAGACGACACCTTAAGGTTTTTGGTACCTGAGAGGGGTCCCAGCTCAGGGGAGATGCTGGTCACAGGCCCGCTGCCATCCAGGAGAGCTCAAAGGGTCTCTCTGGTGGTCGCAGTTTATAGGATCCAAGATAACTGACTTTTGTCAAATACTATCTGGTGCCTTCGGGCAGTTGCACCAGAATTTGAATAACATGCAACCCTGTTCTTGTTCCATCTGATCACATCCCAGGCACAGGTGTGTCAGGCCATCAGGAGATGATGGGCCATTATAACCTTTTCCAAGCAACTGGGGGGGGCAGGAGCCAGGCTCCTCAAGGTTATCAGTCCTTATCTCCACAGATTGGTGTATGGCCTGGGGGAATGTGGATGGAATCACACCTGGCACCGAGCAGCCCAACAAGGAGGGCAGGGAGGGGTAAGAATTTCACCACCACACTCTCTTTCAACTCTAAAGCACAAAGAGGAGGGCTATGCAAACACCATGCCAAATGTCCATGAATATATGTCTGTGATAGCGCAGGAGATACTTGCCTTACCCATCCGTTATTTCCAAACAAAAGCACAAACAAGTTAGGGGACCTCAAGAGACTTATCTATGCCCTTTAAAAATAACACAGTTGAGCACAGTGTTCTCAGGTCATTTTTCTGGGCTATCTTCATAGCTTTGCCTGAAGTCAGGACTTCAAGAGTTAAGCTGGGGATGTGTTTCAACCTTGTAGCTCTGTTCTGTTCATAGGTCATTTTAAAATGTCAGCACTGAGATACTGCTAACTTACTACAACTGATCTTAAACAGTCTAGTGCTTCTCAGTTTTAAAACGAGCCTTTCAGTTCACCTACAAAATATGTGTTTTTTCCTGACAGATGGATAATAAGCACATGGGAAAAATAGCTTTTATAACTGACTGGTTGTACTTGAAAGTGTATGTTTTGTATGCATAAAAATGTACACAGGCCGGCAGTGTCAAAGGCTTAAAAGGAAAGATCATTATAACTTCTGCTAAATGCAGCTATGCTGCTAAATTGCCTGTGATCCTAGAGAGCAAATCTTGCAAGAATAATCTATGGTTTCCCAGTCAGTTGTAAAAGTCAGGTTCCTTTGAACACAGTCTTCCTTCAATATAGCAATCCTGCCTCCGTTGTTTGACACATAGTTTTTCAAATATTAAAGCACTTTTTCAAACAGCTTTCCTGCCACACAGAGGACAACTCAAATCTGTGTAAAATAATTACGAGGAAAATAAAGGACAAACTAAAAGGAAATGCAAACTAGAAAATATTCTATATACAGGCCATGTCAAGCAGCACCAGACTCCCAGAAATTAAGATTTAATATATATGTAAGACTTGAGACATTCCAACTATGTTGAGTTGAGAGTTGTTAGACTGAACTACTGTGCGGAAGATACAGCCGAACACCTGACTACAGTCTGAGCTTTCCTTCCACGCCTCTATAAGGCAGCTTCCTTTGAAACAGGACAAAGAGCCTTCCACCCCTCTGTGATCAAATCATATCTATGGAGGATCACAGATATCAAGTCATATCAAAGGGAGGATTTTAGAGTCATGGTTGCCTAATTGTTGCTTTGCAGCAGGAACTGGTGGGATATTGCCCATTTTATCAGGAGGCAAATGTCCACCGCTCCAAAGCTACTTTGACAGTCTGTCAGGAAAGACACTGGAATTGTCGTGAGGATAGAAATTATTCCTCTTTCATCCTGTAGGCTATCAAGGTTAACGTTAAGCAATACCATGTAATACCAAGTCTGACTTTTGTTGTCAGTCTGTCTCCCTCAGTTTTGTGGCATCTGGCTATAATTTTTATCCTGGCATTTAATAATCAGTTTATGCCTCCTCCTAAGCGTGAAGGCAGCCTCTGCTCAGATGTCACCAACCTCAGCACAACTGCCACTTAACAGCTAAGTGTAGGCTTTACCTATTGTGAGTGCCTGGAACCGTCCCACTTTCCAAGTTAACAGATATCTCCTAAACGTTTATCCATTTCTCCCACCCTCAAATGAGACTTGAGGTACATTCACTTAGCACCAACCGTGATTATCTGGTCCTGAGAACTGTTTTTCTCCTGACAGCCTAATTTGTATCAACAAGTTACTATTTATTAAATAGACTATTGTTTCAGAACATCAGCATCCATTGAAAACAGACATTAAAAAATAAAAGTCTATGCATATCTACCCATCTTCCGTTTGAGTGTCATGTCTAACATTGTACAGGCAAAGTCAGTGTCTCAGGTCATCGGTGACATAATATGTTCCCTTGATTTACAAATCGGGGTATTAAGAATATAGCTCCATGCTATATAAAATTAAGAATAATGTTCCATGATATGCTAGCGTTGGTGGTAAAATGATTCGGGTGTTTAAAACAATCTTTTACTGGCTAACTTTTTTGTTTTTAAACTCAGAATATCTTAGTGATCACCTTTTATTACCTCAAAGTAACAGTTTTACCATTATGAGTGGAGGAAAAGCAACACATTGCTGCCACAGGGCAAGAATGACTGGGTAAGGGCAGAAGAGACTGAAACCAGCTTTGTTATCATAGAAACACCTTTTTTGAACCAGATTTACAAACCATTGTTCCCAACTTTCCATCTTGTTCTGAGAGTTGTTATTCAAAGCCAGTCAAAACCAAATGCTATTACAAGTTTATCTGATGGACTGGAAAGTAGATGGATGCTTCTGACAGGAGCATGATGGATGAACTTGGGTAAAGAAAATGAAAATTACAAAGTCCAATATATTGCTTGCTTCTTAGAAGATAGATGTCTGTAGTTGTTTATATTCTACAAGATTCCCAGGCAGCAAATATCCCTAACTATTGACACAAATTTTTGTGTATTTTAAGCTTGCGGGCAAGTTGTATATTAAAAAGTGACCTAAATATTTCAGATAAGAATTTTCACAATACTTAGGGAATGACCTGCATAGGAAAGAATCCTACTTAGTTAAACAAGAGGCTGCTTCATTTTTTAATCTGTACTTATGATATTTTCCAAGTCACAAAGTTTTAGACAAAGCTAGAATCTTTTATTTCAAAATTCTAACATATATAAATGTAAATTACATCACAATCAGAGGAATGAATTAATCATAAACGGTGTCTTTATGGAAAATGTTGAGGAGGAACAATGCAGATAAAGGAAGAAAATCTCATTATACCATTGTAAGAGCATGTGATTGTAATAGTTCTTGACATCAGCCAGCTATATATCGTATGGAAAACCACAGGGGGATTAAACACAGAATCTCTCATCGGAAACAAACCATACTTAAAAATCTTGCAAGAAGGGCTCTAAACATGACTCCTGAAGATGCTATTTGAGAAGCTATGGAAAGAAGCCTGTAATATTCTAGAGGCAGGAAAATGTTTGCATCTCATACCCTGTCTTCCTCCGTTGGTACCAGAGCCACTGGTCCTCAGCTTCCTGCCTTCACTACAATCGTGCTGCCAAACACATTCTTGTTTTCTTTGCACAAAGAGGAAGGGCCAAAATGATAAAGAAGAAAGATTATACAGTCCCAAAACAATGGGGGAGGTTTTGTGCCCTGACTTTCATATACTGTTCCTGGGATGGTCAGAGCCAATACTGTGACCTGAGAGGCCAGAAGGGACTTCCCTAATCTGAGGCATGTTACTGGTGTGCCCACCTCACCTTGATGGGTCACCTCACAGGGACAGCAGCCACGCCTGACTTTCCTCTCAGACCAGATCTTCCATTCGAGAGAAGAGAACATGTCAGTCACAGATCTTGGAGAGGTAAAAGGTAAGACTTGAGACATACCAACTATGTTGAGTTGAGTTGTTAGACTGAACTACTGTGCGGAAGATACAGCCTATTACCTCACTACAGTCTGAGCTTTCCTTTCACACCTCTATAAGGCAGCTTCCTTTGAAACAGGACAAAGAGCCTTCCACATGTTTGATCAGAGATCACGAAGAGAGCAGCAGCCCTCCTAGTTTAACAGGAAAATGCAAGATGGTGGAAATTCCAATTTTGCGGTATCATTGTCAGAAGAATAATGGTTAGTGATGATAGAGAAGTCTAATTTGATGTTTCATTTAATGTCAGAATCATTTTGAGTTTTGTTTTATTTTAATTTTTTTTCTTCTTTACAGACTTGCTTAGTTGCTAGCATTTCTAGGAAAAACAAACAAACAAACAAACTGAGTGCTGGAAAGATTTATATTCAATGAAACATGTTCAGAAGTAAAACTCAAGAGTACAGAAAGGTCTGTGCTCTTACCTGGGCTATTCATAATGTTTTCAGCTCTTAAAAAATACAAGACCATGCACGTCTAACATTTTCCTCAACATGTCTGTGTCCCAAACCGAAGATAAGACCCTGTTCTGTTCTTCCTGTTTTCTCCTCACCTTGTAGCAATCCACCCATAAACATTATGAGTGGTTCAGGCTGTCTGTATGTTAAAGAGTACGCTTAGGAGGTATGTTGCTGCCCACTGCATTTTTCTTAAATATCTTGAGATTTCCAGACCACAATAATATTCATCAACCTAGTAACTGTTGTGGGATATATAATAGTCATTATATGATGTATAATGGTGTTTAAAATGGAAACTTTTGGCTATTGTCTGTCCAGCTGTAAAGTGAATAACCCATCCAAAGCATAACACAAGGCAGTTCCAGCTCTTATTTATTATCTGAGATTTCCCCCCATCAGGGACTCTCCTGTACATTTTTGTTTTGAACAGTAAAAAAAAAAAAAAAAAGCTATAGCAAGCCACCAAAACAACTGTGCTAATGCATTTATAAACATCAGGTAGAAACAAAAATTGATCGTTATTATATTGAACACCTGGAACAAAAACATTTCTCAGGGTTCTGTTGAAAATTATTAGCTCCTAAATAAATATTGGTGGGGTGTATTTGAAGATACCATTTGCAATTCACATCTGATTTAATTTCTAATTAAACAGTGCTTACAAAAGTACTAATAATGAAATGCATGTAAAATCATCTAGTACAAATACCCAGAGTGATATATGTCTTCACATTTCCTGCTTACATCCAGAGTATCTTTGAAATCCTGAGTCTCCGGCAGCTATTCTCACATTGGAGTCAATCAGAGCAGGGGGAGTGAAATAACATTGCTTTAAAGATACCTTTTATTTTAGTAAATATGATAAATTCTTTAAAATAGACCGATTTAAGGAATAAAATAATCTTTATTAGTAAAGTTTTCCTGGAGAACAATGCAATACATTTCTAATATAGAAAGTACCTCTTATACTGTCATATACAGCTGCCAGAACCCTTCCAAGCACTTATCCAGAACTTATCCTGTTGATACTGAACACAACATGTTGGGTAAAAGTACAGCATTCATTTTAGGAACAAAACATCAGAAAGCTGAAAAAAATCTTTCTGGGATTTGAATGTGTTCTGTAGCAGCTATATCATCCCCGGGACTTTTGCACAACAGTTGGTAAAATTCAATAGAACTTGATTATTTTTTATACTAATCACAAAGCACAAGTGTTTTAAAGGTTTATATATTAAGTTCAAATCTCTTTTCTGATTTGCAGTGCATATATAAAATGAACGCACTGAACAGAACGAGGCAGACACTTAAAAATTGTTTGGACACAATGAAAAAAACCTATGAATTCTCCTTCATGGTGTCTATGGACTAATTGTATGGGATTTACGAACGACTTGTATAGCTTTTTTATGCTCACAAAAACATTTATAGAAAGAACGGATCATGGGTATACACATGAACAGGCTTATATCACATTTATGCAACTGGCTTGAAAATATTTTGTGAGTTTGTGGAAAAAAACAGCCAACATCTGTGACTGACACTCTTGAGTAACCAAGAGACCAAAACATGTTCAAATAAACCACTGAATTTGTTTCAAAGCATAGCAAAGCAGAAAGTCAATTCAGAACTGAGATGATATTCACAACAATTAGAATTCTAGCTGGATTCAGCTGTGTTCATTTCACATTCATAAAGCTCTGGAGGTAATCTAGGTAGCGAAGTCAAAACACTTATTTCAGGTAAGTACTCAGCCTGCTGTGACCCTTCCAGGCACCTTGTTCATCCAGTCAGATGAACAGCAACAAAAGTATTTAACAGATATTCAGGTTCAAAACTGAAAACTCATTGGAAACCCAGCTTATTTCATTATGCTGCTTTAAACTATATTCACTTGTAATATTATCTGGATATTTTCAAGCACAAATATATTCCCCAAACCAGGTCAAGGACACTGCTGAGAGAACCTTGGATTTGGCAAATTCTGTTTGACCAGCACGGCAAATTCGAACAAATCAAAATCTGTTCATGAATAATCTGTAAATACAGAAGGAGGCTAAATTTGTCAAACAAATCCTTAACTCTACATTGTTTGCCCAAAGTTACTCCCTGTTCCAAATGTTCTTTGGTCTCAGCTGGTGTTCTTTATGTACCCAGTATGAGAAAAAATCCATACTGGGAATAACCGAGATGCTATGAATTTCAGAGAAAAATTTACTCCAAGCTTCTGTGTATGTATACATGGATTTGACTCTGGTAAAATGCTGATGCTTCCACAGTCTATTGCCTTTAGTTATACAACAGGAACAGTTTAACTTGAACAAAGGAAAGTTCCTCTGAAACAAAAAGAGGAGCTCAGCCCCTGTGGCTCAGCAAGCCCAGGACAGTTTTATTATATCTGACCCTCAGACCCAGAGGGTCAGTCGCCCAAGCCAAGCAGTCCCTCTCCATATTCAGATATGTGCTGGTATCTCCCACATGTGTGTGAATGTGCAGTGAAAGCCACCCATGTTTCAAACTGGCTTCTCCATGTACTGTCGTATGATGGAAGGCAAGTATCCACCAGCCTATTCCCAACTGTCAGTTAAGGCAGAGAAACACAACATGGGCATCCTCTAAATTCATCCCCAAATTTGAACGAGACAAAACATAGCACACTCAATATTCTCATTTTTTTTTTCCCCCTACTTATGCTTGGCAGGGAGTAGGAAAACTAATATTTTTATTATTTACAGATATGGAGCTCTCCAATACAGCAGAAGCTCCAATTTTAAGCTGGAAATTTATTGCTCCATCTTTAGGAATTAAAATAGAATCCATCTCCTCTTTCTCTTACTTTGTTTCTGTGAATTTAGGTACGGTGTGACACTTACTTTGGGGTAGTATCCTTGCCTTCTGTGAACCCTGGATAATGTCTTTAATTTGGGTATTAGACTGATCTAGTTAATTAATCATTGCATACTCTCAAGGTCCCACTAAACCTATCATGGACTTCTCATATGATACTTAGCGTAGCTGTTAAACTGGCAGAAAAATAGTCTTACCTTCTCTCCCGAGAGGTGGATAACCTAGCCTCTAAATCTAACAATACTTGCAGCAACTATTGAAAATCTATATGGGATGTCATGAGATCCATAAGCAAACTTTTCCCTGCTAGTTTTCTGTTAATGATTGAGCCTTGTTTTCCATTTCTTTTTTTTTTTTTTTTTCAGTAACAAATGGTGACTGATGAAAGCTTTTCACTGCAAATCAAAGGCATTCATCCTGTTTTCTGTAAAAACTGGGGTAGCGATAAATCCACAAATGCTTTGCCTGAGTCTCTTCTTTGGAAGAACTCTGGCTTGGCCCAATGTGTGTGTTTGATCACTGTAATAGCTTTTACCCAGTGTGTGAAACTAAAAGCAATTACCAGGAGGAGTTTAGCCTAGTGTTTAAGCAGAAGGCTACACCCCTACTTCCTCTGGTTTGGCTCTGAGGTTTACGTTTTCAAAGGTAGTTTACAATTTTGGAGGGGTTCACTGTTTAAACATCAAGGGTCCTTGTGTTTGGCAAGCAGAAAATAAAATACACATTCAATTAGAGAGTAAATTTTAAGGCTGCTCTAAAGAACCTTCAAAGCATTGCCACCAATTTCAGTAATCTTTGGGTCGATTCCTCAGGCCTTTACTTCTGTGCCTATCAGTTGGTAGCAGAAGACAGATGAAATGAGTGCTCTGGACAGGCAGCACAGTTAAGTGGATCTGCAAGTCAGAAAATTTATGTTCTGACCCTGCATCTGCCACTGATGCAAGCCTAGACAAATCATTACATTCCTCTCCATCTCAGTGGTAAAATGGGATGATACTTACTCACCTTTTAAGGCACTGCACTTCATGCTCCACCAGCGGTAATCATTCTATGACTAGAAGGCTTAATTATTTGAAACACTTTGAGATGTAAGATGCTCTGAAAGTATGAAGTATTATCATTAATAATAATATTGAAAACGCAAAAAGAATAATTTCCAGTAAATTAACGCAGAACCACAGATCAGTTCCAACCTTGTAGGCTTTAAGCGTGGCATCTCTTCCCGAGGGCTACAGTAGGATTTTCTCCCCTTCATTCATTTCAGCCAACAAGTTAGGTTCAGATTGCCTTTTAAATATTTCATAACTGCTTGGGACATTTTATTTTATGATAATTCCATATCATGCATCCCTGGGCTTCTAAATTCAGTGCCAGGTTTTAGAACAAACAAGGCCAGTTAATTCGTCTGTGTCTATATCACCCGACCCTCCCTTATAGTTTCCTGAAGGTCAAGTGAAACATTCAAAGGAGTTTTTTTCATTTTTCACACCCTTCTTTCCACCCACCATCAAATCAAGCAAAGCTTCTCTTAATCATTATCAGTGAGACAAAAAGTTATAGTGCGGAGCAATGGACCAGAATTTCACACCCCATTTGCACAATAACTCCGAGGGCTGCTAATGTGCTGTTTGCTTTTTAGCAGGCATCTCTGCAGCCATCACTGAAATGCATTTTGGCGCTGCTCCCAGGGCAACTTAACTATTTATGACAGCTTGTCTTGAAGTGCCTACATGAACATTAGGATGTCCACGGCAATCTGCAAATTGACCCATCCACATGGCATTTGAGATCAGATGGAAAGAGCTTTAATAATGTAATGAAGGTTAGGGTAGATGTCATTTTTAATTTATTTTTTTTTTACTCATGCTCCGGCAGTAGCTCCAATTTTCCATCCCATCTTCTGGCCAGGATATGTCAAGCTGTGAAATCCTCCCATATTAACAGATGCTAATGACCTGACTCTGACTTGGACTGTCTTTTATTACGCATTCAGTCAGACAATATATGGGAAATATAAACTCCCACCCTGCATAGACCATTTTCCTCCAGAGGGTGAACCTACTACACCAGACCCAGCTGTTTGCTTATTGTCCAAGATGAGTGATGGATGAGTAATTTAAAAGACAGACATTCTTCATGACAGCTTTCATTTCCGTGATGCTCCAAGGTTCAGAGGCAGATTTTATTCTCCAACCTTTATTTCAACTTTTTATTCTCTCTTATAAGCAAAGCTGCCTAATAAAATGACATTTTCAGACACATAATAACAGGGAAGAAGAAAACAGACTTCAGCTGAGATCCAACTTCAGCCCCCAGCAAGAGCAAGGAGTTATGTTGGGAAGATTCACTAGGGTGAGAGAGGCCACAGCTCCTAACTCTGTTGCTGATTTATTCAGAGGGCAGCCGGAGTTAAGCTGCCTCACCTCATTAGGCCACACTTTCCCTGCTAAAGAATTGATGTGCATCAGGATCTGCGAGAGGAGCAATTTGTCACAGGAAGTTATAGCAGAGAAAGATACAGATAAAGAATGAATTACTTCCCATCTTTGCACCTTGGTTTCCCTTCACCTGGGTTGCCTATAAATATTTTGTGTACCTAGTGGTTTTAAATATATGGCTGTATAGTACACCGATTTTCCCCATAACCCATCTCCTTAGGTGATAATTATCTGTTTCTTTCTCCCCCACAGGGCTAACTTCTCACTTCTCTGTTAACATCTTCCCTTCCATGGACACCAGTCAACTTTTTGCTCCAACTCTCAAACTGATTAGCATCATTAAATTACGTTAGAGTCGCTGATCCCAGCTTGCACTCAGTTTGAAGTTTGTTGTTTCTGTTCTAATAAGCACAAGGTTTGGACTATTGAAAACTTTTTCATTTTTCTAGCTATCAGTAGATTCTAACAAAAGACAGACTCTTACTAATTATAGTTTTCTTTATAATTGTAAACCACAAACCTATACATATAGTTCTGTGTATATATATATATATATTTAAAGGGTCAGCAAAATGTGACTTCAGCTTCAGTGAGACCTCCAGGTCCAACAGTGATGACAAAACATTCATAATCTGAGAATTACAGAGGCCTCCAGGCGTAAATGGGATTTATTAAGTCCCTTTGAAAAAAATCCAAGGTGTGACTGATTTCAGATTTAGGATGTAGGTCCATTAAAGGGGAGCAGAAGAGCAGTGTACTCTGAGAAAGTGCCTCTCCAGATAAACTGTGTTAATCTGTTACAGCATTACTGTCATTGGCACCACTCTTCCATTGCTAAAATCACATGAAACATGAATAAGCTTCATGTAAGTGAGACATATCTGTTTTAGGAAGTACTATGGTTAAAATGCTGGCAATAAGTCTGGACTAGTTTTTCTCTTGTTCTTGTGACAAGAAGGCTTGTACCAGTAATTACGGGAGCTGGGAAAATTTAAAGAAAAGGGATACAGTGTGGTCAAGGGCAAGAATTACTGCAGATCAGCATAGCCATATGCTATGCACAATTAAAAGAAAATAGTCAGAAAGCAGACTTCATGGTAACAAAAATGGTTACTCAAAGAAATGCATTGGGTTTGCTCTTCAGACAGAAATAATTTAATTTTATTTGCTGTGGAAAGTTTAATTTACTCCTGATTGTAAGTGCACTCCAAAAGTCTAAGCAATAAAGAGCCCTTCATGCCTGAAGAAAAGTGGTGGGATTTCATGGGGGAAACCCTCAATGGAAGCAGGCTGAGGTGCCAAGCGCAAGGACGGGACAGGGCCTCTTGCTGCCACTCTCCCTCCCCAGGGTGGGATCAGCTCTGGTCAGCACTCTACTGCTTTGTGCATCTGAAGATGTTCTTACACAACTGGTAAAAGAAGAGTTCTTGTTTTCTGAAAAGTAAAATTCCAGTCTCTTCAGCCTTGCCTTAGAAAGGGCTAATACAGCCATTACATCCTAATATGACACACATTTCTTGTGTAAAGTTTCACAGCATTCAATACCCTAGATAAGGGCACTTGTGAATTACAGGATTGGTCTGGAGAAGGTCATCCTAGGAAGGTATTTTATTTTGCTTCATTTTTATTTGGTTTTGCTTGCTTGTTTGCTTAAAGACAGATGAGCAAAAAACAAGAAACAGGGTTAAGAAAGGGAAATTGTCATTGCCTTAATCTCAGACTTTCGACAAGGGGTAACGTTCCCTATGATTTAGTATGGTGGATGGAATTGTATCTTCTGAGAGAGACTATAGATTACAAAACGTTCCTTCCTTGTGGCGGCAGACATTAGTCAGCCCCAGCTTACTTAAGACAGCACCAGGGATTCATTCCACAACTGTAATCATTCACAAAGCAAAATGTTTGGGTTTTTTTTTCCCAAGGACCCCATCCAGTGTCAGTAGACTCAGCAGTAAAGCTCTTATTGCCTAAGGAGTGGTGTCTGAAGCAATGACTACAAGTAACTCATGCCATTCCTGTCCTTCCTTAACCAACAAATGTGAGATCAATTGCGTCTGAGCAACATTCCTGAACTTAGCATCAATATGAGTTGCACTGATTAGGCAATTTGCTTTGGTGGCTTTCAGTCCATTTTAAAGGGAAATGGTGTCTGACAGACTTTAGAGGTTTTATGCTGGTTTTTAATACTGAGTTCTTGCTACTCCAGAGGAATCATTCCAGTGGGCTAACTGGGAGCTATCAGCTCACTGCCCAGTCTTTTATATAATGTCCGAAGTCACAGATGGGGTAAAAGCAGAAGTCATAAGGAAGATTGCTTTTCACATCTGCATAAAGTTTTAGTATCTGCAGCACCTTACGGAGAGAGTTCTTCTACACTATGCGAAGAATCACTTCCATTGGAGAGTTCGGAGCCTGCCAGCTGTAAGTCCTTTAGACAACCCTTAGACCATCTTTTGGAAGACACAGCAAACAACTGACCTGTGTTCACCATCTCTGACACACATCATTTTATAGACCTCTGCCACATTCTGCCTCAAGTCATACCTTTTCCAGGCTCAAAGAGTCCCAGGACACACAGTCACTCCTCATGTGAAGACAGTTCCCAACCCTCTTCTGAATCTTTTCCAATTCCATTACATCCTTTTTGAGATGAGGGGAATAGGGCTGCACACCACACAACTGTAGCATGGAATTCTGTAGTGGCATAATGATGCTCTGTGTTTTGTTGTCTGTATCTTTCTTAGTTGGCCCTAACAACTAGATTGTTTTTTAGACTGTTACTCAGCACTGAGCTAAAACTTTCCTGAAATTTTTATTATGACTGAAAAATCTTATTCTTGAGTGGTCACAATAAGCTCAAAGCCCATAACTTTGTATAAATCAGTATCAACTATATTAAAAAATCCATCATTTTATGTGATGAAAGGAAATATATAAATGAGGAAGTTTGTCATCTCTCTGAAGTGTACTCACTACTTCAGCTCCAACACACTCCAACACGGTCTCATGTTTTGATCTGGTATTTGAAGGTCTTTCTCGCAGTATGAAAAATATACAAGTGTATAAATAAATAATAAATAAATACTTTAAAAATTCTTTTTTTAGTTCCTGTATCATTCATGGAGAATCAAGACTGTCAGTCCTGGGTGAAGCTAAAGACTACTACTTATAGAATGGAAGCAGAGCAAGGCTTCTTTATACAGCCTAACTCAATCAGAGCTGGGTGAGTATTTCAAAAGAAGTATTTTATGTTCCAGTCCTACATTCTCATCTACGGAAAAAGGACCTGATACCTGTAAAGAATATTCATGACATCTCTGGGACACCAAGCTAACTCAAAGGTCTGCTGGTTGATTGAGCAAACATTTAACAAGCTCCAGAGAATATCGTCTCTTTTTTTCATCTCTGTATGCAGATTTTCATTAGGTAGCTATGGTTATCAGCAAGCTCAAGTTCCTTTTATTGTCAGTGTGAAATTAGAAAAACAAAATACATCTGGATCCAACTCCATTCCATCTCCATATGTCATTAAAGTTGGGAGTAGCCAGCTGTAATGCTGATTTTCCACCTTGCAACTTTTGCAAGCCCCCTCAGACACATCGCAGTGCTTTGCCTTTCTTTCCTCCATACCCCTGTGCACTTCCCATAACGCATGGTATGCCTCAGGCTCCCCTCACAGCTAGTTTGGAAGAAAACCCCACTACCTGCGTGTGAACAATGCCCACTGGCAGCTGAGTGGCAGTCTCCGTCCACAGGTCCCAAGTGCCTGAGGGAAGCCGAGAGGTGCCCCAGCACTGAACCTCTTCGGCTAAGCCCTTTCCCAGCACTGCCTCACCCGGAGCTCAGTGATTTTGGAGAAGATAGGGCTGCTTGCCTCTACATAGTGTTTTTAAGTTCCTCGCAAACCTGAAGGCAGCATTGAATTTCATAAAATTCTCTCTGAGGTTTTCTTGAGGTCCCGGTGAAAAAAATTGCCTCATTGTGTTGGGTCTGAGATCATCTGAGATCTGCAGAATATCACAATTTAAAATTTTTATAAAATATAGATATATTTTCTGGTTTGGGAAATTGACAGTGTCAAAATTTGCATGATGACAAGCACGACGGAGATAGATAGATAGATAGATAGATAGATAGATAGATAGATAGACAGATAGATGTGGAACTGAATATAAAAACAACCATGAAAAATATCTGAGTATAGATGTTAAATAAACTCTTACAATTCCCAATTTCACAATACAGTTTTGTCAACAAAAATTTCATCCTTCCTCAATTCATGCAAAAACCTCCTTGCATTTTATAACCTAAAATCCAAGAGATACCTCACTAAAAACAAAGAAGCAAACAAAAAAACCCCACCCACAACAAAAAAAAAAAACAACTCAAACAAACCCCAAAAGCACCAAAATGTATATGCTCCACTTCGTTTAAAGTATTAGAAAGTATATTCTTTCAGCTACTGACAAGCCTCCGCAGACGAACAGTGGTGGAGTGTGAGGAGGGATTAAGCACTGAACGAGACTGAGATGCCAAAAGAAACGTAGAGCTTGTGTGGGGGTCAGGGACTCTTTTCTCAGCAATGTGATCATAAATTTTACCCTGAGTCTGTATTGTGAGCAGAAAGTCAAGGATTTAATATTGCTGGCAGTGAGCCAGCAGCACTTTGGGAGGGTTTTATATTAACTCCCCACACACCACTCTGCTGGTACACCTCGGATTGATCTGCAGAGCCCCTTGCTACATCCATTCTGGCTCTCCTATGCGCAGACCTATTGGCACGTCTCAGAGGAGGCTTCTACAACACCTCACTACTCCAGCCCAAAAGGTCACCGGTGATTCTGCCGTATGCACCATAATTCCGAGTTTCTTCTGAAACTCCCTGCAGCCTCTTTTGCTAAAGCACAGCTCCTTCATGCCAACTCCCAGTAACTTTTTGACTTTTCATCCCTGTCGCTTTCACAGCAGCTAATCCTGTTCCTTACTTAGCAAAGGAAGGACTTTGGAAACCGCTCATCCAGGCTGGATTTGAATCAGCAGCCGGCTCTATATCCTGTTTAGAGCCACTTGAGCCATTCAGCCTGTAAGAACTATTAATCTCACTCTATCTAGAATTTCCATGAATTCTCTAGCCAAGAAGTTAGTCATTAAAATTATGCATATTATATTTTATAGTACTGAAATGATAAAGTGATGAAGGCCATATAAGCAATTTGCAGATCTAAAGGGAATGATAGCTAATATGAGTATGAAAGTTGAATAGTCTGATATATTCTGCCAAAGCTGAGCTTGGAAGTTGGCTTGTTACTTTAGGAATGTATTCTGAATGTTTCCTCAGCCACAGGAATATCATTTATGTCAAAGTGCCAGATTCAGACACTCAAAGCCTGACAAATATCTTACCTTGCAGTTAGTTCCAATGACTTCAGGAGAGGCATAGATCATAGATCATGTTTGGGTTTCTGAACCATGGTGAATTCTGCTGTCTGCTCAATGAAAGAGAACATACTGCCCAAAAAGGACAGCAATTTCCAGTGTAAATAATTTGCAGCCAGTGACATTATCCTCCCTGTACTGAGGACTAACTTTGTTTGGTTGGAACTCCAGTAGACATCACTTGTTTAGGCATGGAGAAATGGGAGTAGATGTGTTTCCATCAGTCCTGATTTCTAGGTCACCCAGGTTAAAATGCAGCCTAATTACATAGGGGATTGTACTCCCAAGGATGACTGGGCCAGAGCATCTTGGAGGCATCAAAGCCAGCTCCCTGCCTTAGGACATGGTTTCCAGTCACAGGGTCACTGTGGTGGTTATGTTTAACAAAGCTGAACAGAATGAGTCTCAGTAGAAATCACAGTTTTTGAAGTGAAAGTCCTACTAAGCAATGTTGCTTTGTTATAAGGAATGCTCAGACTTTTTATTTAGGAGGTGAAGGAAGTACCTTTTGAGTTTGAGAATAACAATATAAAAAAATACAGGAGAAAAAACCCACTTGCTATGAAACTATAAAAAAATTCAAAAAGAAAAGACATCAGTCATTTTTTCCCAGTCCACATCCAAGTAAAGGCTTGTTTCAATATTTTAGCTTGGAAATAAGCATATAAATAAATTACAAAACTATACGCCTTCTTTATAATGCTTTTATATTAAATTTTAATAACAAGGCCATTCTTCCTGCCTTTCTTTGCCAGTAAAGCCTTTGTCCAATGCATGTTCTATTATTATGAAAAAAGCAATTAGCTAATTAGATGGAAGTGCTGATCTCAAGTGTCACTGAGAGGGGAATGGGAAACAAACTTCCTTCTTATGAGCAATCTCGCTTTCACAAGGGCTGAACACCAAAACGTTGGCTGCAGGTAGCAGAATCTAGCTTCCACACACTAGTAGTTTTTGCCACCTGGATTTCCATTTTCCAGTCATCTACTCTTCATTCAGACTCTTTCAAAATAATTTCTTAGTTCCATGGAGCACTGATCCCTGAAACATGAATTCTGTTATTCGTCCCCAGGAGATAGTTCAGCTAATTCATTATGAATCAAACAGTGGAAACAGTTTCTACATGAATCAAACAGGTTCCCAAAGCTTCTTATAATTATATGATAATCGTCTTGCATTTGCATCTGTTTATGCATGTATATACCAGTGTATATAATGTGTGCGTACCTGTAACCACAGGAGAGCAATGCCCTTTCATGAACAATATCAGAACAATGCAAGACTTTTGTCACCTTTCTTATGAGCTGGAGAGTCTCTTTTAACTCACCATTTAAATTGGTTCAGTTATTTCAAAGCTAGGTTCACACTGCCACTGTCTACACAGTGCCTAGGCTGTGTTCACAAACTTAATATAATATATAACGATGCACAAATTTAAGATTATTTTGTTCACCACGGCAAACCCACTACTGGAGGATGCCCTTAGGAACACAAAGGAAGCAAAGAAGAACACTGAAAACACCAAAGCAAGCTGAATAGACTCGAATGAATTACCTGAAGTGAAATTTTTGCATGGTACAAGTAGCCCCCCACAAATCGAGCACAGTACCTGTAATCAGCACACTTGTAGACCTTGCTACCTCTTTTCTACGGCACAGCTGGTTCTTTGTCAGAAGGAAAATGCCACCTACAGATTTCTAACGTCCATTCAGCCCTAAATGTTCTTTCTGGATCTCCTCAGTCAAATATTGAATGCCTGAACATGGGTTATCTTACAAGATCTGATGAACTGCAAGACAGTACTGTTTAAGAAAAACATGTCCTTGATGCTGTTACAAGTGCTTCCAAGGTTGTGAGTTTTCCCAAAAGAGAAACTGTCTTTACAGTAATATTGTGAAAAGATCCTGACACATGTTAAGGTTTTTATATCATATCTTATTCCACGGTATCATTCAATCTCTCAAAAATTCCCCACTTGTTTGCTTGCAATCTACTTTGCAGCCAGCAATGTGAAAGCACTGTCACTTCCTCTGCTGCCTTTCTCCTAAAGGCTGCTAGTAACCCCTACTATGAAGGAGGTATGTGAAAATTAACCTATGTATACGTCTTTCCGTGGTATGATTGCCAGCAGGCACTACCACAAGATTTCTCATTTGAGCAAACACAATGAGATCAAAGATCCATGTTCATTTCTCCTCATACACAACTCTTTTGTTAACTAACTGTTGTTCTGGGGAAGAAAAAAAAAAAAAAAAAAAGGCAATACTGAATTTGATAAAGTGGTGTGTGTCAGCTGTAGGCTGGGAACAAACCTTTTGTAAGCTCCATCCTAAGACTTGCAGAGTGCTGTGCCATACCACCCAGAAAAGCAGCACCAATGAATCATACCAGTTCAGAGGAATCCTTACAAAATGATGTAATTCTTCATCCCGGCGACATTATAGATTACCTTTAAGAAGACATTTAGCAGGATAAATTACTTGTTGTTATCTGCAAACCAGACTTCTCACATTCTTGGGTCTCAAATAAATACTCTTAGATTTGTTGGTTATTTCAAGATCAATATACACAGCTTCATAATAGCAGAAAATTAGTTCATCAATAGGAATTGACCAGTGCAAAATCCCAAAATTGCAGTTACGCAGATTAAAAAGCAGCTACTTTGTGTGTGTGCATGGGTGGGTTTGTATTGGTGCTAGAAGTCTCCTTCCCTGATGTGCCTGATCATGAAATTCGAAATTTTCCATTCCAGGGCAGACCAGATCTCAAATTGCTAAAACTGGTAGAACTGAGGAAATCAAAGTCTGAGATGACACAGGCAGAGGCTTTGAAACTACATCTTACTCTCTGGATCTCTACTGCTTGACTGAAAAGACAAACATATGACAATGGAATTTTCTTGAGACCTCCTTTTTATGTCTGGGTTCCAGAAATACTCCCTTGGCAAGGACCATCCCTTTGCACAGAGTGTTTGCATTGCTATGTGGAGCAGAGGGAGAGGAAAAGGAAAGAATGAGACAACCAGTGTAAAGAAGAGGAACTCAGGATCCCAGAGAAGACTGTAAACATTACCTATGAACCCCTCTGTGCACCACTGGCTTGGAAAATTACTTATTTCCAGGGTGACTGCTTTAGGACTTTACATGAATACGGCATGTGAATGACAGACAGAGAGAGGAGCCATCCACAGAAAAGAACATTATTCAGGCTTTTCCTTCTCATGGGAAATTCATTATATATATATATATATATATATATATATAT